>NC_028648.1:68941464-69004624 GCF_001406875.1 Solanum pennellii | reverse complement strand
TATATATAAAAGAGAACTCTAGGCCCGCCTACGTGACATCACCACAAACAAGAATTTCCTTTTTATCTTTTTTATTACCAAAATTAACCTCTCCCTTTCATGGAAAGTCATGACTTCTATGAAAAGTTTTGACTTTTATTAAAAAATTGTGAGTTTTATCAAAAGTTTTAACTTTTATGAAGAGTTGCGATTTTATGAAAGGTTGTATGATGTATGAAAGGTTGTGACATTTTCAAAATGTTGTGATGTTTCCAGTAAGGCAAAATAAAAATTTGTTTACACTACTCTCTATTGTCTATAAATAGAGGGGTTTCATCTAATTTAAAATATCAAAAACTCTGAACTTCTTCTTTTTCTGCATAGTTAAATATTTGTTTATGAACTTCTTCTTCTTCTGCACAACTAAATATTTCTGTACTTTGCTCCTGTTCAGCGAATCACAAACAAGGAGACATTGTGCATTTAGTGGACAAGATTTTTCCTTTTTGTTTTATTCTATTGTTGCAGATTTGATATGTTTTCTTACTGTATTTAATTTATCCTTATGATATTAATTGTTTTTTCGGAAAAGGGTCTAAAATACCCTCAAAGTATTGGAAATGGTACAAAATTACCCTCCATCCACCTATTGGCTCCAAAATACCCTTCCCACCCACCTATTGGGTCCAAATACCCCTGTCATCCACCTTTGGTTCAAAATTGACCACTTATTTAACGGTTTTATATTTAAACTATTTAAATATTTTTTTAAATACATGGCGCTCAACTATTTGTTATAATTTAACTTATTACTATAATTTATAAATCAATCCACTACTCATCCATTACTAATTAAACCCTCCAAATTAATAAATCACTCACATTATTAATGCAACAATAGAAAAGCTACTGCCAATTGAGTGTTTTAAAAAATTTGAGACGAAAAAATCTATACAAGTAAATTATCATACATTCAAGTGTCTAAATAAAAATTACCGATAAACTTAAAAGTCTGACTATGTTCATCTTAATTATTCTTACGTCTCAATTATGTGATGTTACTTCATAGGTAACTTTTTTTAAAAATAATATATTAAAAGTTTTAAAACAAATCATAAATATTTATAAAATTATATTTTAAAAAAGTGCATGAATTAATTCGGGATGTATTACTTCTTTACCTTTAATCATAAATTTCTAATTAATCTTGAAAGAGAATCAAATTGAAAGTGTACTCTTAAATAAGCGGCTCAACATAAATTTAATTGGGGCTTCGATTCGGACTCAAATAATTTTGGATGTCATTTTCATTAATCTATAATTTCATCGTGTTTTAGTAGTGTTTATGACGATTTTGATATCATAGTTGGATTTTTAATTGGGTGGGGTTTAGTTAGTAATGGGTGGGTAGTGGGTTGGTTTATAAATAATACAAATAAATTAAATTATAACCAATAGTTAAAAATCAAGTATTTTAAAAATATTTAAATAGCTTAGATTTAAAATCATTAAATAAGTGGTCAATTTTGAACTCAAAGGTGGATGGCAAGGGTATTTTGGAGCCAATAGGTGGATAAAAAGGGCATTTTGGAGCCAATAGGTGGATGAAGGGTAATTTTGTACCATTTTCAATACTTCAAGGGTATTTTAGACCCTTTTCCGTTGTTTTTTTTATTGCATGCTTTTAAATTTGTAGTTTATGTTTATCTTTCAGGAAAGTTATTTTTATAAGTATTTGTTAGTGGAGACTATATTTAAATCCACCTACCAAAGATTCACATTTTTAAAGAATACATTTATTTACTACATTCTCCAAAGAAATCTTTTATCCTCCAATAAATCAAGCCTAAAAATTTATATTATTTTTGTTGTTGTTATTATAATGTTAAATATTAATAAGAGTGAAAGAATAGAAAGTCAAATGATAGAATAAAAACTAGCAATTAATTATAATTATATGATAGATGACTATTCTCTCACACCAAAGTACTTTTTTGAACTTTTCCCATTATCCCTTACTTCTCTTTAATCCTTTCAAGCATTCCTTAATGTCTTGTTTGTGGATAATTTCAATTATAAAACACTATCACAGCTATATTACTTATGAAAGTTTGATTTTGGAAAAACACGTTATGACTACACATCAATTGTTGGTAAATTATATTATTATTGAACCTTATATATATCTATATCTATATCTATATCTATATCTCTCTCTCTCTCTCTCTCTCTCTCTCTCTATATATATATATATATATATATATATATATAATTTTTTTAATATTTTGGATTTAATTGATAGTGTTATACTAACGAAATTTTCAAAGAAGAAAATTCATAAAAAATATTCATGTGACTCTCTAATTAAAGAAACTATTTAACCATGGTAAAATAAAATTATGTAAATTAGGAAAACATAGTGTTATGACTTGTAATTTTTTCTTTTCTTTTAATAAAACAACTTGTAAACTAGAATTGAATAGTCTCTATACATTTAAAAAACTTATACCAAAATCCTATAACATCAAAATATAAGAAAATTTCTATTTTAATAAATTTTAAAGAATAAAATTATAACTGCGCAAAGCGCGGAACCATTTACTAGTTTATAATCAAAGTTAAGAAAAGACAACCAATCATATGCTTACAACTGTACATTTTTATGGCTACCTGGTAACAAACATTTCAATATTGTGAAGAAGATAACTATTACTGCTGAATTTATCCTAGTGTCCAACGCAAGTGGTGCTCACTATAAACTGCATATTAACAACTATTAAAAGCAGTAAAAAATAAAGGAATAAAATAAAGGGATGTGATGTAGTCCATCATATAACAAATGGACAATGACAATGAATTTGGATATAAGTTTCTTATTCTTTGTGAATGTTGATTTAATGTTGTTAACTGATCTATTATCTTCTGCTGGAGCTGGGATTAATATCTTGATACCAATACTTCATTTGTTGCATTTCAGTATCAGCAATGGTGAAATACGCAACTAACACATCCATTATTTCAGAACATTACTTTCATACATTTATGTTGTAAAGCCATTTTTTTCTTTCTGTGTAATTTAACAACACTTACTATATCAGTAACATTGTTGTTTTATTAGAGATTGACTCATTCCACTTCTCAAGAAGTCAAACTATGGGTGGACATTGGAAGAAGAAGTTTGTGGTGTTGCTTTCACTGCCTCGGGCTTAGCAGATAAATTAAAAAAGACTGTGATTTGTTGTAGCATTTCTAGAAAGCTCTCAATATAATGTTCCATAAACAAAATGTAACATATGATGATGTTGGGTATGTAGCAAGAAATTATGGGAAATAGAGGGAAAGAGAGGAATTTGAAAAGTTGAGAACTTGAAAAGTCGTCTTGTACTTTAATGAAAAGACAATTGTCCCTCATCAGTGGTGGAAAGAAAAATAAGAGAGTTTAAATATAGAAACACTCCTATTAATTGTTTAAAGGGTTGGAAAGCGGGACCCCCTCACTCTTTTTAGTTGATTAACCCGACCCAACTAGGATCTGCGCACGACCCGTTTGATTTAAAAAAAACTTTCCCATTTTATTTAAATTTCCTGCCATTTTAGAAATGACTGTTCTCAAAATTGCAACTTTTAGGAACAGTCAGTACCATTTGAAAGGTTGCAAACTTTCATCAATGGTAGTGTGGATTCTGAAAAGGTTGCAACCATTCGGAACCTGTTTCTCTTGCCTATAAATACCATTCACTCTTAAGAATTTCTTTTACGAATAATTTTGATCTCTTCTTCTTCTTTTGCACAACAATTACTTCGTGTATTTTACTGTTTTTGATTGGTTCAATGACACCAGAGTTTTTTTGTATCTGTACTCTGGTGATTGAGATCATTTTACCCTGTGAGGTCATATTCAAATCAAACCTCGGATACTAGAGGGGAATAATTTCCTTAAGGGGACAATGTGAGTTCAGTGGACTTTATCTTTTTTTTTTTTCAAAATTTTCCAGATTCTATTACGTTAAAGATTTTATTTTTTCTTAATTAATTTTTGTTCATCTCTTGTACTGATTCAGTTAACTTTGGTACTTCGTGTTTCTGCAAATTTTTATCAGAATCAGTAATTTTATTTTTTAAACGCAGATTGGCAACAGATGAAACATAAATATGTTACTATTAGGCATAATCATCTTTTCTTTATTTTCATCTCAATACTTCAAGCTCGTGCCTTGCGCAAGATAGCTAAATTTAATTTATGAAATCGTTTTTTTTTAGGGTCTTTGTTATCCACATTGGAGTCCAAGTGATTATTTGCCTCCCTTAGGGCCCATTTGGGGTTAACACTCCGACCAAAGATTTTTCTATACCCAAAGCTAGATCCAGAGGCTTCTTGCTAAGAGAGAAGCAATATCATGGACTAGAACACATTTCTTTGTTGGTCCCACCAACTTGGAATGCCTTAAATTGTTGTGTTGTAACCGGTAAATTCCAAAGGTCGATTCCTTCCTTGCAGAGGGAGATGCACACTAGATGTCCTTTTTTTGAGCACAAACCATAAGTCAAGGGACGATCAACTGTTTTTTTGTTCTAATTAATGGCTGGAACATAGTTTAATTTTCGTACAAAGTTATTCTCATTAAAAAAAATGTCAACAACAATGAGAGCAACAAAGAAGGAATAGAAAACATTATGAGTAATTGGTTCGAAAGAAATTATTGAACTTGTTGGAAAATCTAACAAATGCTTGATTAGATTTGAGGTATTAGTAGACAACCATTGCAGTCCTTATTCTCTGAAACTATAACAAGTTTCTCCGGATCTATCGCATTGTAAAGTGAGAACTTCAAGAACTGATGGAGCTTTATTGTCTCAATACTACGCGTACGACTACAAAATGGCATAACCTTGATAAACTTCAATTTTATAAAGGAACTATGAATATGTTTTGTTCAAACAAGAGGTTCTTGTCTACCTGCAAATCAATGTTTTTGCGATAAAAATAAGCGTGGTACTACAAATACAGAAAAAGGAAAAATCGGGTTAGGTGGTAAGCTCAACAACTGTAGTAACGAAAGTGATGTCGTTGAGGCTGTAAGTAATCACATTTGACATAAATATATTGCCAACTGAAAACCTACCGGCATATCAGGAAATATCATTAGGTTTTTCAAATTAATAGTGGATCTTAAGCGGTTATCTATGGGAAGGAATGTTTTGGAATAAAAGAACTTACTGTCAACCATCTACATTCCATCAACAGTAAGGAAATGTCTTTCTCTTCTAGCATCAAACATTAAATCACCTGAATACAAGAATGAGGAATAATGAAAAAGAATAAGGCTAAGAACATTTATTTACAGGGCTTACAAACTAAACAAGTAGTGATGTCCCATCCCTGTAACACCTTATATATTAGACAAATAAAAGAAACTAATATTTAACCTCATCCACTAAACTAAAACTATATGAGTGAATTAAAGGGAAGTGAGTCAACAAATAATTAATCGGGTTAATTAAAAAAGTCATGACCGCCTGAACAATCAAGCTGATAGGTACAAAACATGAGATCTATTCAGAATCAACATAAAAAGACATGGAGACATTTCAGACTCATAAGTAACCTTGATGAACCAGAATGAAAATATTAGCTCATTAGCATAATGAGAGCGCAAAAGATCTTTCTCTGTATTTTCATTCATTTCATCTAATTCATTAAAGTAGAGATCAAGATTTGTGTGTTCAAAGATGACAAGTCCCTTAACTTAATTTTTATACGATTAAAACCCCAGAAATCGTTAGATGTCAAAAATATGGAGCAACAATATCAAAGCAGCATGTATCACCTTCGAGTGAATACCGATGCCCATCGAGATTGCAGGGATTATTAATTTTGACAGTGCAAAATTTTATTTCCCGAACGGATAACGTACTGCCTCTCATTAGCTGTTGTACCCATTAAAAGTTTAGCCAAACTTTATGTTCAGATGTGATTATGGTATTTCTTATTTTCCCGTAATTGACAAGTGTTTTGAATTTTTTTTGTGGATAAGAAAGTGAAGGATTTATGCCTAAATATGTTATAAAACTACTTATCCGATTGGGCATCATGACCAATCCTATAGTTTGCCAGAAGTTCTCTATAGTAACTCTTCGATTATAAAACTCAAACGCAATATTTGCAGAACATTAGAAGAGTACGTACTAAATTGGACATCTCTGAATATTTTAACGCTAGACAGATTGTTAATCCGGTATGAAAACATTAAACAAATTATGTCAAATTGTCCTTAATTGGAATCATTGAATCTATATGGATTTTGTGGTGATAATCTATGTATGTTGTTCAAACGATTAAAACCAAAATATCCATATAGATTCAATGATTTTAATTGAGGACAAATTAACATTATTTGTTTAATGTGTTCATCCCGGATGAACAAACTTTCAGCGTTAAACTCTTGAGAGATGTTAAATTTAGTATGCAATCTTTGCATATTCAGTATTCACTTCACTTAAGTTTTATCATCGATTAAAATCTACAGAGAACTTCTTGCAAGCTATAGGGTTGGTCATGCCCAGTCAGATAAACAATTCTATGACATACATTAGGGCTTAAATCCTACACTTTCTAATTCGCAGAAAATTCAAGTCACTTGTCAATTTCGGGAAAATATGACAGATCATCAGTATGTCTGAACACAAAGTTAGATTGAACATTTTAACGACTAAGTAGAGCTAGTATATTATCTGTGAAGGAAATGAATCTCTGCACTACTGAGCTATTTAAACGACTATACTCCTCGTTGTCATAAACAATGTTGTTGATAGGAGTCACGAAGTATTCTCAATCCTTAGAGAGAGTAGATTTTTTGAACATGTCTGTTATGGACAATAAAGAAAGAATTTGGACAATAAGAGCAAAGGTAGCTTACTAATACTATCAATTTCTAATATTGTGTCTCAAATTTTAATTGTTTTTCTTAAATGTGTTTTCAATAAGAAGACTGTAGAGGTGTCACAGAATTGGTCTTGGTTTCTCATGTTGTTCAAACTGTATTACTATTTCTACTTGAAATCATAATGTCAGTTGACCACTCAACAACAAAAAAATACACTAGAATTTTTGTGCCATGAATAAAAAGAAACTTAAGAAAATTTGTTGTCAAAATTTAAAAGAAACATATATAGAAATAACAAACAATACCATAAACATGTGCCTATTGTTCTTTATTGGAAAAGTCAAAACCCCTTGGAGAAATGAAATTGTTCAGAATAATTACAAGTTTTTTCGAAATTTAGAAAGGTCACCATCTTTCGGAAAAGTTATAATTCTTCATTTCTTTTTAGATCTTTTAAAACCCAAAGAGTAATGCTATTCTATTTTGTTGAGAAACAATACATGGCTAAAAAGGGGTCGAAATTACCATATGTCTATACCGATAATAAGTTTAGTTGTAACTATAACTGTTATAGACAATTTTTCTTTTTCTTTTTTTATTTATTCTTTCTTTAATTTCCAATTATAGAAAGTTATATTTCATGAAACTCTTTTTTAATGTGATAATATATGATTTTCAATAATATATTATTTTAAAAAATTAGGGGTCGGAAAAGAGAAAAATTAAGGAGGAGATTACAATTAAGGTTGGGAATTGAATAATCTCATCAAAAAAATTTAAAAATAAGTAGTCAATGCTTATCCAAGGTTATACTATATAATTACATTTTGCAGCAATTTTAAACTATAAAAAAAGAAGAAGAGAGAAATAAGAAATTTAAGCGTAAAGTTTACTAGTGTTGTATTTACCAAACAAAATTATTCATCAAATTAGAACATAAAACTTAAGAAATGAAATTAGAATAAAGGTTACATACAAAATTTAGACTTTGGTTGCCCTTTAATTATCTTGATTTTTTTGTTTTGATGTTGTTGAATGTATGTATATTTTCATGAAAGGGCTAATGCCACACTACTTATATAGTGACCATGGAGTTGACCATTTAAATTTTTTCTATTTTTGGTCAGAACATAGAAAGAATATATAAAAATTAATTAATTAATGACATCTAGACATTATAGAAAATAATGTCATAGTAGATTATTCATCCTAAATAGGTTTCTGATGTCATGCTAAAATCATCAGTGACGTAATAATTTATTTCTTAATATTTGAAATATATATAGTTCCTTGTTTCAATTTTTCACACCTATTTTCCACTAATCCATTTACAATTACTATTTTCCTTTTTATGTTTTTAATTTTATTTGAATCCCAAAATGATAAGGAGAGCCGCGATAAACTCACATGCATCATCACAACGACAACTATACGTTAAATGAGATGTTATTTATGTCTCCACCTTGCATTTTTATTTTATAGGAGTAGAATTTAATAGGTATTTCTTTTCATTATGAAAATAATTTATATTGATTTAGCTTAATTACTATATAACTAAGTATTTTTCCCAGGCCTCGCTCGATCATAAATAATAATTCCGATGAACTTTCAAATAATCTTTTACTAATATATGTAACAACTATTATCCTAGATAGACAAGAATTATGACTCTCTAGAAGTTCAGACGCACCTACGGATCGTAGGTTTGACCAAGGTCTGTAGACCAAGTTCTTCGAACGTGGTCCAAAAAAAACCAAAGATCCCAAACGACAACTACGACCTACATGCAATAGGTAGGACCACGGTCGGTCGATCTTGGTCCTCAAAACCCCTTCTATATAACAAATGATTAAGAATAGGATGGACCTTAGGTGGGACCACAGTCCGTGGACCAGGTCCGTTGATCTTGGTCCACAGACCATTCTCTATACAAACGATGGCCAGGGCCAACGAATCCTAGGTAGGACCATGATCTATGAAATAGGTCCGTCAATCTTGGTCCACAAACCCATTCTCCGAACCAAACAACGGTCACGACCTACAGACTGTAGGTAGGACGATAGTCCGTGGATGAGGTCCATCGATCACTTTGATAAATGTTAAGTCGGGGGTCTTTTGATATTTTCCTATTTCGTTAACCCTTAAGTTACGTCGTTTAGACCCTAAATCATGAGATTTTATTGAGTATAAGCCAAGAAACATAAATAGAACTTACCTAAGTTAAATTCATTATTCCAACTTTAAAAAATAAAAGCAAGAAAGGATAAAAAGGTCAAGAACCCTAGTTCACAAACGCAACAAGATTCCATCAGTTCCAGCCCCATAATCAAAATATTTCTCCATGAAATTCATCACCAGGTATGTGATATTTCACTAGTGGGTTCCTATCGCCCATTGAGTCCCTAGAATTCAGTAAGTTTCTTGATTTACTCATCGTGAATAGACATAGGATTTCTAGAATTTCAGCAGATAATCATGAATTAGTTATTAATATGTTCCAAATCACATTACCATGTTGCTAGTAGGGTTATTGCATATATTTCAGAACCCTACCTATGTATTTATTTAGTTCATGAATTACACATGTTGGGTCAGATATTTCAGTTATAAATTTCTCAGTTATTAATGCATCAATATCAATTTAAATGTTGCATTCCCAGTTTGCATATTCAGTTTGAGTTATCTAGTATATCATGTATTAGAGAAACTAAGTCATCATGTGTTCATTACTTAATCCATTGGGAATAGCATACTAACTAGTTGCACTAGGGTTCAACGTCTCACAATAGCCCCGAAACTACTAGCCAAGTAAGTTCTAACTCCCCTCTGTGGGAATCAGTTCAGTGATCACGCCAGCATGTCTTTATACATGTGGCAGAGTATATTGGGTCTTCTCGATGCGGCGTATACATCATACTCCACATTTAGCTCATGCGGTTTTATTATCGGTTATTAGTAGCTCGCACAGTTTAGTAAGATTCTATTGCATTGACCTTTTGATCAATATATTCAGTTTTTGGTTTCAGCATGTTATAAATTGGTCATTGCATTGACTTTTCTCAACATTAAGTATCTTTAGTATGTTCAGATTATTTCATTGCTTTATTGCCTTTTTCAGTTATATGTTAATTTAGCTTTACTCTATCCTGCATGCTTAGGACCTTTTATATTCTGACGCATAAGTGCACTACATCTTCTGGTGATGTAGGTTCAGGTTCTTATCATCCAGATCAAGTTTAGATTTGTTCCTGATCTCCAGTTCAATAGAATCAGTGGTGAATCCTCAATCTTCGAGGACAATACTCATGAGTTTTTTTCCAATATTCTTAGCCCTTTAGTTTCAGTTTTTCTAGACTTAGCTAGGGCATGTCCCATCATTTCTAGTCACTTAGAGGCTTATTTCAAGCATAGTTAGTGTGTTAATATCCTCTTTGTATCAAACTCATCAGTTTTCATATATCTTTGTTACAATATATGGGTAATCCATATCTTTTCATTTTAATTATGATTTATCTTCCAGATCAATTTATTATTTTTAGTATGCATATGATCATGCCAACACGGTTAGCTTCGGACCACTTGTGGTCTTAGGTCCCGTGTCACCATCTCTTGGGTAACTTGGGGCGTGACAAACTTGGTATTAGAGCACTAGGTTCAAGTTACCTATGATATCTAAAAATCTGCACTAAGTAGAGTCCCTCTCATGGGTTTAAAGTGCACCACATATAATGAGAAGGAGACTACAAAGTGTTTTAGGAAAAAACCTTATTGTCTTGTTACTCATTTCGTGCGTAAGGTAAGATCTAATTCTATTCTAACTCAATGTTCTACATTTTAGATCATGCCTCCTAGTATAGCTAATGCTAGAAATGTGAACGCAGTTCCTCTAGTCCCAGATCAGGAAGTCTCGATTGCTGAGTTCAGGAAGTCCATTCAGAGGTTGGCTTAGAGTGTGGCAACCAAAACAATCAGATTCAAGCTCCTGTGAATGATAATGGTGGATCAGCAATAGCAAGGGTTTGTGAGTTTGTTAGGATGAATCTTCCTATATTCTTAGGATCGCACACTGGTGAAGATCCTAATAGTTTCTTGGATGAGATCACGAAGATCTTCGAGGTGATGCATGTACTTGGGAATGATCGGTTTGAGTTGACATCATATCATACCAGCTGAAAGATATGGATCATCTATGATACACTCAATAGAAGGATAATAGGGGTACAGATGCAACTCCTATTACTTGGGATTGCATTAGTGAGACCTTCCTGGACAGATTTTCCCAATAGAGTTTATAAAAGCAAAGGCCTAGGAATTCATCCACTTAAGGCAGTGTAACATGACGGTCTAAGAGTATGGGCTCAAGTTTAACCAAATCTCCAGGTACGCTCCTTACATAGTTTCTGACTCCAGGGACCAAATGAATAAGTTCTTGTATGTAGTGTCAATTTTGTTAAAATAAAGTGCAGAAATGCTATGTTACTCGGAGATATGAACATCTCTAGGCTTACGACTCATGCTAAGAAGGTTGAGGGTACTAAGATTAGGGAACAAGCCAAGGAGAATTAGAAGGATAGGACTGGGAAATATGACTATTTTTAGCAGAGTCAAGTGGTGGAAATCGCTCGCAATTACAACAGAAGTCTTTGACTTCAGCCACTTCATCAGCTAGTGTCCTATCCTCAAAGAACATGTATGATTAGATAGATAGATACCGGTATCTAAATCTCAGGAAAGTGTTTGGGGCACCACGACTTACCCCACATTCCTTAAGTGTGGTATGAATCATCAGGGCGAGTGCCTTGCAGGTAAAGAAGGATGCTTTTGGTGTGGGACAATACTGTTATAGATTGAAGGATTGTCCTTCTAGACAGGGTCAAAAAGGAAATAATGGTAGAGCTCAGCCTACAACTTCAGCACCACCAGAAAGTCTCCCTAATCAGCAGGGTAACTCATCTGGTGCAGGTGGTGGTCAGCGCCAAAATAGGTTGTGTGCCCTTCAGGTTCTCCTGGATCAAGAAGGTTATCCTGATGTAGTCACTGGTATGTGACGAGTCATTACCTTTATGTGTATGCATTATTAGATCCAGGGTATACTCTCTCCTTTGCAAAACCTTACATAGCAGTCCAATGCAGTATTAGTCCAGAAAACTCTCTAAGAACCTTTCTTAGTCTCTAGTCTAGTTGGTGACCTAGTCATAGCTAGACGGGTATACAAAAATTTCCTTGTCATTGTTAGAATTGGTAGACGTTGATGTCATTATAGGCAAGGATCGATTACATTCCTATTATGCCATTGTTGATTGTAGAACAAGGATTGTTTGTTTTTCAGTTACCAAATAAATCAATCTTATAATGTAAGGGTAGTAGCTTAGCGCCTATGGGTCAATTAATTTCTTACCTTCAGGCCAGAAAGATTGTCTCTAAGGTTATCTATAATCTAGTTGGGGTTAAGGATTCTAGCTCTGTAATACTAACTCTTGAGTCGTTTCCAGTACTGAGTGAGTTTCTAGAAGTGTTTCGAGAAGATCTTTTTTGAGTTCCTCCCGAAATGAAAATTGACTTTGGAATTGATCTCCTTCAAGATGCCCAACCTATTTATATTCCTCTTTTAAAAATGGCTCCAGTAGAACTTAAGGAATTGAAATAACAATTGAAATACCTTCTAGACAAGGGCTTTATCAGACCTATTATTTCTCCATGGGGTACATTGTGTTGTTCGTAAATAAGAAAGATAGTTCTCTCAGAATGTGCATTGACTATAGTCAATTGAACATGCTCACAATATAAAATAAGTATCCCATCCCCAGGATTGATGACTTGTTTGACTAACTTTAGTGTGCTAATCATTTCTTAAAGATATACCACATATGAGGTTATCATCAGCTCCGAGTTAGACATAGTGACATTCCAAAAACATCTTTCAGAACTGGGTATGGTCGTAGTAAATTTGTAGTTATGTCGTTTGGACGAACCAATGCTCCTACAACTTTCATGGATTTTATGAACAGAGTGTTCAAACAGAGCTTGGACTTGTTCGTTATCATCTTTTTTGATTATACCCTCATTTACTCTAGAATGAGGAAGAACATGCAAGTTATTTGAGAGTTGTTCTGCATACTCTCAAAGATTGCCAATGTTTTGCTAAGCTTAGCAAATGTGAGTTCTTCTTGACTTCTCTTCTTTCTAAAAGCTAATACTTCCGAAATTTACCAACAACCCGTTTAAATCTTTAAAAGTTACTATTACTTTTCTTATATTTTTTTGCTTCTATTACAAATATTGCTATTTGTATGACGTATAATTTTTTATTTTTCTGAATGATTTTATTTTATAAGAATTGGATTCGCATTTCCATGCATTTGTCCAATGATTCTGCCTTCTTGAAGAAAAAAAAAGTTTTGCGATTGAAATTATTTGTTGTATTCATGAAAATGCTAAGTACAAAAATTTATAATCATCAGCTAAGAGAATACAACCAATCATATGCTTACAACATTTCAAAATTTTGGAGAAGATAACTACTACACTACTGCTAACTTAATCCTAGTTTCTAACGTGTGTAAGTGATGCTCACTATAAACTGCATACTAACAACTATTTACAGCAGTAAAAATAAAGGGATGTGATTTAAGCGATCATACAACAAATGGACAATGATAATGAATTAGGATATAAGTGTCTTATCATTCTTTATGAAAATTGATTTAATGTAGTCGACTCATCTATCATCTTCTGCTGGAGTTGGGTTTAATTTCTTGATACCAACATTTCTTTTGTTTCATTTCAGCATCACGAATGGTGAAATACGCAACTAACACACACATTACATTCTTCTTTTATTAGAGATTGACTCATTCCACTTCTCAAGTAGTTGAAATACGGGTTGACCTACTAACAAGAAGTTTGTGGTGTTGCTTCCACAGCCTAAGTCTTAGCAGATAAATTCAAAAAGACTATGATATATTGTATTCTTTATAGCAAGCTCTCAATATAATGTTCCACCAACTAAATGTAACTTATGATGACACATAAATATGTTACTATTAGTCTTAATCATCTTTTCTTTATTTGCATCTCAATACTTCAAGCATGTGCCTTGCACAAGATACCTAAATTTCATAAGATATTACTTTTCCTTTTTTAGGGTGTTTGTTATCCACATTGGAGCTTAAGTGATTCTTTGCCTCTGTTAGGGCCCATTTGTGGGTAACATTCCTACCAAATATTGTTTTACCCAAAGCTAGATCCAGAGACTTCTTCCTAAGAGAGAAGAAGTACCATCAAGTAGACCACATTCTTTGCTGGTCCCACAGAGTTGGAATGCATGAAATGATATGTTGATTCCGTCCTTGTAGAGGGAGATTGAGACTAACTCTTTTTTTTTCAACCACAAACCATAAGTTAAGGCACGGTAATTTATTTATTTTTGTTAATGGCTGGAACATAATTTAATTTTCATACCAAGTTATCCTCATTAAAATAAAAAAAATGTCAACACAAATAAGAGCAAAAAACTAGGAAGAGAAAAAGTTATGACTAATTGGTTTGAATGAAATAATTGCACTTGTAGGAAAAACTAATAAATGCTTCATTAGATTTGAGGTATTAGTAGAACAACCATTTCGGTCCTTATGCTCTGGTTCTATGACACGAATCTTCGGATCTATCGCATGCTCAAGTAAGAACATCAATAATAGAATGGAGCTTTTTATTGCGTCAAATATATGCGTACAACTACAAATGGCATAACCTTGACATTCTTCAAATTTTGTGAGGGAACTTTGAATATATTTTGTTAAAATGAGAGTACTCTTCTACCAGCAAATTAATGGCTTTGCCCTAAAAAGAAGCATGATACTACAAATACAAAACAATGACAAATTGAGTTAGGTGGTAACCTTAACAACTACAGTAATGAAATTGAAGTTGTTAAGGCTGTAAGGGATCAATATATATTTGACGTAAAGATATGACAAATTGAAAACATACCGTCATATCAGGAAATATCATTAGGTTTTTCAAATTACGGTTCGACCTTAAGAGATTTTCTATGTGAAGGAAAGTTTGAAGTAGAAGAACGTATTGTCAACCATCTGCATTCCTGCAATAGTAAGGAGACGTCTTCCTCTTCCAACATCAAATAAGAAATCACCTGAATAGATGAATGAGGAAGAATAAAGGTAAGGACATTGATTTACAGGTCTTACAAACTAAACCAATAGTGATTTCTCATCCTTGTAACACCTTATAGCTTAGACAAATAAAAGAAACCAATATTTAACCTCACGTACTAAACTAAAACTATAAGAGTGAATTAAAGGGAAGTGAATAAATAGATAATTAATCAGGTTATTAGAAAAAATCATGACCCCCATTTGTCAATCAACATGATAGGTACAAACAGGATCTCTATTCAGAATCAATATAAAAAGACTTAGACATATTTGGGAACGATAACTGACCTTGCTAAACCATGATGCCAATATTATCTCATTAGCAAAACGAACACTTGCCAAAATATCTTTCTCTATATTTTCATTTATTACATCTAATTCATCACCAGTAGACATCAAAATTTGTGTGTTCAAAGATTACAAGTCCCTTCTCTTTTTCTTCATATGATTAAAGCCCCAGAAATAGTTAAATGTCAAACAAATGGAGCAACAATTCAAAGAAGCATGTATCACCTTCGAGTGAATACCGTTCCCTGCCGGGATGATCTTGATGGATTAATTCCAATCATTATAATCTTGACAGTGCCAAATTAATTTCCTTAACATATAGTGTATTGCCTCTCCTTGGCTTCTCTACTATTAAAATTGTTGGTCAAATTTTAAGTTCGGATGAGATGATGGTGTTTCTTATTTTCGCGTAATAGACAAGTGTTTCTGAATTTGTTGTGAATAAGTTCTTGGAGGATTTACCCCTTAATATATGTTATAGAACTGCTTATCTGACTAGGTATCATGACCAACCCTATAGCTTGCCAAAAGTTATTTGTAGTAGTTCATCGATTATAAAAACTTAACTATAATAATTACAGAACAATAGAACAACGCGTACTAAATTGGACATCTCGGAAGAGTTTAACGCTAGAATGTTCGTTAATCCAGGATGAACTCATTAAACAAATTATGTCAATTTGTTCTTAATTTGAATCATTCAATCTATATGAATTTTGTGGTTTGAATTTGTGAATTTTATGCAAACGATTAAAACCAAAAAATCCATATAGATTCAATGATTCCAATTGAGGACAATGTGACATTATTTGTTTAATGTTCATCTAGGATAAATGAACTTTTCATTGTTAAACTCTTCAGATATGTTTAATTTTGTACGCGATCTTTTCATATTTAACATTTATAGCACTTAAGTTTTACAATCGATGAACTACTATTGAGAACTTGTCTAGCTATAGGGTTGGTCATGCCAAATCGGATAAACAATTCTATAACATACATTAAACCTTAAATCCTAAACTTTCTTATTCACGGAAAATTCAGACCAATTATCAATTATGGGAAAATATGACAAACCATAATCATATATAAACACAAAGTTTACACAGAACATTTTTATGGCTATGGAGAGGTAGTACATTATCCATGATGGAAATGAATGTTTGCAGTACTAAGATATCTAAACGACCATACTCCTCGAAGTCCTGAAGTATAGACAATCCTTAGAGACACTAGATATTTTTAACATGTTTGTTACGGACAACAAAGAAAGAATTTGGACAATAAGAGCATATGGTACCTATTAATTTCTTCACATCGTGACTAAAACTTTTTGGTTTTTTTAAGGTAAGTTTTCAATAAGAAGACATTAGAGGTGCCACAGTATTTGTCTTGGTTTCTCATGTTGTTCAAACTGTATTACTATTGCTACTTTAAATGTCAACGTCAGCTAAGTACACAACAACAAAAAAAATACAGTAGAAAGTTTTTGTGAGGAATAAAAAGAAATTTGAAAAAATCTGTAATTAAAACATAAGAGTAAACACATATATATAAACAACAAACAATATCTTAAAATGTGCTTATTGTGCTTTATTAGAAAATACAAAGCCCATTGGAAAATCAACAATCCTGCAGAATAATCACAACCTTTTCATAAAGTCATAATAGTCACCATCTTCCGGAAAAGTCACAAAAATGTTGGGAATTGAACGAACTCACCAAAAAAAATTAAAAAATTATTAGTCAATGTTTATCCCATGTAATACTATATAACTACGATGTGTAGGGATTCTAAACCATAAAAAAGAGCAGTAAGACATTTAAACTTAAAGTTTACAAGTGTTGTTTTTAGTAAACAAATTATTCATCAAAATTAAAACACAAAACATAAGAAATGAAATTAGGATAAAGGATACATACACAATTTAGACTTTGGCTTCCCTTTCAAAATCTTGATTTTTTTTGTTTTGATGTTGTTGAATGTATGTATATTTTCATGAAAGGGCTGATGTCGAACTACTTATACAGTGACCATTGAGTTGACCATTTAAATTTTTTCTATTTTGGTCAAACCATAGAAAGAATATATATGAACTAACTAATTAATGAGGTGTAGACATTATAAATATTTATATCATTAATGGTTCTTAGTTGATTATTTATCCTAAATAGGTTTATGATGTTATTCTAAAATCATCATTGACGTAATAATTTAATTCTTAACATTTGAAAAAGATGTAGTCCCTTGTTTTAACTTTTCACACCTATTTTCCCTTTTAACCCGTTTAAAATTATTATTTTCCTATTTATTATATTTGAATCCATAAATGATGAGGGACAAGACAAACTCAATGCATCATCAGGACGACAACTTTATGTTAAATGAGATGTAATTCAAGACTCTACCTTGAATTTTTGTTTTACAGGAGTAGAAATTAATAGGCCTTGATTTCCATTACGCATATAATTTCTATTGATTTAGCTTAATTACTATATAACGAGGTAATAAGACTGCGCTTCGCGTGGTCATAAATAATAATTGCATTGAATCTTTAAATAATCATTTACTAATATCCATACAATAAAATAATGAAAAAAAATATGTCCTTAAAAAAATATAAGCAACATTCCAACATGAAGTTGATTATTTGTCATTATCACATAACTCAACAACCTCAAATGAATGAATTATTTAGGAAATAATATATCAACTATTTGTTAATAAACATTAAAAGGAACGGAAAAGGGCCTAAAATACCCTCAAAGTATTGAAAATGGTACAAAATTACCCTTCATCCACCTATTGGCTCCAAAATGCCCTTCCCACCCACCTATTGGGTCCAAAATACCCTTGTCATCCATCTTTTGGTTCAAAATTGACCACTTATTTAACGGTTTTATATTTAAACTATTTAAATATTTTTTTAAAATACGTGGCGCTCAACTATTTGTTATACTTTAACTTATTAGTATAATTTATAAATCAATCCACTACCCACCCATTACTAATTAAATCCCTCTAAATTAATGAACACGTCACATTATTAATGCAAGCTACTGCCAATTGAGTTATTTAAAAAATATGGAAGTAAATTATCATACATTCAAGTGGCTAAATAAAAATCACCGATAAACTTAAAAGTCTGACTATGTTCATCTTAATTATTCTTACATCTCAATTATGTGATGTTATTTAGTAACTTTTTTTCAAAATAATATATTAAAGATTTTAAAACAAATCATAAATATTTATAAAATTATATTTTAAAAAAAGTGCATGAATTAATTCGGGATGTATTACTTCTTTACCTTTAATAATAAATTTCTAATTCAATTTTGAAAGAAATTGTCCTCCTAAATAAGCAGCTCAACCTAAATTTAATTGGGGTTTCGATTCGGACTAGAATAATTTTGAATGTCATTTTCAAAAATCTATAATTTCATTGTGTTTTAGTAGTGTTTATGACGATTTTGATATTATAATTGAATTATTAATTGAGTGAGGTTTAGTTAGTAATGAGTGGATAGTGTATTGATTTATAAATTATATAATAAATTAAAATTATAATTAATAGTTGAAAGCCAAGTATTTTAAAAAATATTTAAAGTTTAATTTTAAAACAATTTAAAAATGGTCAATTTTGAACCCAAAGGTGGATGACAAGGGTATTTTGGAGCCAATAGGTGGATGAAAAGGGCAATTTGGAGCCAATAGGTGGATGAAGGATAATTTTGTACCATTTTCAATACATTAAGGTTATTTTAGGCCCTTGTCCGTAAATTTAATAACATTAACTTTTCATTCCAAAGACAATACAACTATCATCAACATAATTCATTATAATGCCAACAAAATTATAAACACTAGCCATTATTTTTTCCATACTAATATCATTCAAGTACACTAAAAAAAAATTTTAATACAATATATATATATATATATACACACACACGAATGACAAACAAATACATTTTCATATCAGATTTCATATCAAATTAAACCACTTTTCATACATTATCTTCATACTTAAAAAAAAAGGAAAAATAACTTAAATACACAACTATAAGTTTTATATTCTCTAATTTTCCCTTNCTTTAAGGTTATTTTAGGCCCTTGTCCGTGAAAGGAAAATATGAAAGAAAATAAGAATCTATGTACAAAGGCATTCCGTGAGAAAAAGAACACATTAAAGTTTCATAAATTATACAATTGTGATATATGCCTTAGAAAAAGTTCAATATCTCTTAAGAGATTCAAATAGAAAATACGGTAGAACATGAAAACAACTTATATAATGCATTTTTTTAATTGATAAGTGAGAGAATTCGTAATATATAAACATAGATAATATCTAAGCTTATGTAGGGTAATTTTAAGTTATAAATTTTATATAGAATATCAAAACATAAATTCTTTAAATTGAGTACAATAATTATTTTCTATACAATGAATATACCTACTATATGTGTATCTGTTCAATATAACTGGAGACAATAAGTTTAGAGAAACATAAACAATAGAGTATAAAACTTGTACTCAAAACAACAATTAATATCATAAGTATAAATTAATGAGGGTAAAATATATACCAGGATATGTAAAAATAGAATGAAATAGACACGAAAAAATCGAGTTCATTGAATGTACAATAACCCCTTAAGAATACAATTCCCCTCTAATACGTAAGGTTTAAGGATTTACATCCTATTAAGATGGAACGATTGAATTCATCAACACATAAATACAAAAAAAACAATTGTGTTTGTAAGCCAATAAACATGAGCAAAGTACATAAATATTTAATTGTGCAGACGAATTTCAAAATTTTTATTATTTTAAGATTTGAGGAAATACCTCTATTTGTAAACAACAAAGGATAGTGTGAATGAATACTTATTGTTCTTTATCCGGAGCTCACAACATTTTGAAAAAGTCACAACCCTTTGAAAAAGTCACGACCTTTCATAAACATCACAACCTTTCATAAAAGTTGGAATATTTCATAAAAGTCACAATTTTTTATAAAAGTAAACTTTCTTATGAAAGGAGAAGACTAGTTTTGAAAATAAATATATTAAAAGGGAATCCTTGTTTGTGATGACACCACATAAGGGGTCCTAGGATTCTCTCTATTATATATATATATATATATATATATGATAATATACAACATTGTATTAAAAATTGATAATTACAAAGAGATTAGTACTCCCATGAACCAAAAAGAGAAACTAAGTAAAGATGATGGAGCTGAAAAGGTGGATGAGACATTCTTCAAAAGTTTCATTGGGTTATTCATGTATCCAATACCAACAAGACCCAATATTTTGTGTATTGTATGTTTTTTTAATCAAGGTTCATGCATTGTCCTGGTGAAGTACATCTGTAGGAAGCCAAAAGAACTGTGAGATACATCAATGAAATGATCACCTATGTAGTCAAGTTTCCGAAAAGTAAACCAGTGAAGATTTGTGGGTATTCCGACATTGATTGGGGACACTCCGAAAAGTCAAGTTTCAGAAAAGTCAACCACTATTAACTGTACACTAACAACTACTTACAGCAGTAAAAAATAAAGGGACGTAATTTAACCGATCATAAAACAAATGGACAATGATAATGATTTAGGATATTTGTGTCTTATCCTTACTTGTGAATGGTGATTTAATGTAATCGACTAGTCTATCATTTGCCTTTGGTTTAATTCCTAGATACCAATACTTCTCTTGTTGCATTTCAGCATCACAAAGGGTGAAATATGCTTCTAACTCATCCATCATTTTGGAAATTTACTTTCATAACATGCATGTTTTAAACTCATTTGTTTCGTTCTGTGTCATTTAGAAACACTTATTATAACAATTACATAGTTATTTTATTAGAGAGCGATTCCTTGCACTTCTCAGGTAGTCCAACTATAGGTGGACCTTTGAACAAGAAGTTTGTGGCTACTTCCACAACACCAGGCTAAGCATTTAGAATTAAAAAAGACTATGATATGTTGTTGCCATTCTAGAAAATTCTCAGTATAATGTTCCGCAAACTAAATGTAACATATGATGATACATAAATATGTTACTATTAAGATTAATTATCTTTTCTTAATTTGCATCTCAATACTTCAAGCACCTGCCTTGCACGACATAGCTTAATTTCATAAAAAACATCTTTTTAGTTTTTAAGATGTTTGTTATCCACATTGGATCCTAAATGATTATTTGCTTGCGTTGGAGCCCATTTGGGGGTAGCATTCCTACCAAATATTTTTCTATACCCAAAGCTAGATAAAGAGACTTCTTGCTAAAGGTGAAGTACTACAATCAAATAGACCACATTCTTTGTTGGTCCCACCGATTTTGAATGCCTTAAATTGATGTGTGGTAACATGTAAATTCCAAAGGTTGATTCCATCCCTGTAGAGGGAGATGCAAAGTAGCTCACCTTTTTACAAGCACAAACCATAAGTTAAGAGACGATCAACTATTTTTTGTTCTAATTAATGCATGGAATATAATTTTTATTTACAGCTAGTTATCCTCATTAAAAAAAATGTTATCAAAAATAAGAACAACAAACTAGGAATAGAAAACATTTTGACTAATAGGTCAGAAGGAAATAATTGCACTTGTTGGAAAAGCTAACAAATGCTTAATTAGATTTGACGTATTAGTAGAACAACCATTGCACTCTTTATGCTCTGGTACTATAACAAGTTTCTCCAGATTTATTGCATGCTCAAGTAAGAACTTCAAGAACTGATGGGGCTTTATTGCGTGAAAACTACGCGTACGACTACAAAGTGGCATGACCTTGTCACTCTTCAAATTTTGTAAGGAAACTTTGAAAATGTTCTGTTCAAATGAGAGGTACTTCTCTACCAGCAAATCAATGTTTTTGCGCTTAAAAGAAGCAAGGTACTAGAAATAAAAAACAAGGATGAATGAGGTTAGGTGGTAAGCTTAACAACTATAATAATGAAATTGAAGTCGTTGAGGCTGTAAGGGATCAATATATTTGCATAAGGATATTTCCAATTGAAAACATACCGACATATCTGAAAATATCATTAGGTTTTTCAAATTATGACTCAACCTTAAGAGGTTGTCTACGGGAAGGAATGTTTTGAAATACAAGAACTTATTGTTAACCATCTGCATTCCAGTAATAGTGAGGAGATGTTTTCCTCTTCTAACATCAAATAGGAAATCTCCTAAATAGAAGAATGGGGAAGAATAAAAGTAAGTACATTTATATATAGGGCTTACAAACTAAGCAATTACTGATTTCCTATCCTTGTAACACCATATATCTTAGACAAATAAAAGGAACTAATATTTTACCTCACGTACTAAACTAAAACTTTGTGAGTGAATACAAGGGAAGTGAATCAAATTAATCAGGTTTAATAATAAAACCATGACCCCAATCGAACAATCAAGTTGATAGGTACAAACGAAGGACCTTTACTTTGAATAAACATAAAAAGACTTGCAGACATTTTGGACTGATAACTGACTTTGATGAACTAGGATGACAATATTAGCTCATTAGCTCAAGGAACGCTGGCCAAAAGATCTTTCTCTATATTTTCATTCATTTCACTTAACACATTAGAGATCAGGATTTTTGTGTTCAAAGATGACAAGTACCTAAGCATAATATTTCGATGATTAAAACCCCAGAAATAGTGAAATTTCAAACATATGGAGCAACAATTTAAAAGCGTCATGTATCAACTTCGAGTGAATGTCGATCCCCGTCAGGATTGCAGTCATTATTAATCTTGACAATGCAAAAATTTATTTTCTTAATAAATAATGTAATGCCTCTCCTTAGCTGCTCTATCATTAAAAAGTTTAGTCAAACTTTATGCTCAGATGTGATGATGATGTTATTTATTTTCCCGTAATTGATAAGATTTTTTGAATTTTTTGTGAATAAGAAAGTGGAGGATTTGCGCACGAAGGAATACCCACGAAAGACTTGGATGAACTAGGATGACAATGTAGCATCTAATCCATTTATTTTGATTATAGGAAATTAATGCTCGAAGGAATGCCGCACGAAGGCTTGAAGAAGATATTGTCAATGGTGGAGTTCCTCCCCATGGTGATCAAGTCCCTCCTCTTGAAGAGGATGCTAATGATGACCAAGCTCCGATCAATTTTTCTCCTTTGACGGATTGTGACATTAGGGATGCTTATCTCCACATGGCCTAAGCCATTACTACTCAAACAAAAGCCGTCACTACCCAAGCTCAATCCATGATGGCACAAGCTAATAGGTAGGTTGTACCTTGAGCAAACCAACATGTTGGTACTATGACCTCTCGTTTGAGGGATTTCACTAGGGTGAATCCCCCTACTTTCTATGGGTCTTAAGTTGAAAAAGATTCCTAATAGTTCATAGATGAAATGTACAAGATCCTTTATGCAATGGGGTTGATTACTAGTGAGAAGGCCGAGTTAGCCACTTATCAACTCAAAGATGTGGCCCAAACTTGGTACGTCTAATGGAGAGAAAATAGGCCTTTAAGGAGTGGGTCGGTGACTTGGGAGGTTTTTAATAAGGATTTTCTTGATAGATTCTTTCCTAGGGAGAAGCAGAAGCTGAAGTGGTGGAGTTAATCAACCTTCGTCAAGGAGGTATGAGTGTACTTCGATACTCCTTGAAATTCACTAAATTGTAAAAGTATGCTCCTTCTTTTGTTTCTGATCCTAGGGATGAAATGAACCGCTTTGTTAAGGGAGTGTTGGATGATTTGCAAGAGGAATGTCATTCGGCATGCTAAATGACAATATGAACATTTCTAGTCTCATGGTTAATTCACAACAAGTGGAAGAGACAAGGGCTTAAAGGAAGAGTAGGGATGCCAAAAGGGCAAGGTCTTTTGATGGTGGTTCTTCAAACGGTAGGCTGGATATCAAAGACAAGCCTAGGTTCAAGAATAGGGTTTCTAATAAAGTTCCTTCCAAGTTCCCTAAGACTAGGGATGATAGGGTATCTAACCCTAAGCCTAAAAAGGCAAGGGATACTAGTTCACCAACCAAGAATCCAACTTGTGGAAGGTGTGGCAAGAAGCACTATGGTGATTGCCTTAAGGGAACGCATAATTGTTTTTCTTGTGGTAAAAGTGGGCACAAAGTTTGACATTTCACAAATGTGAAGGGGAAAGACAAGGAGAGTGGGAAAGCGAGTGGTTCTAGTGATGCTCTGAAGAAGAATCTCTTTTATGCTCTCCGCTCTATGGGGGATAAAGAGTTTCCCTGACTTGGTGACTGGTATGTTGGAAGTCTTTTCCATTGATGTATATGCTTTACTTGGCCCCGACCTACCTTGTCATTTGTTACTCCTCTAGTAGCTAAAATGTTTGGCTTTTTTCCCGATATCTTGAATGAACCTTTTATGGTGTCTACCCCTGTGGGTGAGTCGGTGGATGCAAAGAGGGTATATAGAAATTGTCTCATGTTTTTTCCCAATAGAGTTACTCATGTTGAACTAGTAGAACTTTATATGCTTGATTTTGATGTCATATTGGGTATGGATTGGCTGTATACCTGCTTTGCCTCTAGACATTTTTGAACAAGGGTGGTGAAGTTTAATTTTCCGAATGTACCTGTTTTTGAGTGGAAGGGGGGGGGGGATTGTATTCCTAGTGGTCATATCATCTCTTGTTTAAAAGCATGCAAAATGATCTCTAAAGGTTTTTTATACCATATAGTAAGAGTCCAAGATTTAGACTCCGAAATTTCTTCCGTTGAGTTGCTCCCCGTAGTGAGGGAATTTCTGGAGATCTTTCCTAATGATCTTCCCTGTATTCCTCCAGAATGGGAAATTAACTTTGGTATTGACTTGTGAATGGATACAAATCCCATTTCAATTCCTCCATATTGAATGGCTTTGGACGAATTGAAAGAGTTGAAGGTTCAACTCAAACTAGATAAAGGCTTCATTAGACCTAGTATTTCTCCATGGGGTGCTCCGGTTTTGTTTGTGAACAAGAAGGATGGTTCCCTTAGATTATACATCGATTATCGCCAACTCAATAAAGTTACTATTAAGAACAAGTATCCTCTCCCTTAGATTGACGACTTGTTTGATCAACTCCTAAGGGCAAACTACTTATCTAAGACTTGAGATCGGGGTATCACCTACTTAGGGTGAGAGTTGAAGATATACCAAAAACTGCATTTCAGACTAGAAATGGTCACTATGAGTTCTTAGTAATGTCCTTTGGTCTCACTTATGGCCCGTCGACATTTATGGATCTTATGAATAGGGTGTTTTGAAGTTACCTAGGTTCATTTGTCATTGTCTTCTTTGCTGATATCTTGGTATATTCAAAAAATGAGGTTGATCACATTGACCACTTGAGGGTGTTATTTCAAATACTTAAGGAGAACCAACTGTTTGCCAAGCATTAAAAATGTGAGTATTGGTTGAGGTCGGTGGAATTTGTTGGTCATAACGAAACCGAGAAGGTGAAAAATTCGCTTAGACCACTGACTCCAAGAGACATTAGGAGTTTCTTAGGTCTAGAGGATTATTGTCGGAGGTTCATGGATGGTTTTGCATCCATTGTATCTCCTTTGACTAGTTCGACCCAAAAGAGTAAGAAATTTGAGTGGTCAGAGGCATGTGAGAGAAGCTTCCAAATTTTGAAATATAGGCTTACTTCCGCTCCAGTGTTGACTTTATCAGAGGGTACCAAGGGCTTCGTTATGTATTTTGAAGCATCTTGTGTGGGTTTAGGGTGTGTGCTTATGCAACATGGGAAAATAGCAGCTTATGCCTCCAGGAAACTTAAGGTCATGAGAGGAACTATCCAACTCATGATCTTCATTTAGCGGCGGTGGTATTTGCCTTGAAAATATGGAGGCATTAGTTGTATTGTATTCATGTTTATGTGTATACCGACCAAAAGAGTCTCGAATATGTGTTAACTCAAAAGGAGTTGAACCTCCGACAGAGAAGGTAGTTGGAATTGTTGAAAGATTACAACATGCGTGTTTTCTATCATCCTGGCAAGGCCAACGTGGTTGTGGATGCTCTAGTTTGTATGACCATGGTTAATGTGTCTCATGTAGAGCAAAACAAAAAAGGGTTGGATACCAAGGTGAAGTTAAGCCCCGCTTTGGTTCCCCAAACGGATGGTCAAGCGGAGCCTACTTTTCAACCCCTTAAGGATATGCTTAGAGCTTGTATCATTGATTTCAAGGGAAATTGGAATAAGCACTTGCCTTTGGTGGAGTTTGCTAATAATAATAGTTTCCATTCATCCATATCCATGGCTCCTTATGAAGTCTTGTATGGTAGGAGGTGTAGGTCTCCTTTTGGGTGGTTTTAAATTGGTGAGTCTTCACTTCTTTGTCCCGATTTGATTTATAAGACTTTCGAGAAGGTTCATATCATAAGGAACAGGTTGCAAACAACCTATAGTCAGAAAAAGTCTTATGCCTATCATAGGAGAAGGGATTTAGAGTTTCCAGAGGGTGATAAGGTGTACTTGAAAATTTCACCTATGAAAGGGGTGGTTAGATTTGGCAACAATGGGAAATGGATTCCTTGTTATGGGTCCCTACAAAATCTTGCAAAGGGTTGGTAATGTGCCATATGATTTAAAGTTTCCAAGCGAATTGGCTTCGTTACATCCGTTTTCCATGTTTCTATGCTTAAGAAGTGTATCGGTGATCTAAGTGTATTCTTCCTATTTAGGGTGTAAAGGATAACCTCTCCTATGAGGAAATCCAGGTAGAAGTCCTTGATCGTCAAATGAAAAGGTTGAGGAACAAAGAGGTAGCCTCTATAAAAGTGTTATGGAGAAACCATCTAGTTGAGGGAACAATATGGGAGGCTGAAGCCAACATGAAGTCCTGTTATCTTCATTTCTTTACTAGTGAAGGTTATTTGCTCTTATTAATAATAAATATATCAGGGATAATGCAGAAGTACCCCCTCAACCTATGCACGAAATCTCAAAGACACATTTATACTATATTAAGGTCCTATTACCCCACTGAAGTTATTTTGTTAATAATTTTCTACCCCTTTTTGGCCTACATGGCACTATTTTGTGGGCCCAACGTTGGTTGACTTTTTTTTCAAGCTAGTGCAATATAGACTGAAAAGGGGTAGAAAATTACTTATAAAATAAGTTCAACGGGGTGATAGGATCTTAGTATAGTATAAGTGTGTTTGTGGGATTTCGGGCATAGGTTGAGGGGGTACTTGTGCATTTTCCCAATCTTATAACTGAATTTGAAGTTGCTATGATTTTTGGTGAAGTTTTGCATTTTTGGTGTCATTACAGTGTAGTTACAGTGAGTTATGCATATTGACTTGAAAATTTGCAATTCATCTTCTTTTGAGTTATGTTGTGTATTTTGATATGGTGAGTCTTTATAAAATGATATGGATCATGTTCATAAGTTGAGATTTGGCATAATTGACTCATAAATGGTATGTTAATCTCATGTTATTGTCTGAGAAGGAAATTCGTCATAATGTGATTTTGAGCTTTATGTGTGGAAATTGAAGTTTTGAATTGCTATGTCTAAAAGCCATGAGTGAAGTTATATTGATTTGATGTTAGAACTCATGTTTTATGTATTATTGATTTGTTGGGCTACTATTCTTGAGTTAATTCATTCCTTTTAAAAGATTTTATTGTCATTCGGGGACGAATGTTTCTAGGGGGGGGATAATATAATACTTCGAAAGTTTAAGACATGTTCTAGAGCCTAACATAAGTGTAAAAAGGCTTAGACATTATTTTAAGGTCTATTATAATGAATTTAAGTCATTTAGGAAGTATAGATACCAAAACATCAAGGAAGGTCCACGACGTTCGAAAACTAGTTATATGAGGTACAAACGTGCCTTAGCCTATTTAACTAGCTTTTAGGAGTCGGAAAATGATGAAAATTGGTGTAAGGGTGTCTAAAACGTATTAGAGTTAGTTCATAGTCTAAACTTCTGGGAACCACTCCCCAGTGACCACCCAAGGGCCCTTCATGAGGACCCTTGTGACTTGTCAAGAAGCTGCCTAAGGCAATGTTCACAGAAGGTTGCCACAGACGGTTCGTGCTCCAATCGATGGGGAGTCGATTGCATCCATAGATGGATACTAAAATATTTACCAAGGGCATGTGTTTACAAGTATCTGAACTCAACGACGAACCAACATGACGGTTGGTCCCATGGTCAATCGATTGGCACAAGAGGCGTCGACGGGGTCTCGTGGGTGAGGGACCTATTTTGCTTCTCATTTTTAGTTTGGTTAATTTTATTAAATAGGTGGTTAATTAATTATTTAGGGTTTTGGGGAAGCCTAATTAAGTAATTAATAAATAATATAAAGACCCTAACCTAATTACACTACCCTAAGCTCTCATAAATTCAAAAACCCAAACTCCCTTCCTTCTCTCTTCTTTCTCTCTCCCAAGTTGAAGAACACCATAGAAGGTCAATTTAAAAGAGGTTCTAGGTATGTACACCATGATTTCTCCATAATTCTTCGTCAAACATTATGGTATGGGATTCTTTTCACCTTTGGGACTTCCTTCCCCAAATGGTTCCATCAAATTAATTTCAAAAGTATGAAATTCAAGTTGGTCTTTTTCAATCTCGAAAATGATCTTGTGATTTGCTTTGTTTATGATTTATTTGTAATATTATGAATATATTGACATTTATTATAACTCAAAGGTGTTATGTCTTGATGGATTGTTCTAGTTTGTAGAACATGACCTATTCCCCTTAACCCTAGGTTGTGATCTTGACTTGAATTATGTTCAATTGAATATGTTAGAAGTTGAATTACTACTGGATGATGTTATTGTATCAATTATCAATATATTAGGATGAATTATAGTCCTATCATGCTAGTTCTTGAGTAATTGACCTAGATTATAACTTTGACCTAAGTCTCTTGTCTTAATCTATGAACTAGTAGTGGATTTTGATGTAGTGATTTGAATTGATTTCATTATCATGTTGATTACTATTATGTGATGGTATTATAGCCTCATTCAGTTGAGTTAAGGGTTCATGGTAAGACAGTGATGATAGATTATGAAGGAGACTCGGTAAGTCTTGTGATCTCTATTTTTTAGTTCAATTGAGGTAAATTGTGATTAGTTGATGATATTGCGTTGAAGTATATCTTGTATTATGATTTATAGGGTTCATATGAATTTGAAATGAAATATCTTTACTATGGTTTGTAATCTGTTGGCTAAGATGTAAATGATATAAGGATGGTGATCACATACCATTGTGTCTTATCATGATGTGATTATGTAAATGTGCTAACTCTTACTAATATGAATTGTAATGAAAGGAATAAGATCATACAATTCTTATTGAGCTATGATGATGATCATTATACAAGGGATAGACCCTATGACCTACATTAAGCAATGATGATTAACAAATATATTTCAGACATTTCAAAAGGGACTCTAGCTTAGCACTGAGTGAACTAGAGTGAGGATTGTCCCTTCCCAAATAGGGAAGGTAGTATAAATAATGTACTCTTGAGATAAGAGACTATAATTCAAGTAGAATAAATAGGGTACCAATTATATCTCCTAGTTCTTGAATTATGTTGCCCTTATAGGAATACTAGCCAGTGGATCCACGTAGTTGCTATTTTCATGTTTTGGCACTACCTTGGCAAGTAGTTCGCCTTTCTTCAGTGTAGTGTTCCATGACACAAGATTTCACATTAGCTCATGCGGTATAGGGTGGTTAAGGAAAGATGTTCCCAAAAGGTAAAGTAAACTAAAGAAAGGAATTCTAACTAAGACAACCTAAGGGGTTTGGCTTAGTCTAGGTAGGGGTATGGGACTCTACCTAAACATTGCACTGATTAGCCTTGAGGGAAGTCTTAGGAGAATGTTAATATATATGTATATGCTTATATTAATACATAATACGTATTTGACGATGTTGCATAGTGCTGATACTATGTGATTATTGGTTTCACTTATGAATATATGTTGGTCTTCATTGTTAAAGTATGATGATATGTATTCTTGATGATATGCGATGAGAAGTTGGATGTTGGTCATGATTCTTGTTTGGTTACTTGATTGAGTAAGGTTATGGGGTTTTGCTTGGTCATTGCACTTGTTGACTCAATAGGGGTTCATGTGTAATTGTCTAACTTTCTTTATGGTAATGAACTCTTATCAATGCTTGTTGTTGCTATAACTTTATGATAGAGTTCTCTTGACTAAGTTTTCAAGTATGTTGTCATTCATGTGACTTGATTTTACTTAAGGTGGTTTGGTCTTGTATTACATGCTATTTACTTGATGGATATGTGTTAATGAGTTGTATTTGTACTTGAATATACATAAGGCTTTCTAAATGTAAGCATCGCATGTTTTAATGAAATGTCATTTTTTAGCACGATTTCATGATATGTGTGCATATGGTCTCATACTTAGTACAAGTGGTGTACTAATCCCATTTTCTCCCCTTTTCCCAAATATTTTAGGTTTTGGTTATTGAAGGATGTTGAGACGACATTGAAGAAGACTTGAAATTCTCAATCATCCAAATTGGGTAGGTCCTCACTTTCCTAGGGCAATGACACTATCAAGCTTATGAAGTTGTTATTGTTTTAACACTATTATGTTCTTTCCTTTTTATTTGAGTATTAAACTTTTATAACCCATATGTGATGTTATTACATTGATGTATGGTCTTGGCGCAAATTGTTATACTTTTACTAGATGGTTATGAGATGAGACATCCATTTGAGACTATGTTATATCTTATATATCTATGTGCAATAAAAGTGAAGGCTATGTAATCTTTTATACAAAGGGTCTATGTATACTCGATATAAATAATGTGTATGTAGAGGTCTATATAAACCTCAAAGAGAAGTAATGAAACTTTTTTTAATATTTCCGCATTTTTAACATATAAATTATAATGATGTAAGCTAAGAGGCTAGTCCTAGTCCTCCAAGAGGACGACGACGCCGGTTACGTCTAGGGGGTGCTCTCTGGATGTGACAATAATAAGTTTCTCCGGATTAATCGCATGCTCAAGTAAGAAATTCAAGAATTGATGGAGCTTTATTGTGTCAAAAATACGCATATGACTAAAAAATGACATAACCTTAACAGTCTTCAAATTTTGTAACGAAATTTTGAAAATATTTTGCTCAAATGAGAAGTTTTTGTCTACTAGAAAATCAATGTTTTGCGCTAAAAAGAAGCATGGTACTACAAATACAAAACAAGGACAAATCGGGTTAGGTTGTAAGCTTATCAAATATAGTAATGAAATTGAAGTTGTTGAGGCCGTACAGGATTCAATATAAATATTTGACATAAAGATATTTCCAATTAAAAACATACCGTCATAGCAGGAAATGTTATTAGGTTTTTCAAATTATGAGTCGACCTTAAGAGGTTGTCTAGGGGAAGGAAATTTTTGAAATACAAAAACTTATTGTCAACCATGTCCATTCCAACAACATTATGGAGATTTCTTCCTCTTCCAACATCAAATAGGAAATCTCCTAAATAGGAGAATGAGGAAGAATAAAGGTAAGTACATTGATATAAAGGGCGTACAAACTAAATCAGTAGTAATTTCCCATCCATGTAACACCGTATAGCTTAGAAAAAGAAAAGGAACTAATATTTTACCTCACGCACTAAACTAAAAGTATATGAGTGAATACAAGGGAAGTGAACCAATTAATTAGGTTAGTTAAACCAAAATTATGACCCCCATCAAACAATCAAGTTGATAAATAAAAAGAAGGAGCTCTATTCAGAATCAACATAAAAGGACTTGTAGACATTTTTGAATGATAAATGACCTTGCTGAACTAGGATGAAATATTTGCTCATTAGTAAAAGTAACGCTTGCCAAAAGGTCTTTCTCTATATTTTCATTTTTTTCATCTAATTTATCATAATAGAGATCAAGATTTTTTGTGTTCAAACATGACAAATCCCTGAGCTTAATTTTAATATGATTAAAACCCCAGAAATTGTGAAATGTCAAACATATGGAGCAACAATTTTAAAGCAGCATGTATCAGCTTCGAGTGAATACCGATACTCGTCAGGATTGCAATCATTATTAATCTTGACAATGCAAATATTTATTTTATTATAGGATAATGTACTGCCTCTCCTTAGCTGCTCTACCATTAAAGTTTTAGTCAAACTTAAAGTTCAGATGTGATGATGGTGTTTCGTATTTTCTCGTAATTGACAAGTGTTTTGATTTTTTTGTGGATAACAAAGTGGAGGATTTAGGCTTTAATATATGTTATAGAACTGCTAATCTGAATGGGAATCATGACCAACCTTATAGCTTGCCACAAGTTCTCCTTACTAGTTCAACGATTATAAAACTCAAGTGAAATAATTGCATAACATTGGTAGAATGCGTGATAAATTGTACATCTCTTAAGAGTTTAACACTAGATAGTTTGTTAATCCTGGATGAGCACATTAAACCAATTATATAAAATTTTCCTTAATTTGAATCATTGAATATATATGGATATTGTTGTATTAATCGATGGACTTTGTGCAAACGGTTAAAATCTAAAAGTCCATATCTATTCAATGATTCTAATTAAGGATAATTCTACATTATTTATTTAATGTGTTCATCCCGGATAAATAACTTTTGCGCTTTAACCTCTTCAGAGATAAATAATTTAGTACACATTCTTTACATATTAAACATTTATTGCACTTAAGATTTATACTAGGGAGAACTTCTGGCTAGATACAGGATTGGTCATGCCCCGTCGGATAAACAATTCTATAACGTATATTGAAGCTTAAATACTAAATTTTCTTATTTGCAGAAAATTCAAGCCACTTGTAAATATCAAAAATATGGCAGACCGTTGATGTACCGTGGTTTCACAGTATTTTTAATGCTTTTCCCTTAAGTTTAGTGTGTGTCAAAAAGCCTTTCTGTATTGTTTTTTTATGTAAGTTTCTCCTTATTTACAGGAAATCTTTCCAAATATGAACGCGGAAGTTTTTGATCGAGAAATGCAGAAGAGACCACCTATGGAGCTTGTGACGGTCCGTCGAGCTTGTGACGGTCCATTGGTGGCATAGTAGTGAGGAGAGAAGCTGCTGAAGGAAGATGGGGAAGTCTGACCTAGTGTGGGATTACGGAAGTCCATGACGGACCGTCATAGCCACGACGGTTCGTTCTGCTGGTTCATCGCAATGATCAGACAGTAGTCCTAGATCTCAAATTCCAAGAAGTTTAAGTATTATGGAACATAGACCCTAGACGGACCGTCGTTCTTGGAACGGTCTGTCATACCTGTCCGTTGAGGGTAATAAAGAAAGCAGAAGAAGAATTTGTGAAGTACGGGAAGACGGAGGCCATGACGGCACATCGTGACAATGATGGTCCGTCACGAGGTCCGTCGACTCGGACGCGTTTTGACAAATTTTCAGTAATTAGAATCCTTCTTTTATTAGGTTTTTATTTTTATTATAAATAGTTCGAAAAACCTTATTTTGGGGGGTTAGACTTTTTGATATTTAGACTTTTGGATAATCTTTAGTTTTCTTGTTCAAGTATTGAAGGATTAATTTCACCAATTGTTGCACTTTTTTTTTGGAATTGATTGTTGGTGTTTTTGTTGATTAATCAAGTAAATTTCTGGATTCTATTCCGTCTCATTAAAGTAAGTGCATGAATTCTTATATTAAATATATGAATAGTGTGATTATGACCATGGGTAACTTAACTACACAACTAGGGTTGTGGGAACCATGGGTGAATAATGAGGTAAAATCTAACTAAAATAGAAATTCTAGAATAGTGTCTTGCATGTATTGATAATTCTTTCGTTTAGAAGTCTTTTTAACGGATGACCAACGTTAGAACTCGCCTTAATGATACTTGGCAGACCAATGAGGTAGATAGTAGGAAAAGAATTATCAACATAGATTTAGTGTACACTATCTAATAGGCTAGTGTCGATTGGTACGAAGTAATAACTTAGTCAAATATCGAATAGAATGCTTAATATAAGGTAAAGATAAGGGTTAGTATAGCAACACACGTAGTCGTACCAAGGTGCAGAGTGAAATTTTCAAGATGCCGGATTAAGGATTTAGAGATACATAACTTATCACTTTAGATACTAGTAAAGAATTGTTATAGTTAGAATTATCAAGTTAGGAACCTGTGGGGAACACTTCAGCCCTAGTTACTTTTATTAATTGATTAAGCTCCAAGATTTGAATCTATTAGTTTACTTTAACTTAGTTAATTATTTTCATTAATTTAGAAATAAAAACTCCCCTTTATTGTCTTTTGTTTTCTATGGAAATAATTGACTAAATAATACTAATAATAGAATAACGTTAAGTCTGAACTATTTTCCTCGTGGGAACGATCCCAACCTCATTAGTTGGTACTTGATACGACCGTTTTACTTCTTATTTTGAGAAGTATGTTTGAGCATATCAAATTTTGAAGCCACTGCCGGGGAAAGTAGCTTTTAGATTAACTTAAACTTATTACTAAAGTTTAGTCAATATTTTCTTAATTTTACTTTTCTATTGTTTTTGATTCTTGCAGAACTATCTTCCTTGTATGCCAAATACACGGAGAGGAAGAGAACCCTTGTTTCCCTACGACCACGAATTAGAGCGTACACTACGCAATATGAATCGAAACTTCGGTATTAACACTGATTATCCAAACCAGAACATCCCAGCCCCGGTTGATGTTCATGGTCAGTTATTACCTGATGATCCTGGTGAAAATCAACAAAGGGGAAAAAATCCCACTCCACGCCCTGAAAAATACTACAGGGGTTATGATAATATTGCTGACTCTGATGGACCATTTGTCTTTCCCCCTCTAACACAAGGCCACACCTTTATGGTAACTAGTAGTGTGATGCAAATGCTCACTGCAAGAGGTTTGTTTTCAGGGTTACCTTCTGAGGACCCACATGCCCATATAGCTAAGGTAAGGGCAGTGTGTAAAAGCTGTGTAGGGAGGCCTGATTTGGATTTGGATGTAATAGGGATAAGAGTATTTCCTCTCTCACTGACGGGAGAGGCTGCTATTTGGTTCACTGAGCTCCCTTATAACTCAATTTTCACTTGTAACCAACTAAGGGACGTTTTCTTAGCACGTTACTACCCGGTCTCCAAGAAACTAAATCACAAAGACAGAGTGAACAACTTTGTGGCACTACAAGGAGAGTCAGTTAACAATTCTTGGGATAGATTCACTTCATTTTTGAGAAGTGGCCCCAACGACCGCATAGGTGATGTGTCATTGAAGGAATACTTCTATTGGAGACAGGATGATAATAAGAAAGAGGTATTGGATACTATAGCGGGTGGTTCTTATGAGGAGTGTCCTTATGCCGAGATTGCTGAAAAGTTATTTCCTGGAATAATAAAGCTTTGAGTACTTGAAAGTAAGATACTGGAAGAAACACCTTTGCAGTGCAATCCACACACAACCCAGTCACAGAAGAGATTCGTGAAGAGATGGCTCAGATGAGAACTGACTTGGGTTGGTATTAAAACATGTCACTGGGGTGCAGAAAAGATAAATGCAGTTAACTAGTTGTCCATACCACCACCACCAAATGATGAATGTTATTAGGAGGAGGATTCCTTGCGGTAAATGAGCAGACGGGGGATTTTTGACCGAGTGCCCAAGGTTCAAATCAGGAGAATTGGCGCCAAGGTCACGGAAACCAAGGTCGAATCTATGGTAACTATAACCGTGAGGGTCATTATGTCCAAGATGGAAATTACGACCGCGAAAACAACTTCCACAGGGGTAGCTATGGTAACAAAAATGATAGGAATGGGCCCTATGTTCCTCCTAAAAATCGTGAAGTTACTCCTAGGGATGGTGGAGGTAGTATGGCGCGAGTTGAGGACATGTTGCACAAAATGATGAGGAGGTTCGATGCTAGTGATGAGCATATTAAAGAGTTAAGGAGTGATTTAGCGGGTATTGGGAAGACTGTCGATACACATGCAATATCGATTAAGCAGCTTGAGTTGCAAATGGGCCAATTATCTGCGACTGTGAACACACGGCAACCGGACACTCTTCCTAGCAACACTGTCCAAAATCTGAAAAATGATGGACACTGTATGACAATCACTACTCAAGGTGGTAAGCAAACCATTGACCCACCTATGCCGTCTAATGAGAAAAAGGTGACAAAAGATACTGATAAAGTGGTAGAGGTTAATGGTGAAGTAGAAGATAACACTAGAAAAGATGTTGAAGTGCCTACAAAGGTAACTCCCATGCCTAGACCCCCCCCCATTCCTCAAAGATTAGTGAAAAAGACCGAGGATGGTAAATATCGGTGGTTTATAACAATGTTGAAGCAAATTTCTATTAATGTCCCTTTGGTAGAAGCTTTAAAATAAATGCCCGGTTATTCCAAGTTTATGAAAGATCTGGTTACAAAGAATAGATCGGTCACTATTGAGGATGATGATAGAATGCAGCATTGTAGTGCTATTGCTACAAGATCTCTAGTACAAAATAAAGAAGATCCGGGTGCATTCACTATTCCTTGTACAGTCGGGTTATTACATTTTGCGAAAGGATTATGTGATCTGGGGGCAAGCATAAATCTCATGCCCCTCTCAATTTACAAGAAGTTGGGTTTGGGTGATCAAAGCCCACTGCGATGCGGCTACTGATGGCCGATCGAACAGTGAAAAGGCCTATAGGGGTACTCCACGATGTGCTAGTAAAAGTTGAGTTGTTAATATTTCCGTCAGATTTTGTTATTCTTGATTGTGAAGTGGATTTTGAAGTGTCTATTATTCTTGGGAGGCCATTCCTTGCTACGGGTTGAGACTTAGTTGATATGGAAAATGGGCAGATGAAATTTCGGTTGAACAATGAAGAAGTGACCTTCAACATTTGTAGGTCCATGAGGCAGAGTGGTGAGCTCCAACCGGTATCTGCTATATCCTTCAAAGAAAAGATGAAGAAGTATCATGACCTAAAAATTGAAAAACGAGAGTTTATGGTTGGGGATTTGGTGCTTTGATACAATTCTAGGTTGCGCTTGTTTCCGAGCAAGGTCAAGCCCAAATGGACTGGCCCTTACTTGGTTACCCAACTATTCCCTCATGGAGCAGTTGAGTTGGAAACCAAGGAGGGTGTGCGGTTTAAGGTGAATGGACAATGAATAAAAATCTATTTTGGGCATGCTGAATCAGCGAATGAAGTGATCGAGGCATACCATCTTGATGAAGTCTGAGTAATCAAGTGTCTTCAGTCGTGTCGTGACGTTAAATCAGACGTCGGTTGGGAGGCAACCCAATACTTATAGTTTTCTTTATAGTAATGGTAGCATTTTATATTAATGGTTTTTAAATTTGCAGGTAGAACATCACCAGGAAATTCTGCAGAAAATCACTCCGCAATATTCACTGACGGACACATCGACGGACCATCACGCTTGTGACGAACCGTCGCATGAATCCGTCATGCAAGGTACATTTTTAATTTATTTTCAACATTAGGGCATCCGCGACGGAACCAATGACGGACCGTCGAATCTGAGATGGACCGTCGTCGGAGACTCGTTGCGTCACGAACCAGCAACCCGACCCGACCCGGCCTGGGAATTTTAAAAATTTTCAACCTTTAAACCCCCCCTAACCCTTCATTTGAATGATTTCTTTCCCTCTTTCTACCATTCCCTCCCTTTCTAACTTCCTACCCTTCTCATCCTTTTCTGTATCAACTAATCCATATCAATTCCCCAAATCCCCAAATCCCAAACTCTCCTTTCTACTGGTTGGAGTTTGCTCCTGTGGTTTTGCTCTTGATAACCAAGTCCCCACTTGCTTGTTATTCTTCTCTTCTCAGGTATGAGTCTCTGATATCTACCCATTTACATTGCATTTTTGTTTTTCAATTACTATTAGCATATTTCTTTTTGGTGGGTCTTTGTTCTTTGATCAAATTTTGTCAGACCTATGTTCAAAGTCCTCGAATTGACTTGTTAAAAGTCGAGAAATTGGTGCTTTAGCATTGCTAGTTTTCTAGGTATTTGGGTTAGAAACATGTAGGTTAACATTAAGTATTCCGTTTGAGTCACAAGGGATGATTGTGGCATCGTCAGTTCTGTCACTGAATGATAGAAGGAGACCCCGATGACAGACCGTCGTACCCACGACGGACCGTCATAGGGTCTGTTCCAATACCCCCACCATTTTTTTCTTTAAGTGTCCACTAACGGACATCTAAGACGGACCATCATTAACACAACGGTCCGTCCTGCACAACCATCATGGTTGTCAGAGACCCTTTGTCCTCAGGGTCTCCATTTTTTTTAAGTGTCCACTGACGGTCATCTACGACGGAGCATCGTACCCTCGATGGTCCGTCCTGCACAACCGTCATGACAGTCAGAGACCCTAGTCCTAAGGGTCTCCATCTTTTTCTAAGTGTCCTTTGGCGGACATCTACGATGGACCGTCATTACCATGATGGACCGTCCTGCACAACCGTCATGACGGTCAAAGACCCTTGTCCTAAGGATTCCATTTTTTTCTAAGTGTCCACTAATGGACATCTACGATGGACTGTCGTCCCCACGACGGTCCATCCTGCACAACCGTCATGACGGTCAGAGACCCCTCTCCTAAGGGTATCCATACTTTTTCTAAGGTCCCCACGACAGACATCGATGATGGACCGTCATTATCACAATGGTCTGTCCTGCTTATCCATCATAACTGTCAGAGACTTTCCTTCTGGGGTCTCCAAATACACATCGTTGAACTAAGACATGACGGACCCCATGACGGTCCATCATACTGACGACGATCCATCACCTGGTCCGTCGTGTTTCACTGCTACTACAGAGATGTCATTATAGATGTGCTCTTATGGGTATTTTGTCTCATTTTCGATTGTCTTGTTTGCTCCTTCTAGTACTAATAATGATTTTTTACAAGTACTACCTCTAATGGCATCGAAACAGGATCAAGTTTACGCACGTGGCGTTCAAAGTCTGTTTCCCTGTCTGCATGACTGGTTATAGGCTCTTATGATGAGCATAATCCCGAGTACGTGCCCCCAGGCACTGCCACTCCAGCATGAGCTGCACGTGCACCCAGAGCTATGCTAAAAAAGATTGCGTCTAGTGTAGGTACTGCCTCCAAGTCTTATGAGGAGACCACACTGACCGGCACACCTTCTGGGTCAGCTACACAAGAAGAAGGAGTGTCTGGCTCCTTAGAAGTTTCGTGGTCGACGGAAGACTCCAGGTCCGCAGAAGTACCTGCACCCGCCAAGGCTGCATAGTCTACCTCGTCTAATGAAGTTGACAGTTCTGATTCCATTCCAGGCTCACCAACTGGTGCTCTCGCCCCGGTTTCCAACCAGTCAAACCGGTGGTGTGTCGACGGGCAATACCAAGTGTATTCTGACGCCAAGTTTCTAAATGATAAAGGCTTCATGACACGGACCTTTACACTGGAGAGACGGGTCCTCACGGTAAGTCTCCCAACCTAGCCAGATATCCACAATATCTTCACCAAACACCGGCTAGAGTGGACAGCTCGTTCTTTGGGCCGCTACAGTGAGGAGTTGGTTTGAGAGTTTTACGCCTCTTACGTGGCTACTCTCCGATAACAGATCGATAGACGGGCTGCCCCCATCAAACAAGCCCCACTTGAGCGCGGTAGAGTACGCGACATACAGGTTGACATCTTCCTACCATCTATCCGCCCGTATCTGTACGGAGAGGATGTTAATGCCACCAGGTTCCCTCTCACCCCTGAGTTCGACTACCAGTGGCAAAATGTTAAAGATGGCCAATTCTTGCGTGAGCCATCACTGAGAGAAACCACCAAGAGGTGGATTGCCCTGCACTTATCTATTGACGGAGAGGGTGCCGACTGGATAATGGATCCGAAGGGAGCCATCAGGAAGGATAACTTGACTATCATGGCTAAGTTTTTATGGTTGATAGTCCGCCACTGCCTCTCCCCCACGGTAGCAGATAATATAGTTACATGAGATTGTGCAGTTTTGGTGGCAGCAATGATAGCCGGGTTTGAGGTTGACTTCGCTTGGCTTCTACAGGCGGTCATGCACGAGAGGGCTTTCAAGGTCACCACTACCTACCCTTTTCCGTGCATGATATTGTTCATAGGCAGGTCCGCAAGTGTGCCCATCTGGCACATTGATCCGCTCAAGACTCCGCTGGGCACTGTTAATATCGACATCATAAGGGATGAGGCTAATGAGTTGGCTCCATGCAGAGGGCCCCGTCCAGAGGTGCCTCCACTTGGTGAGAATCTGGATGATATTGTCGCGCATGCTCAAACGGCTAAGCAGGCTACTTCAGCAACCACTGACACTACCCCGATCGAGTCTATCCTGGGTAGTAGCACTGCCCTTAGATCCTCTCACTCAACCCCTTTCCCCGCTCTGGTCCCGCTTTCTAGGGTCCAGAAACTAGAGGCTCAAATGGCCAAACTTCTGCATCACATCCAGCCTTTGATGCAGAGGTCTATTGCTGAGGCGGAGGAGCGCATGGAGCGTAAGATGGCACAACAAATAAAGCGGAAGATTGCTGAGGTTCATCAACACTTAGACGTTTTTGAGTTGCGGGTGCTAGCCCGGCCAGCCCCTCCGGTGGACGTGTCGACCCTTCAGGCTGCGGTTGTGAGTCTGCGAGCAGATATTGATATGATCCTTGAGGCTAGGGTGCCTCAGTCTGAGGCCCCTTCTGCAGAGCTTGCTGAGGACACAGTGTTGGGTGCATTATTCACCACTTCTGAGATTCCACCACCTCCCCCTCGAGAGCATGCCAAGAGTAGCAGAGGTTGTGAGGAGGATGAGGCTAGGTAAAGGAAAAAAGATCGTCGTGAGATGGAGGCTGGGAGGAGAGCCTCGATTGCTGATGAGGAGGCGCGTCAGATTAGGGTTGTAGAGTCAGTTGCTGGGGCATCTAGCTCCAGAAATGTGGAGACATCGGGAGGCACTACTGATAGTGTTGTTGCTGATGAGGACACTACTGACGGTGTCTAGACTACATAGGTAGTGGGTTGCGGGGAACCGAACCCAACACTTGCTGATCACCGGCGCTTTGCGCCACAGGTTTGCTTCACCTACCACTCTGGTATTTCAATTTTTTTATGCATTGGGGAAAATTGCATATCTTTTTGTTGGGGGTGGGTTCAATGGTAAGTGAGTGCTAAGGTGAAGTCTGAGTATCCCAATTCACGATCCTCTTTTGGGATTTTCTTGCCTGTGTTCTTTTTCCCCAAGAGACAGATTATTTTTATTGGTGAATCGGCATGTCTGTATATTGTGTACATAGTATAACTATGAATCATGATGGCTAAAACAAAAATGATATCCTGATGTAATGAAAATGATGCATGGCTAGACATATTAATTGATAAATGTTTGGCTCTAAGCATGACATAGAGATACACCACTGCATGACCCTAAGTCTAAGACTCGAACTAGGTGTCTGATAATCTGGTAGAGTAATGAGATGTCAAGTGAGTGTAAGGAAAATTTGAATAGTCCACTATTTGTACTGAGCTAGAACTTGCCTGGTTAGTCCTGCTAAAAGTAAGTTCTAATAGACATTTAGGAAAGGATCATAGGCCCTTATTCAATATAGCCAATTTTTAGCCAAAAAAAACCGAATGAAATTAATCGCTCTTTGATCCAAATGATTTGATCTTAAAATAGACCTTTCTTTTTCACCGCAACTGATCTTTTCTGGGAATAATGTGTTGGCCCTGGTCCTTCCTTAGACATGCACCTCAGGTTATGCCAAAAGCATAAGTTGAGGGTGGCTAATGCAGTAAACAACATTTTCGTGGCCCTGACCCAACTTTGGGTATTGTGTACTTTGACTCATGGCTAAGCCATGAGTTGAGGGTGGCTATTATGAGGAATGCTCTGGAAAGTGGGGTTGAAAGAACAAAGAGAGAGAAAGAACAGAAGTAAAGTGACTCAAGAACCAGTTGAAAGAAAAGTAAAATAAAAAAATATATAATAAATACAAGTAAGAAAAGAAAAGAGTCACTTACACAAATGAATAAATAAGAGAAAATAGCAAGGTGAAAGAATATAAGAAAAAGGGCGGAATAAAATGATGAAAACGTAATACGCTCAACCGATATGTCAAGGAGGGAAACAAGTCACTAAAGTATACCTAAATATACCCTACATGACCCTGAGCCTATGTTACAAGCTACGAAAGTCCTATCTGATCCTAGGAGTTGTATGGCAAACTTAAAGAAGTGAAAATAAGGGCAAACTTATGGCAATATGTATGAATGAGTTGTGAATTTGTTCTGAGAGTGAGTGTTGAAAAGTAATCCTTATAATCAAACTGAAATCATTGTGTGAAAAATGAGGATGTTGTTTTGAAGTGAGGACACTAGTTGCCATATCGGAAATATTTGCACCTCGGTGAGAAATGTAATAGGATAGGTGCCAGTGCGTGGTGAGTCTGTGTCATGGTCTGGTTCCACATAATTCAAGACTAATAGTGATAACATGCATAAACATGATGAGACTAATCGGGATTGATAGACAAATGATTGCGAAAGCTAAATTATGGATACTATTGTACAAAGATTTTGTATTGAGTCATAGTGCGTCGCTTAAGGACAAAAAACGAATTTAAGTTGAGGGTGTTGATGTACCGTGGGTTCACGTTATTTTTTTTGCTTTTTCCTTAAGTTTAGTGTGTGTCCAAAAGCCTTTTGTATTGATTTTTATGTAAGTTTCTCCTTATTTGTAGGAAATCTGTCCAAAGATAACGCGGACGTTTTTGAACGAGAAATGCAGAAGAGACCACCTACGGAGCTTATAACGGTCCGTCGAGCTTGTGACGGTCCGTAGGTGGCATCGTAGTGAGGAGAGAAGCTGCTGAAAGAAGATGGGGAAGTCTGACCTAGTGTGGGATTACGGAAGTCCATGACGGACCGTCATAGACACGACGGTCCGTCCAGCTGGTTCGTCGCAATGATAAGAGAGTAGTCCCAGTACCCAAAGTCCAAGAAGTTTAAGTATTATGGAACGGAGAGCCTCGACGGACCTTCGTGCTTGGAACGGTCCGTCATACCTGTCTGTTGATGGTAATGAAGAAAGTAGCAGAAGAATTTGTGAAGTATGGGAAGACGGAGGCCATAACGACCCGTCGTGACCACGACGGTCCATCACGAGGTCCGTCGACTCGGACGCGTTTTGATAGATTTTCAGTAACTAGAATCCTTCTTTTATTAGGTTTTTATTTTTATTATAAATAGTTCGAAAAACCTCATTTTGGGGGGTTAGACTTTTTGATAGTTAGACTTTTGGATAATCTTTAGTTCTCTTGTTCAAGTATTGAAGGATTAATTTCACCAATTGTTACACTTTTTTGGAATTGATTGTTGGTGTTTTTGTTGATTAATTAAGTAAATTTCTGAATTTTATTCTTTCTCACTAAAGAAAGTGCATGAATTCTTATACTAAATATATGAATAGTGTGATTATGACCATGGGTAACTTAACTCCACAACTAAGGTTGTGGGAACCATGGGTGAATAATGAGGTAAAATCTAACTAAAATAGAAATTCTATAATAGTGTCTTGCATGTATTGATAATTCTTTCGTTTAGAAGTCTTTTAAACGGATGACCAACGTAAGAACTCGCCTTAATGCTACTTGGCGGACCAAGGAGGTAGATAATAGGAAAAGAATTATCAACATAGATTTAGTGTACACTATCTAATAGGCTAGTGTCGATTGGTACGAAGTAATAACTTAGTCAAATATCGAATATAATGCTTAATATGAGGCAAAGATAAGGATTAGTATAGCAACACACGTAGCCGGACCAAGGTGCGGAGTGAAATTTTCTAGATGCAAGATCAAGGATTTCGAGATACATAACTTATCACTTACATGCAAGATACTAGGAAAGAATTGTTATAGGTAGAATTATCAAGTTAGGAACTTGTGGGGAACACTTAAGCCCTAGTTACTTTTATTAATTGATTAAGCTCCAAGATTTGAATCTGTTAGTTGTTTCCTTTAATTTAGTTAATTATTTTCATTAATTTAGAAATAAAAACCCTCCTTTATTGTCTTTTGTTTTATAGGGAAATAATTGACTAAATAATAGTAATAATAGAATAAAGTTAAGTCTGAACTTTTTTCCTCGTGGGAACGATCCCAACCTCATTAGTTGGGTTCTTTAATTGATACGACCGCTTTACTTCTTATTTGAGAAGTAAGTTTGAGCGTATCAACCATCATCATATCTAAACACAAAGTTTAGACTAATAATTTTAATGGCTTAGGAGAGGTAGTACATTATCCGTGAAGGAAATGAATATGTGAATTACTGAGCTATCTAAATGACCATACTCCTATTTTTCATAAACAATGTTTTTTTATATAGATATCTAGAAGTATTGTCAATCCTTAGAGAGAGTAGATTTTCTAAATGTGTCTGTTATGGAAAGTACGGAATGAATTTGGGCAATAAGAGCATAAGGTAGATTCGATATTGTCAATTTCTTTGCATTGTATCTCAATTTTTGGTTTTTCCTGAGGTAAGTTTTCAATAATAAGACTTTAGAGATGCCACAAAATTGTTCTTGGTTACGTATGTTGTTCAAACTGTATTACTACTGCTACCTAAAAATCATGAAGTTATCTAAACACTCAAAAACAAAAAGTACACTAAAATTTGTTTGTGAAAAATAAAAAAAGAAATTTCAGAAAATCTGTTGTTAAAACATAATAGAAAACACATATATGGAAACAACAAACAATAGCATAAACATGTGTTTATTGTGCTTTATTGGAAAAGTCAAAACCCCTTGAAAAACTACAATCCTTCAGACTAATCACAACCTTTTCCAAAAGTCATAAAAGTCAAATACTTTCACGAAAATTCATAAATCTTCATTTTCCTTTCAGATATTTTAAAACCCAAAGAGTCATGCTACTTCTTTTTTGTTCAGAAACAAAACAGTTTTATGAAGGGGTCGAAATTATCATACATCAATACTGAGAATAAATTTACTTTAACTCTAACTATGAACTAAAAAATAACAATTAATATCATAAGTAGAAATTAATGATCATTAAAAAAATATGACATAATACACATATTGGATCCTAAACATAGCTTAAAATTTTAGCTTTGACCACCAACTTTTATAATGCACAAACAGACAATTTAACAATCCAACTTTGAAATAAAAACACATGAGTCCTACATGGCAAAATACACGCAAGACACCACGTAGGACAAAAAATGACATGTAGGATGTCATGTAGGACATGTATGTCTATTTGTTAAACTTTATACAAGTTTAAGTGTCTACTTGTACAAATTCAATGTTTAAGGGCATAAATGTAATTTGAAGTCAAGTTATAAAGGGCATATTTATTTATTATGCCAAAAATATACTAGGATATGTCTAAATAGAATCAAAAAGACTGGGAAAATAGAGAAACAATAGCTATATCTCATGATTTTATGCTTCATGGAAAAAATAAGCATTTCAAAATCAAGTTCTTTTTCTTTAGAGAAGTGCAAAAGTATGGAGATATAACTCTTATCTACTGCAAGTCAAAAGAACAATTGACCGATTTATTCACTAAGCCTTTGCCAGTCTGCAAGTTTTAGCATCTGATACACAAAATGGGAGTTTGAAGATTCCAAAGCAAGGAGCGTTACGAATTTGCATTTTCAACTGCAATTAATTTTAATTTTACTGTTTTATAATACATAAGAGTTAGTCAATTCGTTATTAGCCATCTATTCCTATTATTTAGCAGTAAGTTAGTCAGTTCGGAATCTGCTAGTCATGGGTTTACTGCTTTCTGCCTTCTGTTTTTAATTCTAGCATTATAAATGTAATTTTAATACATCAATACAATATTTTTCTTGACTTCTCTTCTTTCTAAAAGATCTTACTTCTGAAATTTACAAACAAACCTGTTGAATCATCCAACATTACTATTATTGTTCTTATTTTTTGACTTCCATAATTGTTATTGTTGTTTGTATGAAGTATAATTTTTTATTGTCTAAATGATTTTATTTAGAAGAATTGGATTAGCATTTATACGTATTTGTCCAATGCTTTATAATCAAAGCTAAGAGAAGACAACCAATCATACGCTTACAATTGTACCATTTTAATTTGCTACCTTGTAAGAAACATTTCAAAATTTTGGAGAAGCTAACTACTACACTACTGCTCAACTTATCCTAGTTTATAACATGTTTAAGTGTTGCTCACTATAAACTACTAAAAATATTTACAGCAGTAGAAATTTTAGGGATGTGCTTTAATTAAAAACACAACAAATGGACAATGATAATCGATTAGGATGGAAGTGTCTTTGGTGTACCTCAATTTATAAAAACTTATTCCAGGAGGCCAAAATAAAAACTAAGAAACTTACTAACTGTCATGAGACAGTTCCACATGTATTGGGTGGTTCTTCTTGAAGACATAGGGGCAGGGCAGTTAAAACATGGACATTCAGATAATAAAGAAAATGGAATTCGTGGAGAGTTTCTAGACTCTCTAATGTCTAAAAAGGTTGTGATTTTTATTATTATATAACCAAAGTTCCTTATTGTCTTAGGATTAAATATATTATGTCAGTGGTATACTCATGATTTTTTTGTTTTCAATCTTGTTGTAATATTAGTGAATCTAGTTTGAAACAAGAATATTTGTTCCTTTATTTTCTATTTCCATAGTAAATTTATTCAAAAAGGTTTCAGACCATTCACTTTCAGAGATTGTGAGTAGACTGGAGGGACGAGTCATAAAAGTGGAGACAAATTTCACAGGGGTAAGAAAAGATGTCAGAAAACTAGAAACATGGTTTGGAGAAATGACATAGAATCTTGCAAGAATTGAAGTACAAGGAAGAACTAGATGGAAGAAGTATCCACCTCTCAAACCAAATTTGTTAGAAACCAAGAAGAGAGAAGCAATGTCAACTAGGCCGGTGAAAAATATGGGAAGAAGTTTCCTAAACTACAACTACCAGTTTTCGAACGAGAGGATCCTTTGGCAGGGATTTTCAGAGTGGAGCAATATTTTACAGTGAATGAAATTTCTAAAGCGGAAAGATTATAGGAAGCATGTGTTTGTATGGAGGAAGAAGCATTAAATTGGTATTGTTTGATGAATGTCGACAACAAATGTTAACCTGCGAATACTTCAAAAGAGAGTTTTTGAACCGAGTTCATCATTCTCAAAAAATTAATCAATATGTTTTCTTAATGTGGTTAAAGTAGGTTAGCACAATTACCATTTTTCAAGAAGAATTTGAAAAGTTGTCAACATCTTTGAAAAAGGCATATGAGGGAATATTATTTGGAGTGTTTTTAAATAAGATGAAAGAGAAAATTCGGGCGGAAGTGATGTTGTTACAGGCTAAAACATTCAGGGAGATAATGGAGATGGCTCAAAAGGTGGAGGATCAAAATTATGTTTGCAGCAAGTACAAGGTTTTAAATTTGAATCAGGCAGAGAAAGTGCAAGCAATAAACTAGTTGGGTTTAGATCCAATTATCACCGAGTTGGAAACATTCTTGAATGTTTATAACACAAGAGCGGGAGTAGCAAGTCGTTACACTAATTCACAAGTGAATACTGTCACAAAGTCGATTAGCTTCAACGGGATTGCAGTAGCAAGGTCTGAAGTACAATTCTAAAAGTTGTTTGATTCAAAATTTCCTGAATAAGGGAGCTAGGGTTATGTTTTAGATGTGATGAAAAATTTGTCCCTAATCATCATTGTAAAAATAGGCAGCTTAACATATCAATTATTTAAGAGTCCCCCAACACATATGAATATGAAAAAGAGGAATTCATTGAGTCTACCTGAGAAGATGTAGTTGAAGGGAAAATGAAAGGTACTATGATGGTGTTGAATATGAATTCAGTCGTGGGCCTTACAGGAGGTAGAACAATGAAGCTTATGGGAAAGATTCATGGGAACAACATGATAATTTTGGTCGATAAGTAGCAACGCATAATTTTATATCATCCACCCTCGCTCATCATCTACAATTACCTATTATGAAGACCAAAGGATTTGAAGTAACAATTGGTAATGGTCAGTAGGTTAGTGGCACTGAAGTATGCAAAGAGATAAGGATAGACGTGCATGAGTAAAAATCAACCAACAATATTTTCTGTTTGAATTGAGGGGAACTGATGTTATATTAGGGGTGGATGGTTGGGCACATTAGGAGAGATGAGGGTGAATTTAAAACTTATTACCATAAAATTCAAAGATGCCGGAATATTGGTCACGCTTTGAGGGGTCCATTCATGGTTTGAACAGTAGTGTCACACAAAGCCATGACCAATTTGTTAAAGAAAGGAAACCAACGATTTCTGCTTGAGTTGAATAAACATTAAAAGAAAAATAAGGAAGAAATAATAAACACACACACACACACACACACAAAGGTATTTGTGAGAAAAAGAACACATTTAAGTTGAATAGATTATACAATTGTGATATGTCTTAGGAAAAACTTGAAAATTTTGTTAAATGATTCAAACAAAAAAATTACGCTTGAACATGAAAGCAACTTGCATAATTTAATTTTTTCAATTGATAACTGATATAGGTAAATAATTTGTAAGCTTATATATAGTAATTTGAAGTTATAAAATTTTATAAAGAATATCAAAACATGAATTCTTGAAAGTGAGTACAATTACTATTTTCTACTCAATAAATATACCTACTATATGTGTATATGTTCAATATAACCGGACAAAATAACTTTGCAAAAACATAAACAACAGTATTTAAAACATGTAATAAAAAACACCAATTAATATCATAAGCATAAATTAATGAGGGTAAAAATTATTCCAGGATATGTTAAAATAGAATGAAAATAGACATAAAAAGTTTGAATCAATTGAATGCACAATATCTCCTTAAGAATACAATTCCTCTCTAATACCTGAGGTTTAAAGATTTACATCCTCTCAGGATGGAACAATTTAATTCACCAATTCATAAATATAAAAAAAGTTAGTGTCAGTATGCCACTCAACATGAGCAAAGTACACAAATATTTAATTGTATAGAAGAAGAAGTTCAGAATTTTTATTGTTTTAAAATATGAGGAAATACCTCTATTTCTAAACAACAAAGGTTACTGTGAACAAACTCTTATTGTCTTTTATCCAGAAGGTCAAAACTATTAAGATTCATTACAACCCTTCGAAAAAGGTCACAACCTTTCATAAACATCACAACCTTTCGTAAAAGTCACAATATTTCATAAAAGTCACAACTTTTTATGAAAAGAGAAGACAAGTTTTGCAAATAAATAACTTAAAATGGGATCCTTGTTTGTGGTCGCACAACTTAGGCGGGCCTAGGGTTCTCTTTTATACATCAAAAGGAATCATCACCTATGGAGTCATGTTTCAGAAGAGTTAACCTGTGAAGCTTTGTTGGTATTCCGACAATGATTAGGATGATTTCGAGGATGATGCAAAAAGTACTTCAGGGTACTGTTTTAGTCTTGGTTCTTGCATTTCCTCACGGAGTAGTAAGAAGAAAGATATTGTAGTTCAATCTACTGCTGAAGCTGATTTTGTGGTAGCATTAAATTAAGCATTATGGCCGAAGAAAATTGTAGTGTTCATGGACATTAATGAAGCAGCAATAGCTATATCTCACAATCTTGTGCTTTAGGAAGAACTAAACACTTCAAAATCAAATTCATTCAGTTGAGAGAAGTGCAAAAAGATGGAGATATAACTCTTGTCTACAGCAAGTCGGAAGAACCATTGGATGATATATTCAATAAGTCTTTACCATTCAGTAAGTCAGCATCTCAGACAAAAAAATGGAGTTTGAAGTTACCAAAGTAAGGAGGAGTGCTAGGAATTTTCCTGTTCAAGTGCAATTAATTTTACTTTTACTATTTTATATTAGATAAGACTTAGTCAATTTGTTGTTAGCCATCTATTTCTATTATTTAGAAGTAAGTTGGTGAGTTTGGAATCTGGTAGTCGTAGGTTTACTTCTTTCTGTTTTCGGTTTTTTACTCTAGTATTATAAATGTAATCTCAACACATCAATAAAAATGTTCTTCTACCTATATTCTTCTTAACTTCTTAGCTCTCTAATAACTCATACTTATGAAATATACAAACAAACCCTTTTAATTTTTCAACTTTACTAAGACCGTTCTTATTTTTGTTACTTCTATAATAGTTGTTATTATTGGTATGACGTTTTATTTTGTATTGTTTCATTGATTTTTTTATAAGAATTATGATTTCTATGCATTTGTCCAAATCTTTTGCCTTCTTGAAGAAACAAAAATTTATGATGGTAAATATTTGTTGTATTTCTGATCATGCTCTATACAAGAATCATCTCTCTCTCTCTCTCTTTCTCTCTCTCTCTCCCTCTTTCTCTCTCTCTCTCTCTCTCTCTCTATATATATATATATATATATATATATATGTATATATGTATATGTATATCTCTGTATAAAGAAAACCCGCCTACATGGTGTCACCACCAATAAGAATTCTTTTTTTATTTTTTATTTCCAAAATTAACCCTCCCTTTCATGGATAGTCATTAATTTAATGAAAAGTTTTCACTTTTATTGAAAAATTGTGAGTTTTATCAGAAGTTGTAACTTTTGTATAGAGTTATAATTTTTATGAAAGGTTGTATGATATATGAAAGGTTGTGACATTAAAGCATAATAAATATGTCACGCCTCGAGCAACACCCAAGACGCGGACATGAAACCAAGGACCACAAGTGATCTCAAGCTAACCGTGCTGGCATAATCGTAAGCATACTAAATAATACGAATTATTGTGAAGATAAATCATAACTTGATCTGAAAAGATGGGAATACCCATATTCTATAACTGAGATATTTGAAAACAATGAGTTTAATACAAAAAATATATTGACTCAATACTAAGTTGAATCTAACTATTTCTGAAAATACCCTCTAAACTGGACTAGAATACTGGGACAAGCCCCAGATAAATCTTGCAAAACTAAGACTAAATGACTAATAGACTGAAATGAAATCATGACTATTGTCCTCGGAGAACGAGGACTCACCACTGAATCTGCTGAACTGGAGATCGGGAAATCGATCAATGTGTGATCTGGATGCCGGAGAACCTGAACCTACATCACAAGAAGATGTCGCGCACATATGCGTCAATACATGAAGGCACTTAGCATGTAGTATAGAGTAAAACTAAAATAAAACATAACTGAACAAGCACAAAATCAAGTATAAAAATCTGAAAATGTTATATTGAATTGTGATCTAACTTTGATGCAATGACCTATTTTTAACATGCTGAAACTTAATATTGAATATACTGATAAATGGTCAATACAAGAAAGTCTGACTGAACTGTGGGAGATACTAATAAGCGATAATAAAACCACATGAGCTAAAAGTGTAGTCCAATGTATACGCCCAATCGAGTGGACCCAATATACTATGCCAGAGGTATAACGGCATGCTGGCGTGATCATTAAACTGATGCCCACAGAGGGGACTTACAACCTACTTGGCTAGTAGTTCTGGGACTAATTGGGTAAGGTAAACCCTAGTCCAAATCAGTATTATGCGGCTCTCATTTAATTATGTAGTTAACTTATTATGTATGAATTTATGTAAATACTCTATAGCTCAAAACTGAACATGCAAACAAGGAATGTAACATTTAATCTGACAATGATGCATTACTAATCAAGGCATGTATAACTGAATAACTGAAATATCTGACCTAACATGTGTATTTCAATAACTAAAGAAATACATAGCTAGAGTTCTTAATTTCATGCGATAAACTGAAAAATAACTTTACAATATGATTTGGAACATATACTTAACTAATTCATGAAGTTCTATCATAGTTATAGAAACCCTAGGTTTTATCATGATAAAAGAATCAAGAACTTACTCAAAACTAGGGACCCAATGGGTGAAAGAAACTCAGTATTGAAATCAGACATACCTTGTGATGAAATTCACGGAGAAATATTCAGTTTTTGGGGCTGGAACTGCTGGAGGATTGTTGCATTCTTGAACTAGGGTTCTTGACCTTTTTGTCCTTTCTTGCTTCTAATTTTCTAAGTTTTGATAAATGATTTGACTGAGGTAAGTTTTCATTATGTTTCTAGGTTTAAACTTACTAAAATATGATAATTTACGGTCAAAACGACGTTTCTTAAGGTTTAAACGAAGTGAGAAAATACCAAAAGACCCCTGGATTAATTGTTGTTGGACCAAACAACGGCGTGCACATACGGTCCATCATTCCATCAACGGTCCATCCTTTGGTTAAGTCGGTTGGGTCTGTTCGACAGGCCTTTACTACAATGGCCATAACTTTTTATTCGAAGGTCTGGTTTTAGCAAGATCGGTGGCTATGGAAAGCTAATTTAATTGTCTATATGTGGGTATGTCAAGGGATACCTAATTTTTTTTGTGCTAAGAGTTATGACAAGATGAAGTCGACCCTACTTAATTTTCCCCCTAAATGTCAGCTATTTCTCACCTACGGTCCATGGGTCCATCTACGGACTTTGTTGGTCAATCATAGTTGTTATTAGAGAGTGGGTGAATGAAGTGTCAATCGACGCTCACAGACAACAGACCGTAGGTCCTTCTGTCATTTGACACTTATTCAAATTTTAAGGACTAAGATTCTTTGGGGGTTTCTGACTCAATCGACGGATGTGCATGACGGACCGTAGGTCATGCTACGGTCCATCGATGGCAACCGTCGATGCACCTGCAGATTTTTATGAAAAGCTAGTTTTTGGTCTGTTTTAGATACGGGGTTTTACATTATCTCCCCCTTGGGAAAATTCGTCATCGAATGAAGACTAAACTAGCTGAAATAGAGAGAGAGAGAGAGAGAGCTGCAAACCCTACTACAAAACATTGAGAACTGACTTTCAGAATGAATTGTGTCCCGAGAAAATGCAAATACGTTGAAAATTCAAGTACAAACTGCGGGAACATGATTCTAAGACTGAATTCATGCATGAATGAGTGAAAAACTAAAGAGGAACTATTAGTTCAAGCTGTAGTGGAATCGGAAGGAAAGAGGTGAGGATGCTTGTCTTTCGTGGCTGCTTCTGCTTCCCAAGTAGCTCCCTCTACGGACTGGCTCCTCCACAAAACCTTGACTGAAGTGACTTCTTTATTTCTCAACCTTCTAGCCCAACGGTCAATAATCTCAACTAGTACATACTCATAAGAAAGAATATCTTTCACCGCCACACTCTCTAATGGCACTATAGAGGCTAGGTCACCCACACACTTCTTCAAGAGCGAGATGTCGAAGACCGGATACACTGTTGCTAAGCCTGCCGGTAACTTTAACTCATATTTCACCTTAACAATCCTTTTTAAGATCTTATAACGGCCTACATATCTAGGACTGAGCTTCCCTTTCTTGCCAAATCTCATCACTCCTTTCATAGGTGAGACTTTTAGAAAACCCAATCGTTGACTTGCAACTCTAGTTCCCTTCTCCTTACATCTGCATAAGATTTCTGACGACTTTGGGATAACTTAAGTCTATCTCTAATGAGTTGCACTTTCTCCATACCATAAAGGACTTAATCTAGTCCTATCAAGGCTGCTTCACCTACTTCAAACCAACTAAAAATAGATCTACATCTATGCCCATACAAAGCCTCATAAGGGGCAATCTGAATGTTGGAATTATAGCTATTGTTGTAGGCAAACTCAATAAGAGGAAGGTGATCATCCCAACTACCCTTGAAATAGATCACACAAGATCTCAACATATCCTCTATGGTCTGAATGGTATGCTCTTCCTGCTCATCCGTCTGTGGATGAAATGTTGTACTAAGGTTTACTTGGATACCAAGACCCTTCTGAAATGACTTCCAGAAATGAGAGGTGAACTTAGGACCTCTATATGAGATGATAGACCAAGGAACCCCATGCACCCTCATGATTTCATTAATGTAAATCTTAGCGTAGTCCTCAGTCGAATCTGTAGTATTGACCGCTAAAAAGCGAGAAGACTTAGTCATCATATCAACTATAAACTAAATGGAGTCATGTTGTCTTCGTGTAAGAGGTAACCCTGTGTTGAAGTCCATGTTGATCACATCCCACTTCCAAGTAGGAATATCGATCTTTTGAGTCATACCTTCGGGTTTCTGATGTTCTACCTTGACTTGCTGGCAATGGGGGCACTTACTCACGATGTCTGCTATATCCCTCTTCATGCCATTCCACCAATAGACTTTCCGCAGACATCTTAGTGGCACCTAGATAAATATAATATTTGGAGTTTTGGGATTCTGCAAGGATATGCTTTCTCAACTTACCAACATCAGGAACATAAAATCTACCTTGGTTGCGAAGTACACCATCTCCCCCTTAGGAGAAAACCTCCACTATCTAATTGTGGACTGCATTCTTATGTTCAAGCAAAATTGGATAATTGTCTTGATTTTCCTTAACCTTCACTACTAAAGAAGATTCTGCACATTCTGAACTCTTATACCACTATCTGATATGCTTATAAGCCGAACTCCTAAGCGAGCAAGCCTGTGAACATCCTTCACTAGCTCGTTCCTTTCTTCCTCAACGTGGGCTACACTACCCATAGATAATCTACTAAGAGCATCTTCTACAACATTCGCCTTACCAGGATGATAATGAATACTCATATCATAATCCTTAAGGAACTCAAGCCATTTCCTCTGGCGAAGATTGAACTCTTTCTGGGTGAACACATACTGAAGGCTCTTATGATCAGTGAACATATCTACATGAACACCATACAAGTAGTGTCTCTAGATCTTAAGTGCAAACACCATGCTGCAAGCTCGAGGTCATGAGTTGGATAGTTCTTCTCACGAACCTTAAGTTGTCTAGAGGAATAAGCTATAACCTTATCTTTCTACATAAACACACAACCTAGGTCAACTCTGGATGCATCACGATAGATCACATAACCATCCGAACCCTCTGGTAGAGTCAAGACAGGAGGTGTAGTCAATCTAGTTTTCAATTATGCAAAGCTTTTCTCACAATCATCTGACCATTGAAACTTGACCATCTTCTGAGTTAACCTAGTCAATGGTGAGGCTATGGATGGAAACCCTTCCACAAACCTTCTGTAATAACCTGCTAGACCTAAGAGAATTCAGATATATGTAGTAGAGGTAGGTCTAGGTCATTGTTTCACTGCTTCTATCTTCTGTGAATCCACTCGGATCCCTTCGCTAGATACAATGTAACCAAGGAATGCAATGGATTGCAACCAAATATCTCATTTGCTAAACTTAGCGAATAACTGGCGATCCTTGAGAGTCTGTAGAACTATTATCAAATGACTCGCATTTTCTTCCTCATTCCTAAAGTAATTAAGGATATCATCAATAAAGACGAGAACGAACAAGTCCAAGTATTGTTTGAACAATCTGTTCAACAAATTCATTATATTTGCAGGTGCATTGGTTAGTCCAACCGACATAACTACAAATTCATAATGACCATACTGAGTTCTGAAGGCTGTTTTTGGAATGTCACTATTTCTAACTCTAAGCTGATGATAACCCAATCTGAGGTCTATCTTTGAGAAATGGCTAGCACCCTGAAGTTGGTCAAACAATTCATCAATCCTAGGGATGGGATACTTATTCGTGATTATGACCTTTGTTCAACTATATATAGTCAATGCACATTCTGAGAGAATCATCTTTCTTCTTTACAAACAATATTGTTGCACCCCATAATGAAATACTAGGTCTGATGAAGCCCTTATCTAGAAAGTCTTTCAACTGCTCTTTCAATTCTTTAAGATCTGCTGGAGCCATTCTGTAAGGAGGAATAGAAATAGGTTGGGTATCTGAAAGGACAACAATTCTAAAGTCGATTTCCCTTACGGGAGGGACTACGAGAAGATCTTCTAGAAATACTTCTGGAAACTCATTGATTACTAGAACTGATTCAAGAATTGGGGTTTAAGAGCTAAAATTCGTAACTCGAGCTAGATGATAGAGAAAACCCTTAGAGATCATCAATATGGCATTAAGGTAAGAACCTATAGGCGCTAAGCTACTACCCTTCCATTCTAAGATAGGTTTGTCTAGAAACTGAAAATAAACAATCCTAGTTCTACAATTGACTGAGGCATAACAGGAATGTAACCAATCCTTGCCTAGAATGATATCGAAGTCTACCATTTATAACACTACAAGATCTGTTGAGGTGACTTTATGAGAGACTGTGACAGGGCAAATTCTGTATACCTGTCTAGCTATAACTGGATCACCGAATAGAGTAGAGACTGAGAAAGGTTCTGAGAGAGTTTCTGGGATAACACTGAATTGGACTACTATATAAGGAGTTACAAAGGAAAGAGTAGCCGCTGCATCTAACAATGCATAAACATCAAGGTCAAAGACACGTACAGTACTAGTGACTATATCAGGAGAACCTTCCTGATTCTAGCGAGACTGAAGAGCATACAACCTATTCTAGCGCTGACCGCCCCCTGTACCAGATGATTTATCCTGCTGAGTTAGGCGACTTTTTGGTTCTGCTGAAGCTGTAGACCGAGCTCTACAATTACCACCTCCTTGACCCTGTCTAGAAGGACAATCCATCAACCTCTGACAAGACTGACGACAACCAAATCATCCTTCTTTTCCAGTGAGACACTCTCCTGGATGATTCTTACCATACTTAGGATAAGTGCAGTAAGTCTTGGTGCCTAAAACACTTCCCTGAGACTTAGATCCTTGTGCTCTACCCTTCTGGTCAAACCTGTCCTTGGAGGATGGAACACTAGCGGACAAAGGGGCAGGAGCAAAAAACTTTTGCTGACTCTGCGAGCGATTTCCACCACCCGATTTCTGCTAAGAATAGTCATAGTTCCCATTCCTAGCCTTCTTATTCTCCTTAGCCTGTTCCTTAAGCTTATCACCCTCAACCTGCTGAGCATTAGTCATACCTTGAGATGTTCATGTCTCCAAGTATCATGGCATTTCTGCACTCAGTTTTAACAAAATCCGACACTCCATAGAAGAACTTATTTATCTAAGTCCTTGAGTCAGCAACCATGTGAGGAGCATACCTGGAGAGATGGTTAAACTTCAGCCCATACTCCTAGACTGTCATGTTACCCTGTCTCAAGTTCATGAATTCCTGAGCCTTTCCCTCTCTCAATTCTATTGGAAAAAATCTGTCGAGAAAAGTCTCACTAAAGCAATCTCAAGTGATAGGAGCCGCATTTGCACCTCTATTCTTCTTCCACTGAGTGTACCAAATATAATCAACATCCTTCAACTGGTATGATGCTAACTCAACCCGATCATTCCCAGTGACTTGCATTACCTCAAAGATTTTCTTGATCTCATCAATGAAATTCAGAGGATCCTCGTTAGTCTGTGATCCTAAGAACTCAGGCGGATTCATCCTAAAAAAATCATGGACCCTTGCTGCTACTGACCCACCATTTTCATTCACATGAGCATGAACCCGATTGTTTTGGTTAGTCATACTCTGAGCCAACATTTGTATGGCATTCCTGAATTCATCATTTGAGACTTCTTGATCTGGGACTAGAGGAGCTGCATCTGCCTTCTTGGCGTTCACATTCCTAGCGTTAGCTCTACAAGGAGGAATGGTATTAAATGTAGAACGTCAAGTTAGAATAGAATAAGATCATACCTAAACACAATAAGAGTAATAAGAAAGTAAAATTTCCCTAAAACACTACATAGCCTCCCTCTCATTAGATGTGGTGCACTTCACACCCATGAGAAAGACTCTACTTAGTGCGGCTTTTCAGAAATTCTAGGACGCTTACATCTAGTGATATGATATCAAGTTTGTCACTCCTCGAGCTACCCCTGAGACACAGACACAGAACCTAGGACCACAAGTGATCCCAAGCTAAACTTGCTGGCAAATAATGAGCATACTAAAGAATATATACTGATAAGGAAGCTAAGTCATAACTTAATCTGAAAAGATGGGGAATACCCATATTCTATAACTGAGATATTTTATAACAATGAGTTTAATACAAAAGAAATATTAAATCAATACTAAGTTGAATCTAACTATGTCTAAAAATAGCCTTTAAACTGGACTTAAATACTGGGACAAGCCCCAGCTAAATCTAGAAAAACTGAAACTAAAGGACTAAAAGACTGAAATGAAATCATGCTTATTTTCCTCGGAGAATGAGGACTCACCACTGAATCTACTGAACTTGAGATCGGGAAATCGATCTATGCGTGATCTGGATGCTGAGAACCTGAACCTACTTCATGAGAAGGTGTAGCGCACGTATGCTTCAGCACTTGAAGGTACTAGCATGTAGGGAGTAAAGCTGAAATAAATCATAACTGAACAAGCACAAAAACAAGTATACTAATCTGAACATGATATACTGAATTCTTAGCTAACTGGATGCAATGACAAAATTATAGCATGATGAAACTGAATACTGAATACACTAATAAATGGTCAATGCAAGAGAGTCAGACTGAACTGTGGGAGCTATTAATAACCGATAATAAAACCATATGAGCTAAATGTGGAGTCCGATGTATACGCCCCATCGAGAGGACCCAATATACCCTGCGAGAGGTATAAAGGCATGCCGGCGTGATGACTAAACTGATGCCCAGTCCAACTCAATATTATACTAGTCTCATTGATTTATGTAGTTAACTTATTATGTCTGAATTTCTGTAAATACTGTATAGCTCAAAACTGAACATGCAAACTGGGAATGCACCTTTTAATTTCACAATGCTGCATTAATAACTGAGGCATGTATAACTGAATAACTGAAATATCTGACTTAGCATGAGTAATTCAAGAACAAAATAAATACATAGCTAAGGTTCTGAATTTCATGCGATAAATCGAATAATAACTTTACAATATGATTTGGAACATATATTTTAACTTTCATGAAGTTCTATCGAAGTTTAAGAAACCCTGGGTTTTATCATGGTAAGAGAATCAAGAACTGACTGAAAACTAGGGACCCAATGGGTTAAAGGAACCCACTAGTGAAAACCCACATGCATTGTGATGAAATTCAAAGAAAAATATTCAGATTTTGAGGTTGGAACTATTGGATTCTTGCTGCGTTCTTGAACTAGGGTCTTGACCTTTTTCTTCTTTCTTGCTTCTAATTTTCTATGTTTTGATTAATGATTTGACTTAATTAAGTTTTTTTTATTTTTCTAGGCTTAAACTTACTAAAATATGATGATTTGCTGTCAAAACGATGTATCTTAAGGTTTAAATAAAGTGTGAAAAGATCAAAATACCCCTGGGTTTATTGTTGTTGGACCAAATGACGACAGGGACATACCGCCGTTGTTCCATCGATAGTCCATCGATTGGGTCTCTTCAACAGGCCTTTATTAAAACAGGCATAACCTTTTACTCGTAGGTCTGATTTTAGCAAGGTCGAGTGCTATAGAAAGCTAATTCAATTACCTATATGTGGGCATGTCATAGGACACCCAATTCATTTTTTGCTAAAAGTTATGACCAGCTGAAGTTTACTATCACGCCCTGAGCTACCCCCGAGACGCGGACACGGACCGTAGGTCCACAAGTGATCCCAAGATAACCATACTGGCATGATCATGAGCATACTAAAGATAATAAACTATTGTGGAAGCTAAAGCATACTTAAAATTACAAGATGGGGAATACCCATATTCTATAACTGAGATATTTGAAAACAATGAGTTTAATACAAAAGAAATATTAACTCAATACTGAGCTGAATCTAACTATGTCTGAAAATAGCCTCTAAACTAGACTAGAAATACTCGGACAAGCCCCAGCTAAATCTAGCAAAACCTGAAACTAAATGACTAAAGACTGAAATGAAACTCATGACTGTTTTCCTCGGAGAATAAGGACTCACCACTGAATCTTCTTAACTAGAGATCGGGAAATCGATCTATGCGTGATCTGGATGTTGAGAACCTAAACCTACATCACGAGAAAATGTAGCGCACGTATGCGTCAGTACTTGAAAGGTACTGAGCATGTAGGATAGAGTAAAGCTGAAATAAAACATAACTGAACAAGCATAAAAACAAGTATAATAATCTGAACATGATGTGTTGATTTCTGAGCTAACTGGATGCAATGACCAATTTATAACATGCTGAAACCGAATAATGAATACAATGATAAATGGTCAATGCAGAGAGTCTGACTGAACTATGGGAGCTACAAATAACCGATAATAAAACCACATGAGCTAAATGTGGAGTCCAATGTATGCGTCCCATCGAGAGGACCCAATATACCCTGCCAAAGGTATAAAGGATGATGGCGTGATCAGTAAACTAATTGCCCACAGAGGGGACTTACAACCTACATGGCTAGTAGTTCTGGGACTATTGGCTGAGCTAAACCCTAGTCCAACTCGGTATTATGCTACTCCCAATAAATTCTTTAAATTAACTGATTATATCTGAATTTCTGTAAATACTAGATAGCTCAAAACTGAACATGGAAACTTAGAATGCAACAATTAATCTGGTAATTATGCATTTATAACTGAGGCATGTATATTAGAAGTGTCTGAAATATATGACCTAGCATGTGTAATTCAAGAACTAAACAAATACAAAGCTAGGGTTCTGAAATTCATGCAATAATCTGAGTAATAACATGATAATCTGATTTGGAACATATATTCAATAAATTCATGAAGTTATATCAAAGGTCTAGAAATCCTAGGTTTAATCATGATAAGAGAATCAAGAACTGACTGAAACTAAAGACCCTACGGGTGAAAGGAACCCACTAGTGAAATCCCACATACCTGGTGATGAAATCCACTGAAAAATACTTTAGTTTTGAGGCTGGAACTGCTGGAGCTTGTGGCATTCTTGAACTAGGGTTTTTGAGCTCTTTTCTTCTCTCTTGCTTCTAATTTTTTAAGTTTTGATTTAATGATTTGACTTGAATATGTTTTAGTTATATTTCTAGGCTTAAACTGACTAAAATATGATGATTTAGAATCAAATCAACGGAACTTAGGGCTTAAACAGAGTGGAAAAGGTCAAAAAGACCCCTGGGAAGGTTGCTGTCGGGCCTCACAACGGCAAGGACTGACGGTCCGTCGTGCGCCCGACGCCCCGTCATTGGGTCCGTCGTAAGGGCTTGTTCGATAGGCCTTTACTAAAATAGGAATAAATTTTTACTCAGAGGTCTTCTTTTAGCAAGTTCGGTGGCTATGCAAAGATAATTCAATCATCTATATGCGGGTAGGTCATGGGAGACCTAATTCATTTTGTGCTAAGAGTTATGATCATTTTAAGTTGACCCAACTGCATTTCCCCTTAACTAGCTTCAAATTTTCCACCTACAGACCGTAGGTCCACCTACGAACCATGTTGTTCATCCATAGATCTTGTGAGAGAGTGGTTGAAGGGATTCTTGATCGACGGTCATGGACTACGGACCGTCGTTTGACCAACGGACCGTAAGTTCGTCCGTCGTCCAAGACATAACCAATTTTTCTAGGCTGAATTTTTTGGGAGTTTCTGATCCCATCAACGGTTGGGCAGGATGGACCGTGGTTCAGGATACGGTCCATCGATGCAACTGTTGGTAGCACCTACAGATTTTTCTGAAAAACTAATTTTTGGTCTGATTTGGCTACGGGCTGTTAAATTTACCCTACTGCATTTTCCCCCTAATTGTTTGCTATTTCTCACCTACGCACCGTGCTGGACAATTGTGGTTCTTGTTAGAGAGTGAGTGAATGGAGTGTAGATCAACGGTCACAGACCACGGACCGTCGTTCGACACTTTGTCAAATTTTCAGGACTGAGATTCTTGGGGGGTTTCAGGACGGACAGTGGGTCAGGCTACGGTCCGTCGATGGCAATCGTAGATGCACCTGCAGATTTTTCTGAAAAGCTGGTTTTTGGTCTGTTTTGGATACGGGGTGTTACAAAAAAATTGTTTACACTACTTTTTATTGTCTATAAATAAAGGTGTTTCCTCTCATTTTAAAATATCGAAAACTCTTTACTTCTTCTTCTTCTTCTCCATAGTTAAATATTTTATTATGAAATTCTTCTTATTCTAGACAACTAAACATTTCTATACTTTGCTCCTGTTCAGTGACTCACAAACAAGAAGACGTTGTGCATTAAGTGGACAAAATTTTTCCTTTTTCTTTTATTCTATTGTTGCAGATCTTGATATATTTTTTTTGCTGTAATTAATTTATCCTTATGATATTAATTGTTTTTTTTATTGCATGCTTCTAAATTTTTAGTTTATGTTTATCTTTCAGGAAAGTTATTGTTATAAGTATTTGTTATTAGAGAGTATATGTAAATCCACCTACTGAAGATTCACATTTTTAAAGAATAGATTTATTTACAACATTCTCCAATGAAATCTTTTATCCTCCAATGGATCAAGCCTTATAATATATATTATTTTTTTTGTTGTCATTATAATGTTAAATATTAATAAGACTGGAAAAAAATAGAAAGCCAAATGATATATTTAAAAATAGCAATTAAATATAATTATACGATACACAATGATGACTATTCTCTCACACCAAAGTACTTTTTTGAACTTTTTCCCATTATCCCTTACTTCTCTTTAATCCTTTCAAGCATTCCTTAATGTCTTGTTTGTGCATAATTTCAATTATAAAACACTATATATATATATATA
>NC_028648.1:68884549-68933870 GCF_001406875.1 Solanum pennellii | reverse complement strand
TTTTATTAATGAGTTTAAGTCTTCCGCATTACTTTCTGTTGATATTATATTGAAATGTTAGGGTTAGATTGGTTGGTTCGCTCACATAGGAGGGTAAGTGTGGGTGCCAGTCGCGGCTCGGTTTTGGGTCGTGACAGTCCATTTTTATTGGCTACCTTGTAACAAACATTTCAAAATTGTGAAGAAGATAACTACTACTGCTGAATTTATCCTAGTTTCCGACGTGTGTAAGTGCTGTTCACTATAAACTGCATACTAACAACTGTTTACAGCAGTAAAAACTAAAGGGATAAAAAAAGAGATGTGATTTAGTCCATCATATAACAAATGGACAACGGTAATGAATTTGGATATAAGTTTCTTATCCTTATTTATGAAAGTTTATTTAATGTAGTTGACTCATCTATTATCTTCTGCTGGAGCTGGGATAATTTCTTGATGCCAACACTTCTTTTGTTGCATTTCAGTATCAGCAATGGTGAATTTCGCAACTAACACAGCCATTATTTTAGAACATTACTTTCATAACATTTATGATATAAAGCCATTTTTGTCTTTCTGTGTTATTTAACAACACTTAATATATCAGTAACATTGTTATTTTATTAGAGATTGACTCATTCCACTTCTCAAGAAGTCAAGCTATGGGTTGGCATTTGAAGAAGAAGTTTGTGGTGCTGCTTCCACTGCCTTAGGCTTAGCAGATAAATTAAAAAAGAGTGTGATATGTTGTAGCATTTCTAGAAAGCTCTCACTATAATTTTCCATAAACTAAATGTAACATATGATGATGTTGGGTCTGTAGTAAGAATTGATGGAAAATAGAGGGAAAGAAATGAACTTGAAAAGTTGAGAATTTGAAAAGTTGGGAACTTGAAAAGTCCTCTTATGCTTTAATAAAAAGACATTTGTACCTTATCGTTGGAGGAAAGAAAAATACGAGAGTTTAAATATAGAAACATTCCTATTATTTATTAAAAGGATTGGAAAGAGGGACCCCCCCTCGCACCGTCGTCGTCGCTCGCTCGTCCCACTATGACTATTGCTTCGGCTTCGGCTTTGAAAAATGATTGATCGAGAGATTATTTATTGTACAAAACTTTCCTGTTTTATTTAAATTTCACGGCGTTTTGGAATTGACTTTTCGGAAAGGTTGCAAACTTTCGTTAATGTTTGTGTGGATTTCGAAAGGGTTGAAACCTTTCGGAACCTGTTCCTCTTGCCTATACATACCATTCACTCTTCAGAATTTTTTTTACGAATTCTTTTGATCTCTTCTTCTTCTTCTGCACAACAACTACTTTGTGAATTTTACTGTTGTTGATTGGTTCTCTGACACTAGAGTTTTTTGTATCTATATTCTGGTGATTAAGATCATTTTACCTTGGGAGGCCATATTCCAAAACAAACCTCGGATACTAGAGAGGAATAATTTCCTTAAGGGGGACATAGTGAGTTCACTGGACTTGATCTTTTTCTGTTTAAATGTACGTTATAGATTTTAGTTTTTCTTAATTAATTTATGTTCTTCTCTTGTACTGATTTAGTAAACTTTTGCTGCTTCGTGTTTCTGCAAAGTTTTATCAGAATCAGTAATTCTGTAATTCAAATACAGATTGGCAACAACCATAAGAAAATTAGTTTTCTTATTTATGAATCTATTTTTCTGTGGAGACAAAAATATTCGTGATTTTATACTCCTTGAAGACTGTCTCAATTTTTGTTAATCAGAAATGGTAAATAACAGTGTTATTGTGGTTGTTGTTGCACCAACCCGGACTGTTGTATCACAAGTGTGAATTTGAACGTATGGCAACAAAGGGTATTTTTCTGGCTTACTACTCTTGGTCTGCAGAAATTTACCAGTGAAGAAACTCCAGTGCATGCTGATGATATGCCAAACAGAGAAAAATTCATGATTATTGAAGCATGGAAACATGCTGACTTCCTATGTAAAGGCTACATTTTGAGTGCTTTAGAGTATGACTTATATAATGTCTATAGTGAAATAACAACTTCAAAAGAGTTGTGGGATGCAGTTTAGAAGAAATATAAGACAAAAGATGCATGCTTGAAAATAATTTGTGGTCGCAAAATTTTTAGACTATAAAATGGTAGATAGTAAAACAGTTGGATCAAAATTGCATGAACTTAAAATTATTCTCCATGATTTGATTGCTCAAGATATGGTAGTAAATGAAGCTTTTTAAGTGGCTGCAATGATCGAGAATTTGCCTCCTTCGGGGAACGATTTCAAGAATTATCTAAAGCACAAGCATAAAGAAATGAATCTTGAAGATCTTGTGATTTGGATCAAGCTTGAGGAAGATAACAAAAATGCCTAAAAGACGTCTCGTAAGAGCTCAACAATCATTGGAGTTAATATTGTTGAAGAAGCTTCTACCAAAGACAAAAAGAGAAAGAAGTCCAACGGGCAGAAGTCAAAATAGGCCTAGAAGAAATTCAAAGGCAACTGTTACAACTGTGGCAAGGCTGGTCAGAGGTCTTCTGATTGTCATGCTCCAAGACAGAACAAAGGCCAAGACAAAGGCAAAAGTCAAGCAAACATCGTGGAAAAGATGGAAGATGGAGATGACTTGTGTGCAATGATCTCTGAGTGTACCTTAGTTGGAAGGGAAAATGATCAAAATGCCCTTAAGGTATTAGAAATAGCTCAAAAATGCTCTTCTTCCATCTATTGGATCAAAAATGTCCTTCCATCCACCAATTTAAATCAAAAATAACCTTAGAGTTAAATTTAAACCTAAAATACCGCTCCCTTTAGCAGAAGCTGATGTGGCAAAAATAATTTTTAAAATTTCATGTATTTGCAATATGATTATTGGTCCACATGTAATTAGGCCCAATTTAATTCTCAATCATATCCATCAATTCAAACTCATTTCTAAAAGACCCTACTTTTTCTTTTCTTAATCTTCATCTTCATCTTTCTTATATAAAATTATCTGGAGGATTAATAATATACTATCTAATTCTTTCGGTAAATTCATATATTTGAAATAAGGTTATAAAAAATTCTCTATATCATCATTAGCATTATCTGAATCTCATTATATTGAAAGAGTATTTGATAAATTCAAGTACTTAAATTTCAATATCCTCAAAACTCTAATTGATTTAAGTTGTACATTTCAAAAGAATGAAGGTCAAAGTGACTCTGAATTGGAATATGCAAGAGTATTGGGAAGTTTGATGTATATTATGAATTGTACGAGACTAGATATAGCATGTTTTATTAGCAAACTGAGTCGGTTCACTAGTTATCCGAATCAAACTCAATGGATGGCAATGAAACATGTGTTGGGATATCTGAAATATGCACAACACTATGCTTTGCATTATAATAAATATTATGTTGTGATTAAAGGATTTAGTGATGCAAATTGGATCACCAGGTCAAATGAAGTAAAATCCTTAAGTGGTTATGTGTTCATACTTGGTGGAGGAGCAGTCTCTTGGGAATCATCAAAACAGACATGAATTGCTCGCTCCACTGGAATCTGAATTGATTGGTTGGATAAGGATGGATAAGAAGTTGAATGCCTCTGGAATTTCTTAATGGATATTCCATTATGGTCCAAACCCGTTGGAACTGTTTGCATACATTGTGATAGTCAAGTTGCAATAGGTAGGGCAGGGAGCGTCATGTACAACAGAAAGTCTCTTCATATACGACAGAGACATAACACTGTAATACAACTACTCTCTAGTGGAATTATCACAATTGACTATGTAAAGTCAAGTAATGATGCATCAGATGCACTAACGAAAGGCCTAGTGAGAGAGAAGTAGTTGAAAGATCATCTAAGGGAATGTGTTTCGCGGCTTAGGACAAGTCAGAATGAGGATAACTCTATCTAGCAGACCGGAGATCCCAAGAGCTACATTCAAAGAGAAAAACAAAGTTGTGACTGACGGTTCGACATTCTCAATTAATTCAATCCATTCTCATGATGAAGACAATGTTCAGGAATAAGGTTAAGACGTTAAGGCTTGTTAATAGGGTAATAAAACCTAAAGTTTTTAATGATTTACTATGTTTGGCAGATTTGACCAATAGTGTATCTACGAGATGATACGGTTATAAATCACAAATGTGAGTGTGAAGTGGAAGCCGCTTCAAAGAGAATTTTATGTCAAAAGCCTATTCTTGATACACGAATGAAACCAAGAGGTGTTCATGGCTTAAAAAATACAACTGTAAAAACCATAAACAGTAAAGGGTTAATTGTGTGACACATGTTTGTCTAGGTAGACACCGCATCTACCGATTGACCGATTATATGTGACATATGTTCACTACGGAAAGTCCAAGGGGAAACCTACTTATCCAGATGCATTTAATCCTTGCCTCCTATGTTATAACCATTCCCCATCAATGTTGAGTATAGTTGTGTATGTACCAAAAATTGATGGGAAATAGAGGGAAAGAGCGGAACTTTAAAATTTGAGAACTTGAAGAGTTGGGAACTTCAAAATTCCTCTTATGCTTTAATGAAAAAGCATTTGTCCCTCATCGGTGGTGGAAAGAAAAATAGGAGAGTTTAAATATAGAAACTCTCCTATTAATTGTTAAAAGGGTTTGATAGAGGGACCCCCTCTCATGGTTGTCGTCGTCGCTCGCTCTTCTCGGCCTTAGCTATGGGTTTAAAAATTGATCGATCGAGAGATTATTTTTTTGACAAAGTTTGTTTTAATTATTTATTTAATTAATTAAATTAAATTAAATATTTTCAATTAAGTTAGTTAAAATTAACCAAAATATTTTAAATTTTTAGTTGATTAACTCGACACGACTCGAATCTACGAATGACTCGATTGATTAAAAAAAACTTTCTCCTTTTATTTATGTTTCCCGCCATTTTGGAAATGACTGTTCTGAAAGGTTGCAAATTTCAGGAACACTCAGTACCATTTGAAAGGTTGCAAACTTTCATTAATAGTCGTGTGGATTCAGAAAGGCTTGCAGCCTTTCGGAACTTGTTCGTCTTGCCTATGAATACTATTCATTCTCCGGAAATTTTTTTATGAATTTTTCTAATCTCTTATTCTTCTGCACAACATTTACTTCATGTATTTTAATGTTAATGATTGGTTCGATGACACCAGAGCTTTTGGTATCTATACTTTGGTGATTTAGATCATTTTACCCTAGGAGGTCATATTCCGAATAAAACCTCGGATACTAGAGGGGAATAATTTTGTTAAGGGGACATTGTGAGTTCAATGGACTTGATCTTTTTCTTTTCAAAATTTTCCAGATTCTGGAACGTTACAAATTTTATATTTTATTAATTTCTGTTTAACTCTTGTACTAATTCAGTAAACTTTGGTTACTTCGTGTTTCTTCAAAGTTTATCAAAATCATTAATTCTGTTTTTCATAACGTAGATTGGCAACATAGGAAACATAAATATGTTACTATTAGGCTTAACCATCTTTTCTTTGTTTGCATCTCAATACTTCAAGCACGTGCCTTGCACAAGATAGCTTAATTTTATTTTAGAATTTGCTTTTTTTAGGGTGTTTGTTTTCCACATTGGAGCCGAAGTGATTATTTCCTCCCTTAGGCCCCATTTGGGTGTAACAATTTGACCGAAGATTTTTCTATACCCAAAGCTATATCAAGAGACTTATTGCTAAGAGAGAAGCAGTACCATCAACTAAACCACATTCCTTGCTGATCACACCAACTTGGAATGCCTTAAATTGATGTGTGGTAACCGTAAATCCCGAAGGCCGATTCCGTCCTTGTAGAGGGAGATGCAAAAAAGCTCTCCTTTTTTTTTTTGAGAATAAACAGTAAGTTAAGGAACAATCAATTGTTTTTTGTTCAAATTAATGGTTGGAAAATAGTTTAATTTTCAGACCAAGTTATTCTCATTAAAAAAATTTCAACAACAATAAGAGCAACAAAATAAGCATAGAAAACATTATGAGTAATTGGTTCGAAGGAAATAATTGAACTTGTTTGAAAATCTAACAAATGCTCAATTAGATTTGAGGTATTCATAGAACAACCGTTGCAGTCGTTATTCGCTGGTATAATAACAAGTTTCTCCGGATCAATCGAATGGTAAAGTCAGAACTTCAATAATTGATGGAGCTTTATTGTGTCAAAACTACGCGTACGACTACAAATCAATGTTTTTGCGCTAACAAGAAGCATGGTACTACAAATACAGAACAAGGAAAAATCTAGTTAGTGGTACCAATTAAAAGTTTTGCCAATTGTTATGTTCAGATGTGATTATGGTATTTATTATTTACCCGTAAATGACAAGTGTTTTGAAATTTTTTGCGGATAAGAAAGTGGAGGATTTATGCATGAATATTTGTTATAGAACTGCTTATCTGATTGGGCATCATGATCAATCCTACAGCTTGCCAGAAGTTCACTATAGTAGCCCTTCGATTATAAAACTCAACTGCAATAATTGCAGAACATTAGAAGAGTGCGTACTAAATTGGACATCTCTGAATAGTTTAATGCTAGAAAGTTTGTTAATCTGGGGTGAACACATTAAGCAAATTATGTCAAATTTTCCTTAATTTGAATCATTGAATCTATATGGATTTTGTGGTAATGATCTATGTATGTTGTGCAAACGATTAAAACCAAAATATCCATATAGATTGAATGCTTTTAATTGAGGACAGACAGTTTAACATTATCTATTTAATGTGTTCATCTCAGATAAACAAATTTTCAGCCTTAAACTCTTGAGAGATGTTAAATTTAGTACGCAATCTTTTCATATTCAATATTTATTTCACTTAAGTTTTATCATTAATGAAAATCTACAAAGAACTTCTTGCAAGCTATAGGGTTTTTCATGCCCATTCAGATAAACAATTCAATAACATACATTAGGGCTTAAATCCTACACTTTCTTATTCACAGAAAATTCAAGCCACTTGTCAATTATGGGAAAATATGAAAGACCATTAGCATGTCTGAACACAAAGTTTAGACTGAACATTTTAACGGCTAAGGAGAGGTAGTACATTATCTTTGAAGGAAATGAATGTGTGCACTACTGAGCTATTTAAATGACTATACTCCTCGTTGTCATAAACAATGTTGTTGATAGGATTCAAGAAGTATTGACAATCCTTAGAGAGAGTAGATTTTTTGAACGTGTCTGTTATGGACAATAAAGAAAGAATTTGGACAAAAAGAGCATAAGGTAGCTTACTAGTCCTATCAATTTCTCATATTGTGTCTCAATTTTTGATTTTTTTTCTTAGGTATGTCCTCAAAAAGAATATTGTGGAGGTTTCACAGAATTAGTCTTGGTTGCTCATGTTGTTCAAACTGTATTACTATTTCTACTTGAAATCACAACATCAATTGACCACTCAAAAACCAAAAAGTACACTAGAATTTTTGTGTGAAGAATAAAAAAAACATTAGAAAATATGTTGTCAAAACATATAGAGAAATAACAAACAATAGTGTAAACATGTGTTTATTGTTCTTTATTGGAAAAGTCAAAACCCCTTGTAAAAATGAAATTCTTCAGAATAAGAACAACCTTTTTCAAACGTCAGAAAAGTTAACATCTTTTGGAAAAGTCATAATTCTTCATTTCCTTTTAGATCTTTTAAAACCCAAAGAGTCATGCTACTTCTATTTTGTTGAGAAACAACACAGGGCTGAAAAGGAGTCGAAATTATCTTACCTCTATACCGAGGATAAGATTAGTTATAACTATAATTGTTATCGGCAATTTTTCTTCTTTTTTCTATTTATTCTTTCTTTAATGTCCAACTATAGTAAGTTATATCACATGACACTCGTTTTTAATGTGATAATATATGATTTTCAATACTATATTACTTTTAAAAAAATTAGGGGTCGGGAAAGGGAAAAATTAAGAAGGATATTACATTTATGGTTGGGAATTGAAAAATCTCACCAAAAAAATTAAAAAGAAGTAGTCAGTACTTATCCCAGGTTATACTATATAATTACAATATGCAGTGATTTTAAACCATAAAAAAAATAGAGAAATAAGGAATTTAAACTTAAAGCTTACAAGTGTTGTATTTACTAAACAAAATATTCATCAAATTGGAACACAAAACTTAAGAAAATTAAATTAGGATAAAGGATACATACAAAATTTAGACTTTGGTTGCCCTTTAATAATCTTGATTTTTTTGTTTTGAGTATGTATCTTTTCACGAAAGGGCTACTGACCTACTACTTATATAGTGACCATGGAGTTGAACATTTAAATTTTTTTCTATTTTTGTCAGACCATATAAAGAATATATATAAATTAATTAGTTAATGAGATCTAGACATAATATATAATTATGTTATTAATGGTTCGTAGTATATTATTTATCCTAAATAGTTCTCTAATGTCATGCTAAAATCATCATTGACCTAGTAATTTATTTCTTAACTTTTGAAATATATATAGTCCCTTGTTTCAATTTTTCACACCTACTTCTACTAATCCGTTTAAAATTAATATTTTTCTTTTTATGTTTTTAATTTTATTTGAATCCATAAATGATAAGGAGAGTTGCGACAAACTCACTTGCATCATCATGACGACAACTATACGTTAAATGAGATGTTATTCATGTCTCCACCTTGCTTTTTTATTTTATAGTAGTAGAAATTAATAGTTATTTGTTTTCATTATGGAAATAATTTATATTGATTTAGCTTAATTACTATATAACTTAAGTACTTTTTCCAGGATTTGCTCGATCAGTAATAGTATTTGCAATGAACTTGAAAATAATCTTTTACTAATATATGTAACAACTTGTATCCTAGATAGATCGGAATTATAATTTTCCAGAAGTGCAAGTGCCACTTAAAGTTCGTAGGTTGGACCACGGTCTGGGGACCAAGTTCGTGGGACGTAGTCCACGAAATATCCAAAGATCCCAAACGACGACCAAGACCTACAAGCCATAGGTAGGACCACGGTCCGTGGTCCGTGGACTAGGTCGGTCCATCTTGGTCTCAGAACCCTTTCTCTAAAGCAAATGATCAAGAAATAGGATGGACCTTAGGTGGGACCACAGTCCGTGGACTAGGTCCGTTGATATTGGTCCACAGCCCATTCTCTGAACAAATGATTAACAGGACCAATGAATCCTAAGTAGGACCATGGTCTATGATACAGGTTCGTCTATCTTTGTCCACACACCCATTCTCTAAGCAAAATAACAGTCAGGACCTACAGACTGTAGGTAGGACGATAGTCCGCGGATGAGGTCCGTCGATCAATGTGACAACAATTAAGTCAGGGTCTTTTGGTATTTTTCCTATATTGTTTAACCAATAAATTACGTCATTTAGACCCTATATCATGAGATTTTATTCAGTATAAGCCTAGAAATATGACAAGAACTTACCTAAGTCGAAATCATTATTCAAAACATAGAAAATTAGAAGCAATATATGAAAAAAAGGTTAAGAACCCTAGTCCACAAACGCAGCAAGATTCCATATATTCTAGCCCCGAAATCTAAACATTTCTTTGTGAAATTCATCACCAGTAATGTGAGATTCACTAGTGGGTTCCTTTTGCCCATTGAGTCCCTAGAATTCAGTCAGTTTCTTGATTTGCTCATCATGAATAGAAGATTTCTAGAATCTCAATAGATTATCAAGAGCTATTTATTAATATGTTCCAAATCACAATACCATGTTTCTAATAGGGTACAGCATATATTTCAGAACCCTAGCTATGTATTTTTTTAGTTCATGAATTACTTATATTGGGTAAGATATGTAAGTGATAAATGCCTCCGTTATTAATGCATCAATTTCAATCTAATTGTTGCATTCCCAGTTTGCATATTCAGTTTGAGCTATCCAGTATATCATTTATTAGAGAAACTAAGTCATCACGTGTTCATTAAATAATCCATTGGGAATAGCATACTAACTAGTTGCACTAGGGTTCAGCATATCACAATAATTCCAGAACTACTAGCCAAGTAGGTTGTAAGTTCCCTCTCTGGGAATCAGTTTAGTGATCACGCAAGCATGTCTTTATACATGTGGCAGAGTATATTGTGTCCTCTTGATGCGACGTATACATCGGACTCCACATTTAGCTCATGTGGTTTTATTATCGGTTATTAGTAGCTCCACAGTTTAGTCATATTCTATTGCATTGACCTTTTGATTAGTATATTTTTTTTTAGTTTTAGCATGTTATAAATTGGTCATTGCATTCACTTTTCTCAGCATTCAGTATCTTTATCATGTTAAGATTATTTCATTACTTTATTTTATTTTTCAGTTATATGTTATTTTAGCTTTACTCTATCCTGCATGCTCAGGAAATTTTAAATACTGACTCATAAGTGCACTACATCTTCTGGTGATGTAGGTTCAGGTTCTTAAAATCCAGATCAAGTTAAGATCTGTTCCCGATATCTAGTTCAGCAGATTAAGTGGTGAGTCCTCAGTCTTCAAGGACAAAACTCATTAGTTTCTTTTAAGTATTTCTAGTCCTTTATTTCAGTTTTGCTAGACTTAGCTAGGGCATGTCCCATCATTTCTAGTCACTTAGTGGCTTATTTCAGGCATAGTTAGTTTCAACTTAGTATTGTGTGAGTATCCTCTTTGTATTAAACTCATCAGTTTTCATATATCTTAGTTATAATATATGGGTAATCCATATCTTTTCATTTTAATTATGATTTATCTTCTGCATCAATATATTATCTTTAGTATGCTCATGATCATGCCAACATTGTTAGCTTGGGATCAAGCGTGGTCTTAGGTCCCGTGTCAGCGTCTCTTCGGTAACTCGGGGCGTGAAAAACTTGTGATTAGAGCACTAGGTTCAACTAACCTATAATATCTTAAAATCTGCACTAAGTAGAGTCCCTCTTATTGTGTAAAGTGCACCACATCTAATGAGAAGGAGTCTACAAAGTGTTTTAGGAAAAACTTTATTGTCTTTTTACTCTTTTCGTGCCTAACGTATGATATAATTCCATTCTAACTTGACGTTCTACGTTTTAGATCATGCCTCGTCGTAGAGATAACGCTAGGAATGCAAACGCAGTTCCTCCAGTCCCAGAATAGGAAGTCTCCAATTCTGAGTTCAGGAGATCCATTCAGAGGTTTAGTTGTAACTATAACTGTTATAGTCAATTTTTCTTTCTTTTCCTATTTATTCTTTCTTTAATGTCCAACTATAGAAAGTTAAATCACATCACACTCTCTTTTAATGTGATAATATATGATTTTCAATAATATATTATTTAAAAAAAATTAGGGGTCGAAAAAGAAAAAATTAAGGCGGAGATTAGAATTATGGTTGGGAATTGAATAATGACACCAAAAAATTTGAAATAAGTGGTCAATGCTTATACCAAGTTATACTATATAATTACAATTTGCAGCGATTTTAAACCATTAGAAGAAAAAGAAAAATAAGAAATTTAAACTTAAAAATTACAAGTGTTGTATTTACTAAACAAAATTATAAATCAAATTAGAACACAAAACATGAGAAATTAAATTAGGATAAAGGATGCATATAAATTAAGACTTTGGTTGCCCTTTAATAATCTTGATTTTTTTTTTGATGTTGTTGAATGTATGTATATTTTCATGAATGGGCTAATGGCACACTACTTATATAGTGACCATGGAGTTGACCATTTAATTTTTTTTTATTTTTTGTCAGGCCATAGAAAGAATATGTAACACCCCGTAGCTAAAACTGACCAAAAACCAGCTCTAGAGAAAGAAAAATATGCATGTGCAACCAACGGTGGCATCGACGGACCGTAGCCTGACCCACGGTCTGTCCTGCACAACCGTCGATGGGATAAGAAACTCCCAAAAATTTCAGCCGCGAAAATATGTTAAGTCTTGGACGACGGACGGACTTACGGTCCGTAGGTTAGACAACGCTCCGTCCTGCACAACCGTCGATGGAATCAGAGACTCCCTAAAACTCAGCCGAGAAAAAATTGGCTATGTCTTGATCAACGGACAGACCTACACTCCGTAGGTCGGACGATGGTTCGTAGTCCATGACCGTCGATCGAGATAAATAATTGAATTAGGTGTCTGATGACCTATCCAGAGATAGATAATTGAATTATCTTTTCATAGTCACCGACCTTGCTAAAATAAAACCTCTGAGTAAAAAGTTATGTCCATTTTAGTAAATGCCTATCGAACAGGCCCAGTAGACGGACCCAACGACGGTTCGTCGGTCAGACGACGGACCGTCAGTCCTGGCCTTCGTTTGGTCTGACAACAACCTACCCACGGGTCTTTTGGTAATTTCCCACTTCGTTTAAACCTTAAGTTCCATCGTTTTGACCCTAAATAATCAGATTTTAGTCAGTTTAAGCCTAGAAATATAACTAAAACATATCAAAGTCAAATCATTAAATCAAAACTTAGAAAATTAAAAGCAAGAGAGGAGAAAAAGCGGAACAACCCTAGTTCAAGAACGCAACAAGCTCCAGCAGTTCCAGCCCTGAAATTTAAGTATTTTTCCATTGATTTCATCACCAGGTATATGGGATTTAACTAGTGGGTTCCTTTCACCCATTGGGTCCCTAGTTTTCACTCATATTCTTGATTCCCATATCATGATTAGATCTCGGTTTCTAGAACTTCAACAGAACTTGATGAATTTATTATTTTTATGTTCCAAATTAGATTATCATGTTATTACTCATATTATCACATGAATTTCATAACCCTAGCTCTGTATTTCTTTAGTTCTTGAATTACACATGCTAGGCCAGATATTTCAGATACTTCAAATATACATGCCTCAGTCATAAATGCATAATTACCAGATTAATTGTTGCATTCTCAGTTTGCATGTTCAGTTTCGAGCTATCCAGTATTTACAAAGACTTAGACATAATCAGTAAATTTACAGAATTTATTTGGAGTAGCAAAATACCGAGTTGGATTAGGGTTCAGCGCACCCAATTAGTCCCAGTACTACTACTAGCCAAGTAGGTTGTAAGTCCCCTCTGTGGGTAATCAGCTAGTGATCACGCGAGCATGCATTTATACCTTTGGCAGGGTATATTGGGTCCTCTCGGTGGGGTGTATACACCGGACTCCACATTTAGCTCATGTGATTTTATTATCGGTTATTAGTAGCTCCCACAGATCAGTTAGACTCTCTGCATTGACCATTTATAAGTATATTCATTATTCATTTTAGCATGTTATAAATTGGTCATTGCACCAGTTAGTTTAGAATTTAGTTTATCATGTCAGATTATTATACTTGCTTTTATGCTTGTTCAGCTATGTTTTATTTCAGCTTTACTCTATCCTACATGCTCAGTACCTTTCAAGTATTGATGCATATGTACGCTACATCTTCTCGTGATATAGGTTTAGTTTCTCAACATCCAGATCACGCATAGATCGATTTCCGATCTCCAGTTCAGCAGATTCAGTGGTGAGTCCTCATTCTCCGAGTACAATATTTATGAGTGCCATTTCATCCTTTAGTCATTTCGAGGACAATAGTTATGAGTGTCAGTTCAGTCTTTAGTCATTTAGTTTCAGTTTTTGTTAGATTTAGCTGGGGGCTTGTCCTAGTATTTCTAGTTTTGAGGCTTATTTCAGACGTAGTCAGATTCAGCTTAGTATTGAGTTAATATTTCCTTTGTATTAAACTCATTGTTTTCAAATATCACTTATAGAATATGGGTATTCCCCATCTTTTTCAGATTTAATTATGATTTAGCTTCCGCATCAGTTTATAATCTTTTGTATGCTCATGATCATGCTAGCAGGGTTAGCTTGAGATCACTTGTGGTCCTAGGTTCTGTGTCCGCATCTCGGGGGTAGCTCGGGGCATGACAGAATATATATAAATTAATTAATTAATGAGATCTAGACATAATGGATAATTATGTCACTAATGGTTCTTAGTAGATTATTTATCCTAATTAGGTATTTGATGTCATGCTAAAATCATCATCGACGTAATAATTTATTTTTTAACGTTTGATATAGATATACATATAGTCCCTTGTTTCAATTTTTCACAACTATTTTCCACTAATCCATTTAAAATTACTATTTTCCTTTTTATTTTTTTAATTTTATTTGTATCCATAAATTATCAGGAGAGCCACGACAAACTCACATGCATCATCATGACGACAACTATATGTTAAATGATATGTTATTCATGTTTTCACCTTGCATTTTTATTTTATATGAGTAGAAATTCATAGGTATTTGCTTTCATTACGCAAATAATATATATTGATATAACTTAATTACTATATACCCAAGTATTTTTCCCAGGCCTCGCTCGATCATATATAATAATTGGAATGAACTTGCAAATAATCTTTTACTAATATATGTAACAACTAGTGTGTTAGATAGACCGGAATTATGATTTTCCAGAAGTGCAGGTGCCGCCTACGGATCGTAGGTTGGACCACGGTCTGTGGACCAAGTTCGTAGAACGTGGTCCACAATAAATCCAAAGATCCCAAATGATTACCACATGCCAAAGGTAGGACCACGGTCCATGGAATAGGTCAGTCGATCTTTGTATTTAGAACCCCTTATCTAAAGCAAATGATGAACCTTAGGTGGGAACACAATTCGTGGACCAGGTCCTTTGATCTTGGTCCACATACCAGTCTATGAACAAACGATGGCCATGACCAACGGATCTTAGGTAGAACCATGGTCTATGAAAAAGGTCTATTGATCTTGGTCCACAGACCCATTCTCTCAACCTAACAATGGCCACGACCTACAGACCGAGGTAGGACGATAGTCTGTGGATGAGATCTATCGATCACTCTTACAATAGTTAAGTTGGGGGTCTTTTGGTATTTTACTATTTCATTTAACCCTTAAGTTATGTGGTTTAGACGCTAACTCATGAGATTTTATTCAATGTAAACCTAGAAATATAATTAGAACTTACCTAAGTCAAAGTCATTATTCAAAACATAGAAAATTAGAAGCAAGAGAGGAGAAAACGGTTTAGACCCTATTTCACAAACGCGGCAAGATTCCATTAGTTTCAGCCCTATATCTAAAGATTTCTCCGTGAAATTCATCATTAGATATATGGGATTTCACTAATGGGTTCCTTTCGCCCATTGAATCCGTAGAATTCAGTCAGTTTCTTGATTTACTCATCATGAATAGACCTAGGATTTCTATAATCTCAGCAGAATATCAATGAATTAGTTACTAATATGTTCCAAATCACATCACCATGTTGCTAGTAAGGTTATTGCATATATTTCACAACCCTAGCTATATGTTTATTTAGTTCATGAATTAAACATGTCGGTTAAGATATTTCAGTTATACATGCACGAGTTATTAATGCATCAATATCAATTTAATTGTTGCATTCTGAGTTATCTAGTATATCATGTAATAGAGAAACTAAGTCATCATGTTTTCATTACTGATTCCATTGGGAGTAGCATACTATCGAGTTGCAGTAGAGTTCAGCGTATCACAATAGTCCCAGATCTACTAGTCAAGTAGGTCGTAAGTTTTCTCAGTGGGAATCAGTTTTGTGATCACACTAGCATGTCTTTATACTTGTGGCATAGTATATTGGGTCATCTCGATGCGTCATATAAATCGGACTCCACATTTATCTCATGTAGTTTTATTATTCGTTATTAGTAGGTCCCACAGTTTAGTAAGATTCTATTGCATTGACCTTTTGATCAGTATATTCTGTATTCAGTTTCAGCATGTTATAATTTGGTCGTTGCATTCACTTTTTTTAGCATTCAATATCTTTATCATGTTCAGATTATTTCATTGCTTTATTGCCTTTTTCAGTTATATGTTATTTTAGCATTACTTTATCCTGCATGCTTAGGACCTTTTAAATACTGAGTCATAAGTGCGCTACATCATCTGGTGATGTAGGTTTAGGTTCATAGCATCCAGATCATGTTTAGATCGATTCCCAATCTCTAGTTCAACAGAATCAGTGTGAGTCCTCATTCTTCGAGAACCATACTCATGGGTTTCTTTTTAATATTTTTGTCCTTTAGTTTTACTTTTTCTAGACTTAGCTATGGCCTATCCCATCATTTCTAGTCACTTAGAGGCTTATTTCAGACATAGTTAGTTTCAGCTTAGTATTTGTATTAAACTCATCAGCTTTCAAATATCTTTGTTACCATATATGGGTATTTCCTATCTTTTCATATTAATAACAATTTCACTTCTGAAACAATTTAGTATCTTTAGTATGTTCATGATCATGCCAACACGGTTAATTTGGGATCACTTTTGGTCTTAGGTCCCGTGTCAACGTCTCTTGGGTAACTTGGGGCGTGACAAACTTGGGGTTAGAGAACTAGGTTCAAGTAACCAATGATATCTGAAAATAAGCACTAAGTAGAGTCCCTCTCATTGTGTAAAGCGCACCAAATCTAATGAGAAGGAGTCTATAATGTGTTTTAGGAATAACATTATTGTCTTTTACTCTTTTCGTGCCTAATGTATGATGTAATTCCATTCTAACTTGACGTTCTACATTTTAGATCATGCCTCCTCGTAGAAATAACGCTAGTAATGCAAACGCAGTTCCTCCAGCCCCAGATTAGGAAGTCTCCAATGCTGAGTTCAGGAAATTCATTCAGAGGTTGGCTTAGAGTGTGGCCAACCAGAACAATTAGATTCAATCTTCTACGAATGATAATGGAGGATACGCAATAGCAAGGGTTTGTGACTTTCTTAGGATGAATCTTCATATGTTCTTAGGATCGCACACTGGTGAAGATCCTCAAAATTTCTTTGACGAGATCATGAAGATATTTAAGGTGATGTAGGTAATTGGGAATGATCGGGTTGAGTTGACATCATACCAGCTGAAAGATGTGGCTCATATATGGTACACTCGTGGAAGAATAATAGGGGTACGTATGCACCTCCAATTACTTGGGATTGCTTTAGTGAGACCTTCCTGGAATGATTTTCCCAATATAGTTTATAAAAGCAAAGGCCTAGGAATTTATCATTTTAAGGCAGCGTAATATGACGGTCCAAGAGTATGGGCTCAATTTTAACCAATGCTCTAGGTACGCTCATCACATAGTTTCTGACTCCTGGCCTCAAATGAATAAGTTCTTGTATGTAGTGTAAAATTTAGATTAAATAGAGGGCACAAATGCTATGTTAGTGGGTGATATAAACATCTCTAGGATTAATACCCATGCTAAGAAGGTTGAGGGTAATAAGCTTAGGGAACAGGTCAAGAAGAATTAGAAGGATAGTACTGGGAACTATAACTATTTTTAGCAGAGTTGAATGGTGGAAATCGCTCGCAATTACAGCATAAGTCTTCAACCGCAGCCCATCATTAGCTAGTGCCATCCTCCAAGAAGAGGTATGATCAGATAGTTAGGGTACCGGTCTCTAAATCTCAGAAAAGAGTTTTGGGAACCAAGACTTACTCCACTTTCCTTAATTGTGGTAAGAACCATCAAGGAGAGTTCCTTGCAGGTAAGGAAGGAGGCTTTGGGTGTGGTCAATCATGTTATAGATTGCAGGATTGTCCTTCTAAATAGGGTCAAGGAGGAAATAATGGTAGAGATCAGCCTATAACTTCAGCAGCACCAGAAAGTCGCCCAAATCAGCAGGTTAACTCATCTGGTAGAGGTGGTGGTCAGCAACAAAACAGGTTGTATGCTCTTCAGGTTCGCCCGGATCAAGAAGGTTATCTTGAGTATGTTACAAGTTTGACCTTGATGTTTATGCATTGTTAAATACAGGGGATACTCTCTCCTTTGTAACTCTTTACATAGCAGTCCAATTCAGTGTTAGTCTAGAAACTCTCCAAGAACCTCTCTCAGTCTCTAGTCTAGTTGGTGACCCAGTCATAGCAAGGGTATACATAACTTTCCCTGTCATTGTCTTTCAGAAAGTCATCTCAGCATATCTTGTTTTGTTGGAAATGGTAGACTTTGATGTAATTCGAGCCAAGGATTTATTACATTCATATTATGCCTTAGTCGATTGTAGTACAAGGATTGTTCATTTTTCAGTTTCCAAACGAATCAATCTTATAATGGAATGGTAGTAGCTTAGCGCCTATGGGTAGATTAATTTGTTACCATAAGGCCAGAAAAATGATCTCTAAGGTTATCTATCATCTAGTTTGGGTTAAGGATTCTACCTCTGAAACACTAATTTTTGAGTCAGTTCCAGTAGTAAGTGAGTTTCCAGAAGTGTTTCGAGAAGATCTTTTTGGAGTTCCTCCCGAAATGAAAATTGACTTTGGAATTTATATCCTTCGAGATGCCCAACCTATTTATATTCCTCTTTAAAGAATGGCCCCAGTAGAACTTAAGGAATTGAAAGAACAGCTGAAATACCTTCTACATAAAGGCTTTATCAAACCTATTGTTTTGTCATGGGGTACACCATGTTTTTTGTAAAGAAGAAAGATAGTTCTCACAGAATGTGCATTGACTATGGTCAATTTAACATGGTCACAATATAAAATAAGTATACCATCCCCAAGATTGATGACTTGTTTGACTATCTTAAGTGTGATAATCATTTATTAAAGTTATACCTCATATCAGATTATCATCAGCTCGGATTCAAAGATAGTGACATTCCAAAAACATCCTTAAGAACTGGGTATGGTCGTAGTGAATTTGTAGTTATGTCATTTGGGTGAATCAATGCTCTTACAACTTTCAAGGATTTTATGAACAGAGTGTTCAAAAAAAGCTTGTACTTGTTCGTTATCATCTTTATTGATTATATCCTCATTTACTCTAGGAATGAGAAAAAACATGCAAGTCATTTGAGAGTTGTTCTGCAGACTCTCAAAGATTGCCAATGTTTAGCTAAGTTTAGCAAATGTGAGTTCTAGTTGAAATATTTTGTTTCCCTTGGGCTCATTGTTTCTAACGAGGGGATCCGAGTGGATTCAAAGAATATAAAAGGATTGTCACAATCGCCAAGACCTACCTCTGCTACAAATATCAAAAGTTTCTAAGGTCTAAAGGGTTATTATAGAAGGTTCATAGAAGGATTTTCATCCATAGCCTCACCATTGACTAGGTTTATTCAGAAGATGGTCAAGTTTTAATCATCATATGATTGCTGGAAACGATTCACAAAATTGAAAATTAGATTTAATACAAATCCTATCTTGACTCTACGAAAGGGTTCATATGGTTATGTGATCTGTTGCGATGCATCAAGAGTTTTCCTAGGTTGTGTGTTTAAGCATTGAGATAAGGTAATAGCTTATTCTTCTACGAAGCTTAAGGTCAATGAAAAGAACTATCCAACTCATGACCTCGAGCTTGCAGCAATAATGTTTGCACTAAAGATCTGGAGACACTACTTGTATGGTGTTCAGTAGATGTGTTCACTGATAAAAAAAAGTCTTCAATATGTGTTCACCGAGAAAGTGTTGAATCTTCTCTAGAGGAGTTAGTTAGAGTTCCTAAAGGATTATGATATTAGTGTGAATTAACATCCTGGTAAGACAAATATAATAGCAGATTTTCTTAGCAGATTATATGTGGGTAGTATAGCCTATGTAGAGCAAGAAAGGAAGGAACTAGTGAAGGACATTCACATGCTTCCTCGCTTGGGATTCAGATTATGAGCTTATCAGAAAATGGTGTAATAGTTCAGAATGGGGCACACTCTTCTTTGTTAGTGAGGTTAAGGAAAAGCAAGACAATGATCTGATCTTGCTTGAACTTAAGGGTGCAGTCCACAATCAGAGAGTGGAGGTTTTCTCCTAAGGGGGAGATGGTGTACTTCGTTACCAGGGTAGATTGTGTGTTGCTAATGTGGGTGATTTGAGACAACATCTTCTTACAGAATCCAATAATTCCAGATATCTATTCATCCAAGTGCCACTAAACCTCAATCTGTGGGAATTCTATTAGTAGAATGACATGAAGAAGGATATAGAAGATACTATGATTAAGTGCCCTTACTACGAGTAAGTCAAGGTAGAACATCAGAAACCGGGGGTATGACTCAAGAGATCGACATTCCTACTTTGAAGTGGAAAGTGATCCATATGGATTTCATCACAGGGTTACCTCTTACCGGCTGACAACATGAATGCATTTGTGTGATAGTTGACATGATGACCAAGTTTTCTCGCTTTTTGGCGATTAAGACTACAAATTTGGCAGAGGACTAGACAAGCTTTACATTAATGAAATTGTGAGGTTGCATGAGGTTCCTTTATATATCATCTCAGATAGAGATCCTCAGTATACCTCTCATTTGTGGAAGTTATTTCAGAAGGGTCGTGGTAGACAGGTTAATCTTAGGACAACATTTCATCCGCAAACAGATGCACAGACAAAGCGTACCATTCATACCCTATAGTATAGGTTAAGAATTTGTGCGATTGATTTCAATGGAAGATCGGATGATCATCTTCTCTTACTGAGTTCTACTACAACAATAGCGACCATTCCTGCATTAATATGGCTCCTTATGAGGCACTGTATAGGTGTAGATGTAGATCTCTTTATGGTTTGTTTGAAGTAGGTGAAGAAGCTTTGATAGGAACAGATTCATGCAATAATGCTATGAAGAAAGTTCAACTCATTATAGATAGACATAAGACAATCCAGAGTTGTTTGAAATCTTATGAAGATGTAAGGAGAAGGGAACTAAAGTTCAAGTTGATGATTGGTTTTCTTTAAATTTTCACCTATGAAGTGGGTGATGAGGTTTGACAAGAAAGGGAAGTTCAGTCCTAGATATGTAGGCCCTTACAATATCTTCAAAAGGGTTGTCAAAGTGGTATATGAGTAAGAGTTGCAAACAGAATTATTAGCAGCGCATCCGGTCTTCCATATCTTACTTTTGAAGAAGTGTGTGGGGGATCCCGGCTATATGGTGCCTTTACACAGTGTGCCTGTGAAAGATAGTCTTCATTATGAGGATGTATCAGTTGAGATCCTTGACCATTAGGCTAGATGGTCGAGAAACAAAGAAGTTGTTTCAGTCAATGTTTTGTGGAGGAGTCAGTCCGTAGAACAAGATACTTGGGAAGCATAAGCGGGCATGAAAGTCAAGTATCCTCACCTCTTTACTTCCAATTCAATCCTATCTTGAGGTAATAGTTCCTCTTTAGTTTTTCGGTCATTCATGCGAGAATTCAATCTCAGAATCATGTTCCCTCAGTTAGTACTTACATTTTCAGCGTAGTTGCATGTTTTTAGAAGTCAGTTTAATCAGAAATTCAGTTCTCAGTGTTTAGTTGTAAGGATTGTAATACTCTCCCTCCATTTTAACTAGTTTAGTCTATATTTTAGGACGGATGTTTCCAATGGGGAGATACTGTAACAACCTGTAACCTAGATAGACCGGAATTCAGATTTTCCAAAAGTCAAGAGGCTACCTACAGAGGCCACCTACGGATCAGAGGTTTGACCATGGTCAATAGACTAGATTCCTGGAACGTGGTCCATAAAGAATCAAAAGATCCCAAATAACGGTAAGGACCTATGAACTGTAGGTAGGACAAAATTCTGTGGACCAGGTCCGTCGATCTTGGTCATCACAACCCCTTATCTGAAGCAAATGACGAAGGAATAGAACGGACCATAGGTGGGACCACAGTCTGTGGACTTGGTCCATCGATCTTGGCCAAGACACTCATTCTCTAAACCAAACCACGACCAGGACCTACGAACCGTAGGTAGGAAAACAGTCCGTGGACCAGATCCACCGATCTTGGTCCACAGACCCATTCTCTAAATCAAATGATGACTAGCGTCTATAGACCGTAGGTAGGATCACGTTCCATGGACCAGGTATGCCAATCACTTAGACATCAATTAAGTCGAAGGTCTATTGGTATCCTATTTCGTTTAACCACTATGCTATGTCGTTTAGACCCTAAATTATGAGGTTTTTGTCATTTTAAGACTATTAACATAAATAAAACTTACATAAGTGAAAATCATTAGTCAAAACTTAGAAAATTAGAATCAATAGAGGAAAAAAAGGTCAAGAACCCTTGATCAAGATGTAACAAAGTTCAATCAGTTCCAGCACTAAAGTTTAAAGATTTATTGATGGAATTAATCACCGGGCATGTGGGATTTAATTTGTGGGTTCCTTTCGCCCTTTGGGTCCATATAATTTAGTTAGTTTCCTTAATCCCTTATCATGAATACACCTAGGGTTGCTACAACTTTAGCAGATTATCATAAATTAGTTATTAATATGTTCCAAATAAGATTATCATGCTGCTAGTAGGTTTATTTCACAAATTTCAGAACCTTAACTAAGTATTTCTTTAGTTCTTGAATTACACAACTTATGTCAGATACTTCAGTTATCAGTTATACATGCCTTAGTTATTAATGCAGCAATATCAATTTAATTGTTGCATTCTCAGTTTGAATGTTCAATTTGAGTTATCTAGTATATCCAGTATTCCAAAAACTTAGTCATAATGTGTTGATTACTTAATCCATTGGGAGTATCATAATAGCGAGTTAGACTAGGGTTATGCGTACCCAAATAGTCCCAGAACTACTAGCCAAGAAGGTTGTCGAATCCCTACATGGGCATCAATTTAGTGATCATTCTAGCATGTCTTTATATCTTTGATAGGGTATATTGGGTCCTCACAATGCAGCGTATACATCAGACTCCACATTTTTCTTATCTGGTTTTCTTATCATTTATTAGTAGCTCCCACAATTTAGTCAGATTCTATTGTATTGACCTTTTTATCACTATAATCAGTATTCATTTTCAGCATGTTATGAATTGGTCCTTTCATTCAGTTTTGTCCGTATTCAATATCCTTATAATGTTTAAATTATTTCATTGTTTTATTGCCTTGTTCGGTTATATGTTATTTCATCTTTACTCTATCGTGCATGCTCATAACCTTTCAAGTGCTGTTGTATATGTGCGCTACATCTTCTTGTGATATAGGTTCAAGTTCTGAGCATCAAGATTACATTTAGATTGGTTATCACTAGTTCAGCAGAATCACTGGTGAGTCTTCATTCTCCGAGGACAATAGTCATGAGTTTCTTTTCAATATTTTTAGTCCTTTAGTTTTAGTTTTGGTAGACTTAGCTGGGGCATGTCCCACAATTTCTCGTTAGTTAGAGCCTTATTTGGGACATAGTTAGTTTCAGCTCAATATTGAGTTAATATTGTTTTTTTGTATTAAACTAATCAGTTTTCGCATATCTCCATTACAATATATGGGTATTCCCTATTTTCATTTTAATTATGATTTAGCTTCTACATCAGTTTATTATCTTTACTATGCTCATGATCATGCCAGAATGGTTTGCTTGGGATCACTTGTGGTCCTAGGTCCCTGTGTCCGCGTCTTGGGGGTAACTTGAGGCGTGACAATATCCATACATTAAACGGAAAAGGGTCAAAGTTTCCCTGAACTATGTGAAATAGACAATTTATACCCTTCGTTACATTTTGGGGGTAAAAATGCCATTATTGTTATTCTAAAAGACCACATATACCCTCAAGAGTTAACACCCTATATTTTTATTGACTTGGCAACCCACGTGGGACTAACGCTTCAACCTAAGCATTTCCAACTAGGATTCACTACAAAAGAACTAGACCTTTAGTGGCAATACTACTTGCCACAAGCGCCTAAACAATCGTCACTAAAAGTTTTTAACATTGATTTCTAATTTTGTTTTCTTTCTTCTTTTTTTTTTAAAAAAATGATATCGATTATGTAGGATTTTGAAGACATCGTATGTTTTATTTTATGTTATATGTAATGTTAAAAATATACAATGATGCATTATATAATAGGAGATGTGAATAGAGAAGTAACTTTCATTATTTTTCGTAATAATATTGGGTGTTTTTAATATTCATATTGTAAGCTATTTATTTTAGAAAATTATGTTGCAATCAAAAATTAATTATCATATCTTTTTTGTTGAAAAAATAGGTTTTACTATCGAATGATTGCTGGAGCCTTAGTAGTCATTAAAAATCACTCATAACTTTTAGAGGCAATATTTTGGGATTTTGTGGAAACTTTATCGCCACTAAAGGTCAAGTCTTTTGTAGTGAATCTTAGTTGGAAACACTTAGGTTGAGGGATTAGTCTAATGTGGCATGCCACATCACTAAAAAAATGAGGTGCTAACTCTTGAGGGTATTTGTTGTCTCCTAGAATAAATGCGGGGGTATTTTTTTTATTACAAAATGTATTGGAGGGTATAAATGGTCTATTTTGCATAGTTAAGCGGCAATTATGACCATTTTCCGTACATTAAAACTAATGAAAAAATAGGTGCTTAAAAATATAAGCAATATTCCAACATGAAGTTGATTATTTATGACCTAACTCAAGAACATCTAATGAATGAATTATTCAGGAAATAATAAATCATTGGTTCTTTAATAAACATTAAAAGGAAAATAAAGAAGAAAATAATAATATGTATACAAAGGCATTCCATAAAATAAAAACACATTTATGTTTCATAGATTATACAAATGTGGTATATGTCTTAGGAAAAATTAAAAACATTGTTTAACATATTAAAAAAAGAAATCATACTTGAACATGAAAAAAGTGTTCTAATGAATTTATTCCACTGATAAGTTAGAAACTTCATATTTATATTTAAATTGATAATATGTAAGCTTATATATATAGTGTACTTTTCAGTTACAAAATTTTATATAGAATATCAGAATTAATATACCTACTATATGTGCATATGTTTAATATAAATAATTTTGTAGAAACATAAGCAACAGAGTTTAAAACATGTACTAAAAACAACACTATCATAAGCATAATTGATGAAAATAAAAAATATACCAGGATATGTAAAAATAAAATGAAATAGATAGGAAAAAATTGGGTCCATTGAATGGACAACGTCCCCTTAAGAATATAGTTCCCCTCTAATATCTAAGCTTAAAAGATTTACATCCTCTCAGGATGAAACAATTTTATTCACAAACGTATAGATACAAAAAATGGTGTCTGTAAGCCACTCAACATGACAAAAGTTCACAAATATTTAATGGTGCTGAAGAAGAAGAAAATCAGATTTTTTTTGTTTACAAATGAGAAAAAATCTCTCTATGTATAAACAACAAAGGATCGGGTAGAACACAACACTTTGGTAAAGGGCACAACCTTTATAAACATAACAACCTATCGTAAAAGTCACAACTCTTCGTAAAAGCTAAAACTTTTCATAAAAATCACAACTTTTTCATAATAATCACAACTTTCCATAAAAATCACAACTTTCATAATAAATTGATATTTTACAACATTGAATTAATAATGGATAATTGCTAATAGATTAGTACTACAATGAGTCAAAAAGAGAACTAAGTAAAGATGATAGAGGTGAAAAGGTGGATGAGTCATATTTCAGATGTTTCATTTGGTGTTTAATGTATCTTACAACAACAAGAACCGATATATTGTATGTTGTAAGTATTATTTCAAGGTTTATACATTGTTCTAGTGAAGTATATTTGCAGGCAGCCAAAAGAATTATGTGATACATTAAAGGAACCATCACCTATAGAGTCATGTTTCAGAAGAGTCAACCTGTGAAGCTTTATGGGTATTCTGACATTGATTAGGGTTGTTCCGAGGGTGATGCAAAGAGTCCTTTAGAGTAATATTTTAGTCTTAGTTCTGGAATTTTCTCATGGAGTTGTAAGAAACAAGATATTGTAGCTTAATCTACTGCCAAAGTTGAGTTTGTGGAAGCTGCAACAGCTCTAAATTAAACCTTCTGTCTTCAAAAATTATTGTTGATATTCATATGCAACAAACTGGAAGCATCAAAATACTTGTTGACAATGAAGTAGCAATAGCCATATCTCACAATCTTGTGCTTCATGAAATAACTAAGAACTTCAAAATCAATTTCTTTTTCTTTAGAGAAGTGCAAAAAGATGGTGATATAACTCTTGTCTCCTACAAGTCAAAAGAACAATTGACTGATATATACACTAAGCCTTTACCAGTCAACAAGTTTTAGCATCTCAGACACAAAATTGTAGTTTGAAGATTCCAAAGCAGGGTGTGTTAGGAGTTTGCTTTTTTAATTGCAATTAATTTTACGTTTATTGTTTTATATTATATATGACTCAGGTAATTAGTTGTTAGTCATCTATTCCTTTTATTTAGGAGTAAGTTAATGAGTTAGGAATCTGCTAGTCGTGATTTTAATGCTTTCTTCTTTTAGTCTAGTCTTATAAATGCAATCTGAAGACATCAATAAAAATTTTATTATACCAATATTCTTCTTGACTTCTCTTCTGTCTAAAAGATAATACTTCCGAAATTTACCAACAAACCGTTTAAATGTTTAAAGGTTACTATTACTGTTCTTATATTTTTGCTTCTATTACAAATATTGCTTTTTGTATGACGTATAATTTTTTTATTGTCTCAAAGATTTTATTTTATAATAATTGAATGCACATTTCTATTTGTCCAAAGATTTTGCCTTCTCGAAGAAAAAAAAGTTTTCCGATTGAAAATATTTGTTATATTGATGAAAATGCTCTGTACAAGAATTTATGATAATAGCTAAGAGAAGACAACCAATCATATGCTTACATCATTTCAAAATTTTGGAGAAGATATCTACTACACTACTGCTAAATTATTCTTACTTTCTAACGTGTGTAAGTGATGCTCACTATAAGCTGCATACTAAAAACTATTTACAACAGTAAAAATAAAGGGATGTGATTTGATCGATCATACAACAAATTGACAATGATAATGAATTGGGATATAAGTGTGTTATCCTTCTTTATGAAAGTTGATTTAATGTAGTCGACTCATCTATCATCTCCTGCTGGAGCTGGGTTTAATTTCTTGATATCAACAGTTTGGTGAAATACCCAACTAACACACCCATGATTGTGGAACTTTACTTTCATAACATTTATGTTGTAACAGTTACATTCTTCTTTTATTGAAATACGGGTTGACCTACTAACAAGAAGTTTGCATCCACAACCTAAGTCTTAGCAGATAAATTCAAAAAGACTATGATAAATTGTAGCCTTTCGAGCAAGCTCTCAATGTAATGTTCCACAAACTAAATGTAACATATGATGACATATAAATATGTTATTATTAGGCTTAATCATCTTTTCTTTATTTGCATCTCAACAATTCAAGCACGTGCCTTGCACAAGATACCTAAATTTCATAAGAAATTACTTTTTCTTTTTTAAGGTGTTTGTTATCCACATTGGAGCTTAAGTGATTCTTTGCCTCTTTAGATCCCAGTTGTGGGTGACATTCCTACCAAAGATTTTTCTATACCCAAAGCTAGATGCAGAGACTTCTTGCTAAGATAGAAGAAGTACCATCAACTAGACGACATTCTTTGCTGGTCCAATCGAGTTGGAATGCATGAAATTATGTGTGGTAATAGGTAAAACCCGAATGTTTATTCCGTCCTTCTAGAGAGACTAACTCTTTTTTATTTACAACCACAAACTATAAGTTAAGGAACCGTCAGTTTTTTTTTTTTGTTAATGTCTGGAACATAATTTAATTTTCATACCAAGTTATCCTCGTTAAAATTAAAAAACAATGTCAAAAAAAATAAGAGCAACAAACTAGGAATAGAAAACATTATGACTAATTGGTTCAAAGGAAATAATTGCACTAGTAGGAAAAACTAACAAATGCTTCATTAGATTTGAGGTATTATTAGAACAGCCATTTCAGTCTATATGCTGTGGTTCTATAACACGAATCTCCGGATTTATCGAATGCTCAAGCAAGAACATCAATAATAGACGGAGCTTTATTGCGTCAAAACTAGCGTACGACTACAAATGGCATAACCTTGACAGTCTTCAAATTTTTTGAGGGAACTTTGAAAATGTTTTATTAAATCGAGGGGTACTCTTCTACCAGCAAATTAATGTTTTTCCCTAAAAATAAGCATGATACTACAAATACAAAACAAGGACAAATTGAGTTAGGTGGTAACCTTAACAGCTAGAGTAAATGAAATTGAAGTTGTTAAGGCTGTAAGGGATCAATATATATTTGACATAAAGATATAACAAATTGAAAACATACCGTCATATCAGGATATATCATAAGGTTTTTCAAATTATGGTTCGACATTAAGAGGTTTTCTATGTGAAGGAAATTTTGAAATAGAAGAACTTACTGTCAACCATCTGCATTACTGCAACAGTAAGGAGACGTCTTCCTCTTCCAACATCAAAAACGAATACCTGAATAGATGAATGAGGAAGAGTAAAGGTAAGTACATTGATTTACAGGGCTTACAAACTAAAACAATAGTGATTTCCCATCCTTGTAACACCTTATAGCTTAGACAAATAAAAGAAACCAATATTTAACCTCGCGTAATAAACTATAACTATATGAGTGAATTAAAGAGAGGTGAATAAATAGATAATAAATAAGGTTATTTAAAAAGAATCATGACCTCCATTGATCAATCAACTTGATGGGTACAAAATAGTAGATCGATTCAGAATCACTATAAAAATACTTGGAGATATTTGGTAATGATAACCGACCTTGCTAAACAAAGAAGCCAATATTATCTCATTAGCAAAACGAACACTTGCCAAAATATCTTTCTCTATATGTTTATTTATTTCATCTAATTCATCATAGTAGAGATCAAAATTTGTGTGTTCAAAGATTACATGTCCCTACACTTAATATTCATATGATTAAAACCCCAGAAATCGTTAAATATCAAAAAGAGCAAAAATTTCAAAGAAGTGTGTATCACCTTCGACTGATTACCGATCCCATCCGGGATGATCGTGATTGATTAATTACAATCATTATTAATCTTGACAGTGCCAAATTAATTTCCTTAACGTATAATGTATTTCCTCTCCTTAGCTTCTCTACAATTAAAAATTTTAGTCAAACACTACGTTCGGATGAGATGATTGTGTTTCTTATTTTCATTGGTTGTTTAATGTATTCAATAGCAACAAGACCCGATATATTTTATGTTGCAAGTTTTTTTATTAGGGTTCATGCATTTTCCTGGTGAAGTACAATTGCAGGAAGCCAGAAGAACTGTGTGATACATCAATGGAATGATCACCTATGCAGTCAAGTTTCCGAAAAGTCAACCAGTGAAGCTCTATGGGTATTCTGACTTAGATTGGGGCGGTTCCGAAAAGTCAAGATTTAGAAAAGTCAACTACTATAAACTTCATACTAACAACTATTTACAGCAGTAAAAAATAAAGGGATGTGATTTAATCGATCATACAACAAATGGACAATGATAATGAATAAGGATATCAGTGTCTTATCCTTCCTTGTGAATGCTGATTTAACGTAGTTTACTAATCTATCATCTTCTACTGGAGCTGGGTTTAATTTGTAGATGCTAATTCTTCTTTTGTTGCATTTCAGCATCACCAATAGTGAGATACGCTTCTAACACATCCATCATTTTGGAAATTTACTTTCTTAACATTTATGTTGTAAATTCATTTGTTTCTTTCTGTGACATTTAGAAACACTAATTATAACAGTTCCATTGTTATTTTATGAGAGAGCGACTCCTTTCACTACTCATGTAGTAGAACTACAGGTTGACTTTCGAACAAGAAGTTTGTGGTTCTACTTCCACAACACCAGACTTAGCATTTAAAAATAAAAAAGACTATGACATGTTGTTGCCTTTCTAGCAAGCTCTCAGTATAATGCTCCACAAACTAAATATAACATATGATGATACATAAATATGTTACTATTAGGATTAATCATTTTTTCCTAATTTGTATCTCAATACTTCAAGCACCTTCCTTGCACGACATAGCTTAATTTCATATAAAAACAACTTTTTTTTAGGATGTTTGTTATCAACGTTGGAGCCTAAATGATTATTTGTCTGCGTTGGAGCCAATTTGGGGGTAACGCTCCAACCAAAGATTTTTCTATACCCAAAGATAGATAAAGAGACTTCTTGCTAAAGGTGAAGCAATACAATCAACTAGACCATATTCTTTGCTTGTCCCACCGAGTTGGAATGCCTTAAATTGATGTGTGGTAACAGGTAAATTCCAAAGGTAATTCCATCCTTGTAGAGGGAGATGCAAACTAGCTCTCCTTTTTACAAGCACAAACATAAGTTAAGACACGATTAACTGTTTTTTGTTCTAATTAATGGATGTAGTATATATAATATTTTTTACAGCTAGTTATCCTCATTTTAAAAGAATATTAACAAACATAAGATCAACAAACTAGGAATAGAAAACATTTTGACTACTAGGTCAGAAGGAAATAATTGCACTTGTTGGAAAGCTAACAAATGCTTCATTAGATTTGAGGTATTAGTAGAACAACCATGGCACTCTTTATTCTCTGATATTATAACAAGTTTCTCCGGATTTATCTCATGCTCAAGTAAGAACTTCAAGAACTGATGGGGTTTCATTGTGTCAAAGCTACGCGTACGACTACAAAGTGGCATAACCTTGTCATTCTTAAAATTTTGTAAGAAAACTTTTAAAATGTTTTTTTTCAAATGAGAGGTACTTGTATACAAGCAAATCAATGTTTTTGCGCTTAAAAGAAGCATGGTACTATAAATACAAAACAAGGATAAATGAGGTTAGGTGGTAAGCTTAACAACTGTAGTAATGAAATTGAAGTCGTTGAGGCTGTAAGGGATCAATATATATTTGGCATAAAGATATTTCCAATTGAAAACATACCGACACAGGAAATATCATTAGGATTTTCAAATTATGAGTCGACCTTAAGAGGTTGTCTATGGGAAGGAAAGTTTTGAAATACAAGAACTTATTGTCAACCATCTACATTCCAGCAATAGTGAGGAGATGTCTTCCTCTTCTAACATCAAACAGGGAAATCACCTAAATAGAAGAATGAGGAAGAATAAAGGTAAGTACATTGATTTATAGGGTTTACAAACTAAACCAGTACAGATTTCCCATATTTGTAACTCCGTATAGCTTAGACAAATAAAAGGAACTAATATTTTACCTCACATACTAAACTAAAACTATATGAGTGAATACAAGGGAACTGAATCAAATTAATCAGGTTAATTAAGAAAATCATGACCCCCATTGAACAATCAAGTTGATCGGTACAAAAGAAGGAGCTTTATTCTTTATTAACATAAAAAGACTTGCAGACATTTTGGAGTGATAACTGACCTTGATGAACTAGGATGACAATATAAGCTCATTAGCACAAGGAACGCTGGACAAAAGATCTCTATATTTTAATTCATTTAATCTAATTTAACACAACAGAGATCAGGATTTTTGTGTTCAAAGATGACAAGTCCCTAAGCATAATTTTTAGATGATTAAAACCCCAGAAATAGTGACATGTCCAACATATGGAGCAACAATTTCAAAGCAGCATGTATCAACTTCGAGTGAATACCGATCCCTATTAGTAGTGCAATCATTATTAATCTTGACAATGCAAAATTTTATTTTCTTAATAAATAATGTACTACCTCTCTTTAGCTGCTCTATCATTAAAAAGTTTAGTCAAACTTTATGATCATATGTGATAATGATATTATTTAGTTTCCCATAATTAGTAAGTTTTTTCAAATTTTTTGTGAATAAGAAAGTGGAGGATTTGCGCACGAAGGATTACCCACGAAAGACCTTGATGAACTAGGATGGCACTACATTCTCTAATCCTTTTATTGTGATTATAGGAAATGATTACTCGAAGGAATGCGGTACGAAGGTTTGAAGGAGAGATTGCAAATATGGGAGTTCCTCCACGTGGTGATCAAGTCCCTTCTCTCGAAGAAGATGCTAATGATGACCAAGCTCCGGTCAATCCTCCTCCTTTGACGGATTGTGACATAAGGGTTGCTCTTCTCCACAGTGCCGAAGTCATTACTACTCAAGCAAAAGCCGTCACTACCCAAGCTCAAGCCATGATGGACCAAGATAATTGGGAGGTTGTACCCTGAGCAAACCAACATGTTGGTACTATGGCCTCCCGTTTGATGGATTTCACTTGAATGAATCCCCTACTTTCTATGGGTCCAAGGTTGAAGAAAAACCCCAATAATTCATTGATGAAATCTACGAGATACTTTATGCAATAGGGTTGATTAATAGTGAGAAGGCCGAGTTAGAAACTTACCAACTCAAAGATATGGCCTAAATTTGGTACGTCCAATGGAGAGAAAATAGGCCTTTAAGGGGTGGACCGGTTACATGGGAGGTATTCACGAAGGCTTTTCTTGATAGATTCATTCGTAGGGAGAAGAAAGAACCTAAAGTGGTGGAGTTCATCAACCTTCATCAAGGAGGTATGAGTGTACTTGGATACTCCTTGAAATTCTTGAAATTGTAAAAGTATGCTCCTTCTTTTGTTTCTGATCCTACGGATGAAATGAACCTCTTTGTGACGGAAATGTTGGATGATTTGCAAGAGGAATGTCATTGTTCTATGATACATGACAAGATGAACATTTCTCGTCTCATGGCTCATGCCCAACAAGTGGAAGCGACAAGGGCTTAGAGGAAGAGTAGGGATGACAAAAGGGCAAGGTCTTTTGATTGTGGTTCTTCAAAAGGTAGGCTGGCTATCCAATACAAGCCTAGGTTCAAGAAGAGGGTTTCTAATCAAGTTCCTTCAAAGTTACCTAAGGATAGGGATGATAGGGTGTCTAACCCTAAGCCTAAAAAGGGAAGGGATACTAGTTCACCAACCAAGAAGCCAACTTGTGGAAGGTGTGACAAAAAGCACTATGGTGATTGCCTTAAGGGAACGAATAATTGTTTTGGTTGTGGTAAAATTGGGCACAAAGTTCCAGATTGCACAAATGTAAAGGGGCAAGACAAGGAGAGTTGGGAAGTGATTGGTTCTAACGATGCTCCGAAGAAGAATTTATTTTATGCTCTCCGTTCTAGAGGGGATCAAGAGACTTCCCCCGATGTGGTGACCGGTATGTTGGAAGTATTTTCCATTGATGTATATGCTTTATTGACCACAGTTCTACCTTGTGAATTGTTATTCCTCTAGTAGCTTAAAAAGTTTGACATTTTTTCCGATATTTTGAATGAACCTTTTATGGTGTCTACCCCGGTGGGTATGTCTGTGGATGAAAAGAGGGTATATAGAAATTCTCCTAAAATGTTTGCCAATAGAGTTACTCATGTTGAAGTAGTAAAACTTGGTATGCTTGATTTTGATGTCATATTGGGTATGGATTGGCTGCATACCTGCTTTGCTCTATAGAATGTAGAACAAGAGTGGTGAAGTTTAATTTTCCAAATGAACCTATTTTAGAGTGGAAAGGGGGGGGGGGGGATTATACTCCTAGAGGTCATATCATACCTTATTTAAAAGCATGAAAAATTATCTCTAAAGGGTGTATATACTATATAGTAAGAGTCCAAGATTTAGACTCCAAAATTCCTTCCATTGAGTCGGTCCCCGTAATGAGGGAATTTTCGAAGATCTTTCCTAATGATCTTTCTGGTAATACTCCCGAAGGGGAAATTGGATTTGGTATTGACTTGTCACCGGATACAAATACCATTTCAATTCCTCCTTATCTTATGACTCTTGACAAATTGAAAGAGTTGAAGGCTCAACTCAAAGATCTACTAGACAAAGGCTTCAATAGACCTAGTATTTCTCCATGGGGTGCTCCGATTTTGTCTGTGAAGAAGAAGGATGGGTCCCTTAGATGTGCATCGATTATCGCCAACTCAATAAATTCACTATTAAGAACAAGTATCCTCTCCCGCAGATTGACGACTTGTTTGATAAACTCAAAGGGGCAAGCTACTTTGTAAAGATTGACTTGAGATCAAGGTATCACTAACTTAGGGTGAGAGGTAAGGATATACCAAAAACTGCATTTCGGACTAGATATGGTCACTATTAATTCTTAGTAATATCCTTTGGTCTCACTAATGCCCCGACAAAATGGATCTTATGAATAGGGTGTTTCAGAGTTACCAAGATTCATTTGTCATTGTCTTCATTGACGACATCTTGGCATATTCGAAAAATGAGGGTGATCACATGGACCATTTGAAGGTGGTGTTGCAAGTACTTAAGGAGAACCAACTATTTTCCAAGTACAGAATATGTGAGTTTTGATTGATATTGGTGGCATTTCATGGTCATATCATCTCTAGTGAGGGAGTTGAGGTTGATCCAAGGAAAACCGAAGCTGTGAAAATTTGGCCTAGACCATTGACTCCAACTGACATTAGGAGTTTCTTCTGTCTAGAGGGTTACTATCGGAGGTTTGTGGATGGTTTTGCGTCCAATGCATCTCCTTTGACTACTTTGACCCAAAAGAGTAAGAAATTTGAGTGGTCACATGCATGCGAGAAAAGCTTCCAAATTTTGAAAGATAGGCTTACTTCCGCTCCGGTGTTGACTTTACCGGAGGGTACCAAAGGTTTCATTGTGTATTGTGATACATCCTTAGTGAATTTAGGGTGTGTGCTTATGCAACACGGGAAACTAGTAGTCTATGCCTCTAGGCAACTTAAGGTGCATGAGAGGAACTATCCAACTCATGATCTTGAGTTAGCAGCGGTGGTATTTGCCTTAAAAATATGGAGGTATTACTTGTATTGTGTTCATGTTTATGTGTATAGCGACCACAAGAGTCTCCAATATGTGTTCACTCTAAAGGAGTTGAACCTCTGACAAAGAAGGTCGTTGGAATTGTTGAAAGATTACGACATTAGTGTTTTCTATCACCCCGGCAAGGCTAATGTGGTTGCAGATGCTCTAAATTTTATGACCATGGATAGTGTCTCTCATGTAGAGGAAGCCAAAAAGGGTTGGGTACCAAGGTGAATTTAATCCCGATTTTCATCCGCAAACGGATGGTCAAGTGGAGCATACTATTCAAACCCTTGACGATATGCTTAGAGCTTGTATCATTGGTTTTAAGGGAAATTGGGATAAACACTTGCCTTTGGTGGAATGTTTTTTATAATAATAGTTTCCATTCATCTATATCCATGGCTCCTTATTAAGCCTTGTATGGTAGGAAGTGTAGGTCTTCTATTAGGTGGTTTGAAGATGGTGAGTTTTCGCTTCTTGGTCCCGATTTGATTTATAAGACTTTCGAGAATGTTCATATTATAAGGAACATGTTGCAAACAACCTGTAGTCGGCAAAAGTCTTATTCCTGTCATAGGAGAAAGGATTTAGAGTTTGAAGAGGGTGATAAGGTGCACTTGAAAATTTCGCCTATGAGGGGTGGTTAGATTTTGCAAGAAAGGGAAGTTGAGTCCTTGTTATCTGAGTCCCTATGAAATCTTGAATAGGGTTGGTAATGTTGCATATGATTTAAAGTTTCCTAGTGAATTGACTTCAGTTCAGCCGGTTTTCCATATTTTTATGCTTAAGAAGGATACCGTTGATCACGAGTCTATTCTTCCTATTGAGGGTATTGGTGTGAAGGATACCCTCTCCTATGAAGAAATCCCTCTAGGATTCCTTCATCGACAAGTGAAGAGGTTGAGGAACAAAGAGGTGGCCTCCGTAAAAGTGTTATGGAGAAACCACCTCGTTGAGGGAGCAATATGGGAGGCCGAAGCTGACATGAAGTCCCGTTATCCTCATATCTTTACTAGTGAAGGTTAGTTGTTCTTACTAATAATAAATATAATAACTAAATTTGAAGTTGCTGTGAGTTTTGGTGAGGTTTTTCAAAAATGTGCATTTTTTTGTCATTATAGTGAAGTTACAGTGAATTATGCATATTGATTTGAAAATTTGCAATTCATCTTGTTTTGAGTTATATTGTGTATTTTTATATAGTGAGTCTTTATAAAATGATACGGATTATGTTAGTAAGTTGAGATTTGGCATAATTGACTCATATGTGGTATGTTGAGCTCATGCTATTGTCTGAGAAGGAAATTCCTCACAATGTGATTTTGAGCCTTATCTGTGGAAACTGATGTTTTGAATTGCTATGTCTAAAAGCCATGAGTGAAGTTATATTGATTTGATTTTGTAACTCGTGTTTTATGTATTGTTGATTGGTTGGGCTGCTAGTCTTGAGTCTATTCCATCCTTTTTAAAAAGATTTTAGTGTCATTCGGGGACAAATATTTCTAAGGGGGGGGGGTATAATGTAACACTTCGAAAGTTTAATACGTGTTCTAGAGCCTTACATAAGTGTCAAAAGGTTTAGACTTTGTTGTGAGGTCTATTTTAATTTATATAAGTTATTTAGGAAGTGTAGACATCAAAACATCAAGGAATGTCCATGATGTACGGAAACTAGTTCAATGAGGTATTAGCGTGCCTTGGCCTATTTGACTAAATGATGAAATTGGTGTAAGGGTGTCTAACACTTATTAGAGTTAGTTAATAGTCTAAACGTCCGGGATCGACTCCCCAAGGACCACCCAAGGGCCCTTCAGGAGGACCCCTGTGACTTGGCAAGAAGCTGCCTAAGGCAATGTTCGCAGAGGTTGCCACAGACGGTTCTTGGTCCAGTCGACGGGGCTTCGATTGACTCCATCTATGGACACTTAGAATATTTACCAAGGGCCTGTTTTGACAAGTCTCTGAACTCAATGACGGACCAACATGACTATTGGTCCCATGGTCCATCGATTGACACACAAGGCTTCGACGGGGTCTCATGGGTGAGGTAACTCTTTTGCTTCTTGTTTTTAGTTAGGTTAATTTAATTAAATAGTTGTTTAATTAATTAGTTAGGGGTTTGGGGAAGCTTAATTAAGTTAATAAACAACCTATATAAAGATCCTAACCTAATTAGACTACCCTTAGCTCTCATAAATTCCTAAAACCACACTCACTACCTTCTCTCTACTTTCTCTCTCCCAAGTTGAAGAACGCCATAGAAGGTCAAATTCAAAGAGGTAATAGGGTTTCAATCACAAAGATTTCTCCATTAATATTCATGAAACATTAAGGTATGAGATTCTTTTAACTTTTTGGACTTTTCCTTCCCAAAGGGTTCCATCTAATTGATTTCAAAAGTATGAAACTGAAGTAGGTCTTTTCCAATCTAGAAATTGGTATTGTGAATTGCTTTGTTTATGATTTATTTTGGATATTATTAATACATAAACATGTATTATAACTCAATCATTTTATTTCTTGATGGATTTCTCTAGTTTATTGAAGATGACCTATTCCCCTTAACACTAGGTTCTGATCTTGACATGAATTATGTAATGTTGGTTCAATTGAATTGGTTATTAGTTGAATTACTACTAGATGATGTTATTGTATCAATAATGAATAGATTAGGATAAATTCTTGTTCTTTCATGCTAGTTCTTGAGTAATTAATCTAGGTTATGACTTTGACCTAAGTCTCTTGTCTTAGGCTATGAATTAGTAGTGGATTTTGATGTAGTGATTTGAATTGACTTCATTATCATGTAGATTACTATTATGTGATGGTATTATACCCTCATTCGGCTTAGTTAACGGTTGATGGTAACACCTTGATGATAGATTATGAACGAGACTTGGTAAGTCTTGTGATCCCTATTCTTTACGTCAATTGTGATAAATTGTGATTAATAAATAATATTGCATTGAAGTATATCTTGTATTAGGATTGATAAGGTTTGTATCTGTAACACCCCATATACAAAACAGACCAAAAACCACCTTTTTCAGAAAAATAATCTGCAGGTGCATCGACGGTTGTCATCGACTGACCGTAACCTGACCCAGGATCCATCCTGCACATCCGTCGATGGAGTCAGAAACCCGAAAAAATCTTAGTCAAAAAAATTTGACTAAGTGTCGAACGACAGACGGACCTACGGTCCGTAGTCTGAGTCCGTCGATTAACACCCCACTTACTCATTCTCTAATACAAACGTCGATTGACCCACACGGACCGTCGTTCGATCTTTGGTCCATAGGTCTGACCGTAGGTTAGAAATAGCAAATAGTTAGGGGGAAAATGCAGTTGGGTCAATCTAAGATTGTCATAACTCTTAGCACAAAATGAATTAGGTTTCCTATGACATACCTACAGATAGATAATTGAATTAGCTTTCTATATCCACCGACTTTGCTAAAATCAGACCTCCGAGTAATAAGTTATGCCCGTTTAGCAAAGGCCTGTCGAACAGACCCAACTGAAAAACCCAAACGACGGACCATCGAATGAACGACAGACCATCGATTGATCAACGGACCGTCAGTCCAGGTCGTCGTTTGGTCCGACAATAATTAAGTCAGGGGTCTTTTGATCTTTTTCCATTTCGTTGAAACCATAAGATACACCGTTTTGAGCCTAAGTCATCACATTTTAGTAATTTTAAGCCTAGAAACATAACAAAAACTTACCTAAGTCAAATCATTAATTAAAACTTAGAAAATTAGAAGCAAGAAAGGACAAAAAGCTCAAGAACCCTAGTTCAAGAATGCAACAAGTTTACAGCAGTTCCAGCCCCAAAATCTAAGTGTTTCTCCATGAATTTCATCACCAAGTATGTGGGATTTCACTAGTGGGTTCCTTTCACCCATTGGGTCCCTAGTTTTCAGTCAGTTCTTGATTCTCTTATCATGATAAAAACATAGGGTTTCTAAAACATCGACGGAACTTCATGAATTTATTAAATATATGTTCCAAATCATATTGTAAAATTATTATTTAGTGTATCACACGAATTTCAAAACCCTAGCTTCTTTAGTTCTTCAATTACACATGCTAGTTCAGATATTTCAGCTATTCAGTTATACATGCCTCACTATAAATGCATCATTATTAGATTAAATGTTGTATTCTCAGTTGCATGTTTATTTTTGAGCTATCCAGTATATACAGAAAATTCAGACATAATTAGTTAACTACATAAATCAATGGTAGTGCCATAATACTGAGTTTGGCTAGGGTTAAACTTACCCAATTAGTCCTAGAACTATAAGCCAAGTAGGTTGTAAGTCCCCTCTATAGGCATCAGTTTAGTGATCACACCAACATGCCTTTATCCCTCTGACAGGGAATATTGGGTCCTCTCGATGGGGCGTATACATTGGTCTCCACATTTAGCTCGTGTGGTTTTATTATCAGTTATTAGTAGCTCTCATAGTTCAATCTGACTCTCTTGCATTGACCATTTATCAAAATATCTAGCATTCTGCTTCAGCATGTTATATATTAGTCATTGCATTCGGTTAGCTTAGAAATTTAGTATATCATATAAAGATCATTATACTTGCGTTTGTGGTTGTTCAGTTATGTTTTATTTCATTTTTATTCTATCCTACATGTTCAGTACCTCTAAAGTACTGATGCATACGTGCTCTACATCTTCTCGTGATGTAGGTTCAGGTTCTCAGCATCCAGATCACGCATAGATCGATTTCCGATCTTCAATTCAGCAGATTAAGTGATGAGTCCTCATTCTCCAAGGACAACAGTCATGAGTTTATTTTCAGTATTTAGTCTTTTAGTTTAAGTTTTTTCTAGAGTTTGTTGGGGCATGTCCCAGTATTTCTAGTCAGTTAGAGGCTTGTTTCAGACATAGTTAGGTTCAACTTAGTATTGATTAATATTTCCTTTGTATTTAACTCATTATTTTCAAATATCTCAGTTATAGAATATGAGTATTCTCCATCTTTTCAGGTTAAATTATGATTTAGCTTCCACATTAGTTTATATTCTTTAGCATGCTCATGATCATGCCAGTAGGGTTAGCTTGGGATTACTTGTGGTCCTACGTTCTGTCTCCGCGTCTAGGGGGTAGCTCGGGGCGTTACACTATGATTTTGAATATAAATGTCTTGATATTGGCTTGTGAGGTGTTGGCTAATATGTAAGATATAAAAGGATGGTGATAACTTACCAATGTGCCTTATAATGATATGATTATGTAAATGTGCTAACCTCAGTAATATGATTTGTAATGAAAGGAATTTATTCAAGCAATTCTTATTGAGCTATGATGATGATGATTATACAAGGGATAGACCCTATGACCTACATTAAGCAATGATGATTAATAAAGATATTACAGACATTTCAAAAGAGACTCTAGCTTAGCACCAAGTGAACTAGTGTGAGAAGTGTACCTTCCCACATAGGGAAGGTAGTATCACTAATGTACTCTTAAGATTGGAGATTATAATGCCTGTAGCATAAAGAGTGTCCCAATTATATCTCATAGTTCTTGAACTATGTTGCCCTTATAGGAATACTAGCTAGTGGATCCACGTAGCTGCTATGTTCATGTTTTGGTACTACCTTGCAAGTAGTCCGCCTTCCATCGGTGTAGTGTTCCATGACACCGGATTCCACAGTAGCTCATGCAGTCTATGTTGGTTAAGGCAAGATGTTCCAAAAAGGTAAAATGAAATAGAGAAAGGAACTCTGACTAATACAACAAAAGGGATTTAGCTTAGTCTAGGTAGGGGTATGAGACTCTACCTAAATATTGCACTAGTTAGCTTTGAGGGAAGTCTTAGAAGGATGTTCATATGTGTGTATATTCTTATAATAGCACATGATATGTATATGATGATATTGCAGAGTGTTGATACTATATGATGATTGGTTTCACTTATGAATATAGGTTGGTCTTCATTCTTAAAGTATGATGATATATACTCTTAATGATATGCTATGAGAAGTTAGATGTTGGTCATGATTTTTGTTGGGTTACTTGATTGAGTAAGGTTATGGGGTTTTGCTTGGTCATTGCACTTGTTGACTCAATAGGGGTTCACGGGTAATTATCTTGCTTTGGTTATGTTGTAATGTACTCTAATTAATGCTTGTTGTTACTATAACTTGATGATAGAGTTGTCTTGACTAAGTGTTCAAGTATGTTGATATTGATTTCACTTGATTTGACTTAAGGTGGTTTTGTCTTGTATAGTACATTCTATTAACTTGATGAATATGTGTTAATAACTTGTATTTGTCCTTGAATATGCATAAGGCTTTCTAAATGTAAATATAACATGTTTTAATGAAATGTCACTCTTTAGCATGATTTCATGATATGTGTGAATATGGTCTCATACTTAATACAAGTTGTTACTAACCCCATTTTATACCTTTTCCCAAATATTGTAGGTTCCGGTCATTGAAAAATTTTGAGACGACTTTGAAGAAGACTTGGAATTCTCAATTGTCCAAGTTGAGTAGGTCCTCACTTTCCAAGGGCAATGCCACTATCAAGCTAATGAAGTTGTTATAGTTTTATATTCTTTCCTTTTTATTTGATTATTAAACATTGTATAGCCTATATGTGGCGTTATTACATTGATGTATGGGCATCGCCCAAATTGTTATACTTTTGTTAGATGGCTATGAAATGAGACATCCATTTGAGACTATGTTATATTTTATATATCTATGTGCAATAAAAGTAGAAGACTACGTAATCTTCTTATACGAAGGGTCTATGTATACTCGATATAAGTATTATGTGTATGTAGAGTTCTATGTAAACCTCAATGTAGAAGTATGATTTATTTTGTAAAATTTCCACATTTTTAACACATGAATATAATAATGTAAGCTAAGAGGCTAGTCTTAGTCCTCAAACAGGATGACTACGCCAGTTATTTCTAGGGGGTGCTCCTCATATGTGACAATAACATGTTTCTCCGGATTAATTGCATTCTCAAGTAAGAACTTCAAGAACTGATGTAGCTTTGTTGTGTCAAAACTACGCGTCCGGCTACAAAATGGCATAGCCTTCACAATTTTCAAATTTTGTAAGGAAACTTTGAACATGTTTTGTTCAAATGAGAAGAACTTGTCTACTGGAAAATCAATGTTTTTGCGCTAAAAAGAAGCATGGTACTACAAATACAAAACAAGGACAAATCGGATTAGGTGGTAAGCTTAACAAATATAGTAATGAAATTGAAGTCGTTGAGGCCGTAAGGGATCAATATAAATATTTGACATAAAGATATCGCCAATTGAAAACATAACGTCATATCAGGAAATATTATTAGGTTTTTAAAATTACGAGTCGACCTTAATAGGTTGTCTAGGGGAAGGAAATTTTTGAAGTACAAAAACTAATTGTCAACCATCCGCATTCCAGCAACATTATGCAGATGTCTTCCTCTTCCAACATCAAATAGGAAATCACCTAAATAGAAGAATCAGGAAGAATAAAGGTAAGTACATTGATACAGGGCTTACAAACTAATCAGTAGTGATTTCCATCCATGTAACACCGTATAGCTTAAAAAAATAAAAGGAACTAATATTTTACCTCACGTACTAAACAAAAACTATATGAGTAAATACAAGGGAAGTGAATCAATTAATCAGGTTAATTGACGACCCCCATCGAACAATCATGTTTATAGGTACAAAAGAAGTAGCTTTATTCAAAATCAACATAAAATGACTTGTAGACATTTTGGAATGATAACTGACCTTGCTGAACTAGGATAAAATATTTGCTCATTAGTAAAAGGAACGATTGGCAAAAGATCCTTCTCTATATTTTCATTCATTTCATCTAATTCATTACAGTAGAGATCAAGATTTTTGTGTTCAAAGATGAAAAGTCCCTGAGCTTAATTTTATATGATTAAAATCCCAGAGATTGTGAAATTTCAAACATGTGGAGTAACAATTTCAAAGCAGCGTGTATCAGCTTCGAGTGAATACGGATCCCCGTCAGGATTCCAGTCATTATTAATCTTGACAGTGCAAAAATTTATTTTCTTCTAGGATAATGTACCGCCTCTCCTTATCTGCTCTACATTTAAAAAGTTATGTCAAACTTTACGTTCAGATGTGATGATGGTGTTTCTTATTTTCTCGTAATTGACAAGTGTTTTGGTTTTTTTTGTGAATAATAAAGTGGAGGATATCGGCCTGAATATATGTTATAGAACTGCTTATCTCAGTGGGAACATGACCAACCTTATAGCTTGCCAGAAGTTCTCCGTAGTAGTTCACTGGTTAAAAAACTCAAGTGCAATAATAGCAGAACATTAGAAGAATGCGTGAGAAATTGAACATCTCTTACGAGTTTCACACTACAGAGTTTGTTAATCCGGGATGAGCACATTAAACCAATTATGTCAAATTTTTCTTAATTGGAATCATTGAATTTTTATGGATATTGTGGTATTAATCAATGGATTTTGTGCAAACGGTTAAAACAAAAAAAATCCATATCTATTCACTGATTCTAATTAAAGATAATTTAACATTATTTATTCAATGTGTTCATCCCGGATAAATAAAATTTTCCTTTTTAAACTCTTCAGAGATGTTTAATTTAGTACACAATCTTTACATATTCAACATTTATTGCACTTAAGTTTTATCATCGATGAACTACTACGAATAACTTCTGGCTAGCAATAGGGTTTGTCATGACCCGTCGGATAAACAATTCTACAACGTATATTGAGGCTTAAATACTAAATTTTCTTCTTTGCCAAAAAATTCAAGGCACTTGTCAATTTCAAGAAAATATGGCAGACCATCATCATATATGAACACAAAGTTTAGACTAAAAATTTAATGGCTAAGGAGAGGCAGTACATTATCTGTGAAGGAAATAAATATGTGCACTACTGAGCTATCTAAATGACCATACTCCTCGTTTTCATAAAAAAATGTTTTTTCATAGAATTCCAGAAGTATTGGCAATCCTTAGAGAGTGTAGATTTTCTAAAGGTGTTTGTTAGGGACGGTAGAGAAAGAATTTGGACAATAAAAGCATAAGGTATATTAGTAATATAGTCAATTTCTTTACATTGTATCTCAATTTTTGGTTTTTTCTGAAGTATGTTTTCAATAAACAAACTTTAGAGGTGCCACAAAATCGGTATTGATTGCTCATGTTGTCCAAACTGTATTACTATTGCTACCTAAAATCACAAAGTCATCTAACCACTCTACAACAAAAGGTACACTAAAATTTGTTTGTGAAGAATAAAAAGTAATTTCAGAAAATCTGTTGTTCAAACATAATAGAAAACACATATATAGAAACAACAAACAATAGCATAAACATGTGCTTATTGTGATTTATTGGAAAATTCAACAACAAACAAAAGCATAAACATGTGCCTATTGTGCTTTATTGGAAAATTCAAAATCCCTTGAAAAACCACAATCCTTCAGATTAATAACAACCTATTCCAAAAGCCACAAAAGTCAACAACTTTCGCGAAAAGTCATAAATCTTCGATTTCCTTTCAAATATTTTAAAACCCAAAGAGTCATGCTACTTCTTTATTGTTGAGAAACAAAACAAGGCTAAGAAGGGGTCGAAATTGTCATACATCAATACCGAGAATAAGTTTACTTGTAACTCTAACTATGAACTAAAAAATAACAATTAATATCATAAGAAAAATTAATGATCTTAAAAAAATAAGCTAGGATATGTAAAAATAGAATGAAATAGATTGGAAAAATTCGAGTCTATTGAATGCATAATGTCTCTTTAAGAATACAATTCCCCTCTAATACCTGTGGTTTAAAGATTTACTTCCTCTCGGGATGAAACAATTTTATTCAACGTATAGATACAAAAAAATGGTGTCAGCAAGACACTCAACATGAACAAAGTACACAAATATTTAACGGTACAGAAGAAGAAGAAGATCAGAATATTTTTTTTGTTTTAAAATGAGAGGAAGTCCGTCTATTCTTAAACAAAAAAGGGTAGTATGAACAAATTCTTATTGTGTTTTATCAGGAAGGTCACAACTCTTTGAAAAATTCACAACCCTTCGAAAAGTTCACTATCTTTCGTAAACATAATAACCTTTTGTAAAAGTTACAACTCTTCATAAAAGTCACAACTTTTCATAAAAGTCACAACTTTTTCATAAAAGTCGCTTTTTTCATAAAATTCACAATTTTTTATGAAAAGAGGTTATTTTTCCAAATAAATAAATTTAAAGGGAATTCTTGTTTGTGGTGACGACACGTAGGCGGGTATATGTATTAAAAATGGACAAGTGCAAAAAGATTAGTACTCCCATGAACCAAAAACAGAAACTCAGTAAAGATGATAGAAATGAAAAGGTGGATGAGACATACCTCAGTAGTTTCGTTGGGTGTTTAGTGTATCTTAGATCAACAAGCCCCGATATATTGTATGTTGTAAGTGTTTTTTTAAGGTTCATCCATTGTCCTAGTGAAGTACAATTGCAGGCATCCAAAAGAATTGTGTGATACATTGAAGGAACCATCCCATATGGGGTCAAATTTCAGAAGAGTCAGCTTGTGAAGATTTGTGGATATTGCGACATTGATTAGGGTTGTTCCGAGGAACATGAAAATATTACATTAGGGTACTGTTTTAGCATTCATTCCAGAATTATCTCATCGAGTTGTAAGAAATAAGATATTGTAGATCAATCTACTGGCAAAGCTGAGTTTGTGGTAGCTGCAGCTGCTCTAAATCAAGCATTGTGGATGAAGAAAATTCTGGTTGATTTTCATATTGAACCAACTAGAAGAATCAAAATGTTTGTGGAGAATGGAGAAGCAATAGCTATATCTCACGATCTTATGGTTCATGGAAAAACTAAGCACTTCAAAATCAAGTTCTTTTTCTTTATGGAAGTGCAAAAGGATTGAGATATAACTCTTATCTACTTCAAGTCAAAAGAACAATTGGCTGATATATTCACTAAGCCTTCACCAATCGGCAAGTTTTAGCATCTCATACACAAAATGGGAGTTTGAAGATTCCAAAGGAAGGAGTTTTAGGAATTTTCTTTTTCTACTTCAATTAAATTTTCTTTTACTATTTTATAATAGATAAGACTTAGTCAATTCGTTATTAACCATCTATTGCTATTGTTCAGGAGTACGTTAGTAAGTTAGAAATCTTCTATTCGTGGGTTTACTACTTTTTTCTTTCTGTTTTTTAATCTAGTTTTATAAATGTAATCTTAATAAATCAATAAAAATGTTCTTCTACCAATATTTTTCTTGACTTCTTTTCTTTCTACAAGATCATACTTCTGAAATTTACCAACAGACCCGTTGAATCATTCAATATTACTATTACTCTTCATATTTTTTGACTTCTATAATTGTTATTGTTATTGGTATGAAGTATATTTTTTTATTGTCTAAATGATTTTATTTAGAAGAATTGTATTACCATTTATATGTATTTTTCCAATGCTTTATAATCAAAGCTAAGAGAAGACAACCAATCATATGCTTACAGTTGTCCTATTTTTATTTGCTACCTTGTAAGAAACATTTCACAAATTTGGAGAAGCTAACTAATACACTACTGCTGAACTTATCCTAGTTTATAGCATGTGTAAGTGTTGCTCACTATAAACTACTAACAAATATTTACAGCAAAAGAAAATTTAGGGATGTGATTTAATTAAAAACACAACAAATGGACAATGATAATGAATTACGATGGAAGTGTATTTGGTGTACCTCAAGTTATAAAAACTTATTCTAGGAGGCGAAAATAAAAAACTAAGAAACTTAGTAACTGTCATGAGACAGTTCCACATGTATTGGGTGGCTCTTCGTGTAGACATAGGGGGGCAGGGCAGTTAAAATATGGACATTCTGAAAATAAAGAAAAAGGAATTCTTGGAGAGTTTATAGACTCTTGAATATATAAAAAGGTTGTGATTTTTATTATTATATAACCAAAGTTCCTTATTGTCTTAGCATATAATTTATTATGTCAGTACTATGCTCATGATTGTTTTGTTTTCAATCTTTTTGTTGTAATATTAGTGAACCTAGTTTGAAACAATAATATTTGTTCATTAATTTTCTATTTTGGTAGTAAAGTCATTCAAAAAGGTATCAGACCATTAACTTTTAGAGATGGTGAGTAGAATGGAGGGACTAGTCTTAAAAGTGGAGACAAATTTGACAGGGGTAAGAAAAGATATCAGAAAACATGAAAGATGATTTAGAGAAATGACATAGAATCTTGCGAGAATTGAAGCATAAGGGAGAACTATGATACAAGAAGCATCCACCTCTCAAACCAAATTTCTTAGAAACCAAGAAGAGAGAATCAATGTCAACTGGGCTGGAGAAAAAAATGGGAAGAATTTTTCGCAACTACAACTACCAGTTTTCTAAGGAGAGGATCCTTTTTCATCGATTTTCAGAGTGAAGCGATATTTTACAGAGAATGAAATTTGTAAAGCGGAAAGATTACAAGCAGTAGGTATTTGTTTTGAAGAAGAAACCTTAAATTGGTATTATTTGATGGAATGTCGACAACAAATGTTAACCTTGGAAGACCTCAAAACAGAGTTAATGACCTATTTCATCATTCTTAAAAAGTCAATCAATTTGTTTTCTTGCTGGGGTTAAAGCAGGTTAGCACTGTTACCATTTTTCGTGAAGAATTTGAAAAGTGTCAACATCTTTGAAGGAGGCATATGAGGGAATATATTATCTGGAGTGTTTTTAAATGAGATGAAAGAGGAAATTTGGGCAGAAGTGACGTTGTTACAGGCTCAAAGATTGAGGGAGATAATGGATATGGCTTAAAAGGTGGAGGATCAAAATTATGTTTGCAGCAAGTACAAGGTTTTAAATTTGAATCAGGCAGAGGAAGTGCAAGCAATAAACTAGTTGGGTTTAGACCCATTTATCACCGAGTTGCAAACATTCTTGAATCTCCTAACTCAAGAACTGGAGTAGCAAGTTGTTACACTGATGCACAAGCGAATACTGTCACAAAGTCGACTAGCTTTAATGGGACTGTAGTAGCAATGTGTGAAGGACAATTCTAAAAGTTGTTTGATTTGAAATTTCCTGAAAAAGAGAGCTAGGGTTATGTTTTAGATGTGATGAAAATTTTGTCCCTAATCATCGTTGTAAAAATAGGCTTAACCTATTGATTATTTAAGAGGCCTCCAACATATATGAATATGAAAAAGAGGAATTCATTGAGTCTACCAAAGAAGATGTAGTTGAAGGAAAAATGAAAGGTACTATGATGGTATTGAATATGAATTCAGTTGTGGTCCTTACAGGAGGTAGAACAATGAAACTTATGGGAAAGTTCATGGGCACGACGTGATAATTTTGATCGATAAGTAGCTACCCATAATTTTATATCATCCACCCTCCATCATCATATACAATTACCTATTAAGAAGACCAAAGGATTTTTAGTAACGATTGGTAATGGTCAGCACGTTAGTGGGAGTGAAGTATGCAAAGAGGTAAGGATAGACGTGCAATGAGTAAAAATCAACTAACAATATTTTCACAATTTTTATGAAAAGAGAAGACTAGTTCTGCAAATAAATAAATTAAAATAGAATCCTTGTTTGTGGTGGATCAACATAGGTGGGCCTAGGGTTCTCTTTTATACATCAAATGAACCATCACCTACGGAGTCATGTTTAAGAAGAGTTAACCTGTGTGAATCTTTGTGGGTATTCCGAAAATGATTGGGATGATTTCGAGGATGATGCAAAAAGTATTTAAGGGTACTGTTTTAGTCTTGGTTCTTGAATTTTCTCACGGACTTGTAAGAAAAAAGATATTGTAGTTCAATCTACTGCCGAAGCTTATTTTGTGACAGCTGAAGCAACATTAAATTAAGCATTGTTGCTGAAGAAAATTAGGAAGAACGAAGCATTTCAAAATAAAATTTATTTAATTGAGAGAAGTGCAAAAAGATGGAGATACAACTCTTATCTACAACAATTCGGAAGAACAATTGGCTGATATCTTCACTAAGTCTTTACCATTCAATAAGTCAGCATCTCAGACATAAAATTGGAGTTTGAAGTTACCAAAGCAAGGAGGAGTGCTAGGAATTGGCCTATTCAAGTGCAATTAATTTTACTTTTACTATTTTATATTAGATAAGACTTAGTCAATTTGTTGTCAGCCATCTATTTCTATTATTTAGGAGTATGTTGGTGAATTTTGAATCTGGCAGTCGTAGGTTTACTTCTTTCCGTTTTCTGTTTTTTATTCCAGTCTTATAAACGTAATCTCAAGACATCAATAAAAATGTTCTTCTACCGATATTCTTCTTGACTTCCCAGCTTTTTAATAACTCATACTTATGAAATATACCAACAAACCCTTTTAATGTTTCAACTTTACTAAGATTGTTCTTGTTTTTGAAACTTCTATAATAGTTGTTATTGGTATGACGTCTAATTTTGTATTATCTCATTGAAATTATTTTTTATGAATTAGGATTTCTATGCATTTGTCCGAAGTTTTGGCCTTCTTGAACAAAAAAAATTTACGATGGAAAATATTTGTTGTATTTTTTATCATCCTCTGTACAAAATTCATAT
>NC_028648.1:68871625-68874549 GCF_001406875.1 Solanum pennellii | reverse complement strand
GATTTTGTGCTACTCCTTCCCTTTTAGTCCATCTTTCTTCTATTTCTCTTCCTAAAGCTCCTGTAGTTTGTTATATAGTTTTTTACCTAAGTCTTGGTCAAAAGCATTTCCACTAATTGTACAATAGTAGAAATAATCGTTTAAAAATTTCTTTATATAATACCAATTACTTATACTTAATTGTTCTAATTTTATTACTGCATTTCTTTGTAAGGCTACTAATCCACTATTTGGATCTTCTCCTGTTATTAATGTATGTATTTTATTTGTAAAATTATATGGGTTAGGTCCTAATGATACTAAATACTGAAATTCTGACGGGAATTCTACTTTATAAGCTTCCCATAAAGCTTTAGTCGATTCTCCTAGGAATGTTTCTAAGTATTTATACATGGTTTCAGCATCTGTTTCTGTATAATTTTTTATAAAATCTGCTACTACTATTCCTTTCCATAAGTCTATTACTGAATTCCATCTTTGTGGGTCATGTGCTGCTATATTTAAAATTTTTCCTTTACTTCCTCCTTCTTGGAGTATTATTGGTTCTTCTATAGGCATTCTTTTTCCCATAGGTCTAGCTTCTGTTATTGGAGTATCTCCTTGTCTATATACCCTTCTTCTTGGTATATTTCCTTTGCTATTATCTGCAGTATATCCTTGTTCATTTGTTTTTTGAAAAGGACTACTGGAACTTGCTGTTTCCATTAATTCTTTCTGACTTAGTATAGATTCTAACTCAGATATTTCACTATCATCATCTTGTATTTGTGTCATTATATTATTACTTTTTTCTAATTTATCTTATAAATCCTTTTCTAATCTATATCCTTTATTATCAGTTCTTTGTTCACATATTTTAAAATGAGATACTGTTTGTTCTAAATTTAAGTCTTTCAATTTACATCCTTTACATGTAAATACTCTATTGCTATTGTTTCTACTTATTTCTTTAGCTTTTTCTATCGCCAAATCTACTGCAAATTCTTCCTCTAATATTATTTCTATATTCATTCCTTCTAAAGGCATTTCTTCTACAACGCTTTCTTCTTCAAAGTCTTTTTGAGCTTCATAATTATAATCTGTAAATCTAATTGAAGGTTCTCCTTTAGAGTTTGTATATATTAAATGAGCATCTGGTGTTAATGCATCTTTTTCTTTAAAATCTCCTAATTTCCATTCTAATCATGCATATTCTTCAGGATCTATTTTTATCGGTTTTATTAACTTTATCCCTTTATTTCCCATTACTTCTACTACGTGTTTTATTTGTAGTTTAAATCTAGTGTTACTATTATCTGTCATTTTTCCTAGAAATCCTACGCACATTAATAAATTCTTACCACTATGCATTTCTTCATATCCTTTAGTTTGTATTCCTATTCTTATTTGGGTTCCAAATTCATTTAAATTCATCATAAAATCTGGGCTTATGTAGAAAATTCCTCCATTATTAGTCATATCTACTTCTGTTAATCCTATAATTGCCTTTTTTATATCTGACCATCTATTATCATATATTGTAATTAATGTCTTTGTTCCTAAATTTTTCCTAGTTAATCCTTTAATTCCTATAACTATTAGTCCTATATGCATTAGATCTTTTTTAACATATTTTATTTCTTTCACAGATTCAGAATTTATGAGTGGTAAAGATACAGAGCTTTTTCCTAATACTGATAATTGTTCTTCTCTATAGTGTCTGTATAGTTGAGATTTTGAATTTGTATTGTATAGGACTTTGGGATTTAATAAACTTAATTGATTTTGTTGAAAGATTTGTATATCTTTATCTGTATCTATTATTTCTCCTAGTTGCTGATTATTCTCTTCTTTTGTCTTTTTATTTAATATTTTTGATAGAAAGTTATTACTTATCATATTTTTAGAATAGCTTGGTCTTGGTCTTTCTTCTCTTGATCTAGTTGGAAAAATATCCATTTTTTCTGTTTTTTAATTATTTTTTCTTTTTGGGGAGTAATTTCTATATTATTCAGTTTTTCTATTAGTTCTTCTATTCCGGTTGTATCTATATTTTTACTTTCTAATTTTTCTTTAAAGTTTTTATCTATCTTATTATTTAGTTGTAATAAAAGTGATATTATTATATTATTTTGTTGTATAATGATTTGATCTGATTTTGAAGATGGACTAAATTCTTTATAATCTGATGGGAGGGCTATTCTTTTTTCTATTAGTTTTATTGCTTCTTTATGTGTTTCTGATTTTACTAAGTTTATCATGAAAGAACTATTTCTTTAATTGATTCTAATTCTGTCTTTATTTCTTGTATTTTTATTACTAGTGTATTACTAATTTCCTCTTTAGATTTATTTTTTAATTCGTTTAATTTTTTATTTAAATCTATTCGTTGTTCCTTAAGGTAATCTAAGTTGTTTTCTATCTTACTAAAGAACTGTTTCTGCTTATTTTGTGTTTCTTCTTGTTCACTTAATATTTTTATAATTTTATTGTTTGATTCTTTTATTTTTTCGCTAAGATTGATTATCAAATCTATTAAAGTGTTATATTGAGCATCTTCTGTATGTAAACTGTGATTTCCGTTTTCAAAATTACACTTAATTATATTGTCTTGTTTTACTCTTTGGAATCTTTTTTCTATATGGATCTGTAAGTCTAAATATTTTATGCTTTTTAATGAAGCTATTTTTACTTATTATTATTTTTATCCTAAAGTTGTTGGTTTGTAATATTCATAAAAATGTTTTATTCTTTCACTTACGTAGCATATTTCCCTTTCAAGTCCTTGTAATTCCCACTTTAAAGCATTTATATATTCTTCGTTATTTACCGTTTTTTCTAAATAAATGTTTTTAGGTGTAAAAAATTCGTTTTCGTATATATATATGTAAGCTTCTATAGATTTTTTTATTCTTATTAATCTTTTCTTATCTTCTATGTGTCTA
>NC_028648.1:68822147-68870236 GCF_001406875.1 Solanum pennellii | reverse complement strand
ATATATATATATATATATATATATATATATATATGTTGACCATGGACATGAAGGCAAATTGATGAATATATGAACATGTGCCTATGATGATACTATGTGAAGCTTATGCCTATTTTCCTATTCTAATTGTGATTTCGGTTGTATGGCTGTTGTGTAAGCATGTGTATATCTTTGTGAAAGTTGATTAAGTGTAGTTGACTTACCTATTATCTCTTGCTGGAGCTGGGTTTATTTTCTTGATACCAACACTTTTTTTGTTGCATTTCACTATCAGAAAAAGTGAAATACACAACTAACACATCCATTATTTTAGAATATTACTTTCAGAACATTTATGTTGTAAAACAATTTTTTTTTCTTTATCTGTAATTTAACAACACTTACTATATCACTAATATTGTTATTTTATTGGAGATCGACTCATTCCACTTCTCAAGAAATGAAACTATGGGTAGACATTCGAAGAACATTGTGGTGTTGCTTCCACTGCCTCAGGCTTAGCAAATAAATTAATAATGACTGTGATATGCTGTAGCATTTCTACAAAGTTCTTAGATTCGCGCGCAACCCGTTTGATTTAAAAAAACTTTCCCGATTTATTTAAATTACCCGCTGTTTTGGAAATGATTAATCAGAAAGATTGCAACTTTCAAGAGCAGTCAGTACCATTTGAAAGGTTGCAAACATTCATTAATGATCGCGTGGATTCTGAAAGGGTTGAAACCTTTCGATCATGTTCCTCTTGCCAATAAATACCATGCACTCTTCAGAATTTTTTTTACGAATTTTTCTGATCTCTTCTTCTTCTTCTGCACAATAATTACTTTGTGTATTTTACTGTTGTTGATTGGTTCGCTGACACTAAAGTTTTTGGTATCTATTTCTCTTGTGATTGAGATCATTTTACCTTGGGAGGTCATATTCCAAATCAAACCTCGGATACTAGAGGCGAATAATTTCCTTAAAGGGACAACGTGAGTTCAATGGAGTTGACATTTTTCTGTTCAAATCTTTCCTAATTCTGGTATGTTACAGATTTTATTTTTTCATAATTAGTTTCTGTTCATCTCATGTACTGATGCAATGAACTTTTGTTACTTCATTTTTCTGCAAAGTTTTATCAGAATCAGTAATTCTGTTTTTCAGACGCAGATTGGTAACAATCTTAAGGAAATTAATTTTATTATATATTAATCTGTGTTTCTGGTAGAGGCAAATATATTCGTGATTTTATACTCCTTGAATTCTGCAATTATAAGTTATTGCTTACTAAGACTGTATCGATTTATGTTTATCAGAAATGGCAAACAAGAGTGTTACAGTGGTTGTTGTTGCACCAACCCGAACGGTTGTACCACAAACAGAGAAACCGGGTAAATTCACTAGTGTGAATTTGAACGGATAAGAGCAACAGGCATTTTTCTGGCTCACCACTCTTTGTTTACATAAATTTACCAGTGAAGAAACTCCAGTGCCTGCTGATGATATGCCAGACACAGAAGTATTCATGATTATTTAAGAATGGAAACAGAGAGACTTCATATGTAAAGGCTACATTTTGAGTGCTTTAGAGGATGACTTATATATTGTCTATAGTACAATAACAACTTCAAAAGAGTTGTGGGATGAACTTGAGAAGAAATATAAGACAGAAGATATATGCTTGAAAAAAAATTGTGGTCGCAAAGTTTTTAGACGATAAAATGGTAGATAGTAAAAATGTTGGATCACAAGTGTAGGAACTTCAACTTATTCTACATGATCTGATTGCTGAAGATATGGTAGTAAATGAAGCTTTTCAAGTAGCTAAAATAATCGAGATGTTGTCTCCTTCGCGTAACGATTTCAAGAATTATCTAAAGCACAAACTTAAAGAAATGAAGCTTGATGATCTTGTGATTCGGCTCAAGATTGAGGAAGATAACGAATATGTCGAAAAGAAGTGTCGTAATAGCTCAACAATCATTGTAGTTAATATTGTTGAAGAAACTCCTACTAAAGACAAAAAGAGAAAGAAGTCCAACAGACAAAAGTCAGAATAGACCAAGAAGAAATTCAAAGGCAACAGTTACAACTGTGGCAAGGCTGGTCATAGGTCTTCTGATTTTCGTGATCAAAGAAAGGACAAACACAAAGGCTAAGATGGAAGATGCAGATGACTTGTGTGCAATGATCTCGGGTGTAACTTAGTTGGAAATCCCAAGGGAGGTTTCTTTACTCAGGTGTCACTCGACACATTTGCTCTGCGAAAGAAGCCTTTGCAACGTACATTCCTGATGAGTACGATGAAAATTTGTTCAAGGGAAACACAACAACAACACGGATTGCAGGAACTGGGAAAGTAATGTTGAAAATAACATCCGGCAAGGTGTTTACTTTGAACAGTGTTCTGCATGTCCCTAGAATTTAGTTTCTGTTGCACTACTCGTTAAGAACGGGTTTAAGTATGTCCTAGTTAGTGATAAAGTTGTAACAAGTAAGAATGAAAGGTTCATAGGAAAGGGCTACCTCAATTCGTGTCTTTTCAAACTAAATTTATTGGTTGTTGACATTATTAATAATAATTCTGCTTCTCTTGACTTATTGGAGTCAAATGATTGATGGCATTCCCGTTTGGGATATGTAAATTACAAAGCCTTGCAAAAATTGGTTACTCTGAAAGTATTGTCTTATTTTAAATGCGATAAATTGAAATGCAAAATTTGTGGGGGAAATAAGTTTGATAAACATCCTTATAAGTCTGTTGAAAGAAATTTCAAAAATTTAGACTTAATTCATACAGATATATGCGATATGAAGTCGACACCGTCTCGTGGTGGAAAAAAATATTTGTAACTTTTTTTGACAAATGAACTCGATTTTGTTATGTATATTTGCTTAATAGTAAGGACGAACCAATTGATGCATTTAATGAATACAAAAATCAAGTGGAGAACCAATTGAATCTAAAGATAAAAATGATTCAGAGTGATAGGGGTGGAGAATATTAATCTCTTTTTGTAGAGATATGTTTGTCATATGATATTATTCATTAAACTATTGTGCACCTTTACACGACAACAAATGGTTTGGTGGAACGGAAGAACAGAACATTAAAGGAAATGATGAGTGACTTGATGATCAATTTGGGTTCACCATGAAACCTTTGGGGGGAAGCCATCCTTACGGCTAAATAAGATACTCAATAGGGTACCGCATCGAAAAACACAATCAATTGTATATGAGTTGTGGAAAGGAAGGAAACCCAACTTGAAATATTTCAATGTGTGGGGGTGTTTAGCCAAGGTAGAGGTTCCTTTACAGAAGAGGGTTAAAGTTGGACCCAAAATAGTAGATTGTGTATTTATTGAATATGTTGTGAACAGTATGGCCTGTAGGTTTTTTTGTTCACAAATCTGATAATCCTGAGATTCACGTTAATACGATAATTGAGTCAGATAACTCAGAGTTTTTTGAAAATATTTATCCTTATGAAACTGAATGTGAGTCGACAAGTGAAAGACCTAAATGACCACGAGAAGAATTGACGGAAAATACACTAACTAGTGAGGATCTTAGGCGTAGTACTCGCCAACGAAAACATTCTTCTTTAGGACCAGATTTTATGGCACTATTGGTTCAAAATAGAGCCTCAAACATTTAAAGCAGTTATGTCTTCGTCTGAGTCAACTTATTGGAAAGAAGCGGTCAATAGTGAAATCGAATCAACTTTAAGTAATCACACTTAAGAATTGACTGATCTTCCTCCAGGAAATAAACCTTTAGGATCAAAGTGGATCTTTAAAAGGAAAATGAAACCTGATGGGACTATTGACAAATATAAGGCTAGACTGGTAGTCAAAGAGTACAGACAAAAGGAAGGTCTGGACTACTTTGACACATACACTCCACTAACAAGGATAACATCAATTAGGATATTAATAGCACTAGCAGCAATGCATGATCTGAAAATCCTCCAAATGGATGCAAAGACAGTCTTCTTAAATGGAGAGTTGGAGGAAGAAATTTACATGGAACAACCTGAAGGGTTTATAGTTCCAGGTAAAGAAAACAAAGTAGTATGAAGACTTGTGAAGTCACTTTATAGACTCAAGCAAGCAACCAAATAATGGCATGCTAAATTTGACCAAACTATGTTGACAAATGGATTCAAGATTAACGAATGTGATGAATGTGTTTACAGTAAAAACGTTATGAATCATAATGTCATTGTTTGTTTGTATGTTGATGACATGTTAATAATGTGTAAATACATTGACGATATAAATTCTTCTAAGCGCATGTTGTCCAGCAAGCTTGATATGAAAGACTTTGGAATTTTTGATATAATATTAGAGGTCAGGATTTTCAAAACTCCTCATGGACTAGCATTATCTCAATCTCATTATATTGAAAGAGTATTAAATAAGTTCATGTACTTGAATATCAATATTGTCAAAACTCTAATTGATTTAAGTTGTACATTTCAAAAGTATGAAGGTTAAAGTGTCTCTCAATTGGAATATGCTAGAGTATTGGGAAGTTTGATGTATATTATGAATTGTACGCAACCAGATATAGCATGTGCTATTAGAAAACTAATTCGGTTCACTAGTAATCCAAATCAAACTCACTGGATGGCAATGAAACATATGTTGGAATATCTAAAATATGCACAACACTATGCTTTGCATTATAATAAATATCCTGCTGTGATCGAAGGATATAGTGATGAAAATTGGATCACCGGGTCAAATGAAGTAAAATACACAAGTTGTTATGTATTCATACTTGGTGGAGGAGCAGTCTCTTGGAAATCGTCCAAACAGACATGTATTGCTCGCTCCATAATGAAATCTGTTTCATTGCTTTGGATAAGGCTGGTGAAGAAGCTGAATGGCTCCAAAATTTCTTAGATGATATTTCATTCTGGCCCAAACTTGTTGGACCTATTTGCATACATTGCGATAGTCAAGCAGCAATAGGCAGGACAGTGAGAGTCATGTACAACGGAAAGTCTCGTCATATAGGACAGAGATATAACAGCATAAGACAACTACTCTCTAGTGTAATTATCACAATTGACCATGTATAGTCAAGTGATAATGTGTAATATCCACTAACGGAAGGCCTAGTGAGAGAGGCAGTTGAAAGAACATCTAAGTGAATGAGTTAACGGCTTAGGACAAGTCAGCATGAAGGTAACTGTATCTAGCAGAATGGAGATCTCTAGAGCTAGATTCAAGGAGAAAAACAAAGTTCTGAATGATGGTTCGACATTGTCAATTAACTCAATCCATTCTCATGATGAAGACAATGTTCAAGAAAAAGGTGAAGACTTTAAGACTAGTTGATGAGGTAATAAAACTTAAAGTTTTTAATGATTTGCTAATTTTGGCAAATTTGACCAAATAGTGTATCTACGAGATGATAAGGTTAGAAATTACCTATGTGAGTGTTAAGTGAAATCCTCTTTAAAGAGAATTTTATGTCAAAATCCTATTCTCTATACACTCATTAAATCAGGAGGTGTTCATGGCTGAAATGAACACAACCGTAAGAACCATAAACAATAAAGTGTTAATTGTGTGACATATGGTTATCTAGGTATACACCAAAGCTCGATGGTTCAAAGATATCGCATCTACCGACTGACCGAGTATATCTGACATATGTTCACTACTAAAAGTCCAAGGGAAAACCTACTTTTCCAGATGCATTCAATCCTTGCCTGTAAAGTACACACTTGTTTGTACAGTCCTATGTTATAACCACTCCCCATCAATGTGGAGGATTTTTGGGTCTGTAGCAACAATTGATGGGAAAGAGAGGATAAGATTGGAACTTGAAAAGTTAAGAACTTGAAGAGTTGGAAACTTGAAAAGTCCTCTAATGCTTTAATTAAAAGACATTTGTCTCTCATCGGTGGTCGAAATAAAATAGGAGAGTTTAAACATAGAAACACTCTTATTAATTGTTAAAAGGGTTGGAAAGAGGGACCCACTCGCTTTGTCGTCGTCGTCGCTCGCTCGTCTCGGGTTTGGCTACGGCTACAACTTTTGAAATGATCGATTGAGAGATTATTTTTTGGAAAAATTTTGTTTTAATTATTTATTTAATTAATTAAATTAAATGTTTTCAATTATTTGGTTGATAAAGAAACATTTTAAGTTATTTAGTTGAAATTTAACAGAAACATTTCAACTTTTTATTTGATTAACCCGACCCGACTCGGATCCGCGCGCGACCCATTTGGTTTTAAAAAAATTTCTCGTTTTATTTGAATTTCCCGCAATTTTTGAAATGACTTTTCTTAAAGGGTGCAACTTTTAGGAACAGTCAGTTCCATTTGAAAGGTTGCAAGCTTTCATTAATGGTCGTGTGGATTCTGAAAGGGTTGCTGCCTTTTGGAACCTGTTACTCTTACCTATAAATACCATTCACTCTTCAGAATTTTTTTAATTAATTTTTCTGATCTCTTCTTCTTCTTCTGCACAACAATTACTTCGTGTATTTTACTGTTGTTGATTGGTTCGCTGACACCAAAGTTTTTGGTATCTATACTCTGGTGATTGAGATCATTTTACCCTGGGAGGTCATATTCCAAATCAAACCTTGGATACTAGAGCGGAATAATTTCCTTATGGGGACACTGTGAGTTTAGTGGACTTGATCTTTTTCTGTTCAAATTTTTTCAGATTTTGGTACGTTACAGATTTTAGTTTTTCTTAATTAATTTATTTGCATCTCTTGTGCTGACTCAATAAACTTTTGTTACTTCATGTTTATTCAAAGTTTATCAGAATCAGTAATTCTATTTTTCAAAACGCATATTGGCAACAGATAAAACATAAATATGTTACTATTAGGGTTAATCATCTTTTTTTGATTTGCATATCAATACTTCAAGCACGTGCCTTGCACAAGATAGCTAAATTTTATTTAAGAATTTTCTTTTTTTACGGTGTTTGTTATCCATATTGGATCCTAAGTGATTATTTGCCTCCCTTGAGGCTCATTTGGGGGTAACACTCTGACCAATGATTTTTCTTTACCCAAAGCTAGATCCAGAGACTTCTTTATTAGAGAGAAGCAGTACCATCAACTAGACCACATTCTTTGCTAGTCCCACCAACTTAGAATGCCTTAAATTGATGTGTGGTAAGTGATAAATCCCGAAGATCGAATCGGTACTTGTAGAGGGAGATGCTAACTAGCACTCCTGTTTTTTTAGCACAAAACATAAGTTAAGGGCCGATCAACTTTTTTTTGTTCTAATTAATGGCTGGAACGTAGTTTAATTTTCATACCAAGTTATTCTCATTAAAAAATGTCAACAAAATTAATAGCAAAAAAAATGGGAATAGAAAATATTATGAGTAATTGGTCCAAAGGAAATAATTGAACTTTTTGCAAAAGCTAAAAAATGCTTAAATAGATTTGGGTATTAGTAGAACAACCGTTGCAGTCCTTATTCTCTTGTAATATAACTAGTTTCTCCAGATATATTGCATGGTCAAGTAAGAACTTTCAGAATTGTGGAGCTTTATTGTGTCAAAACTATGGGTACTACTGCAAAGTTGCATAACCTTGATAGTCTTCAGTTTTTTAAAGGAACAATGAATATGTTTTGTTCAAACGAGGGTGATTGTCTCCCTGGAATCAATGTTTTTGAGCTAAAAAGAAACATGGTAGTACAAATACAGAACAGGGACAAATCGGGTTAGGTGGTAAGCTCAACAATTGTAGTAATGAAAGTGAAGTCACTGAGGCTGTAAGAAATCATATTTGACATAAAGACATTGCCAATTGAAAACCTACCGGCATATCAGGAAATATCATTAGGTTTTTCAAATTAAGAGTCGACCTTAAGAGGATATATAGGGGAAGGAAAGTTTTGGAATAAAAGAACTTACTGTATCAACTATCTACATTCCATCAATAGTAAGGAAATGTCTTTCTCTTCCAGCATCAAACATTAAATCACCTAAATAGAAGAATGAGGAATAATGAAAAAGTACAAAGGTAAAAGTACATTGATTTACAGGGCTTACAAACTAAACCAATAGTGATGTCCCATAACACCTTATATAATAAAAAAATAAAAGAAACTAATATTTAACGTCATCTACTAAACTAAAACTATATGAGTGAATTAAAGGGAAGTGAATCAACAAATAATTAATCGGCTTAATTAAAAAAATCATGACCCCCATCGAATAATCAAGTTGATAGGTACAAAACATGAGATCTATTCAAAATCAAGATAAAAAGACATGGAGACATTTCAGACTGATTATTGACCTTGCTGAGCCAAAATCAAAATATTAGCTCATTAGCACAAAAGACGCTTTCAAAGCTCATTAGCACAAAAGACGCTTTCCAAAAGATCTTTCTCTGTATTTTCATTCATTTCATATAATTCATCCCAAGTAGAGATCAAGATTTGTGTGATCAAAATGACAAGTCCCTTGAATTAATTTTTATACGATTAAAACACAAGAAATCGTTAAATGTCAAACATATGGAGAACCAATATCAAAGCATCATGTATCACCTTCGAGTGAATACCGATGCCCATCGAGATTGCAGTGATTATTAATTTTGACAGTGCAAAGATTTATTTCCTTAACGGATAATGTACTGCCTCTCCTTAGCTGCTCTACCAATTAAAAGTTTAGTCAAACTTTATGTTCAGATGTGATTATGGTATTCCTTATTTTCCCGTAATTGACAAGTGTTTTGAAATTTTTTGTGGATAAGAAAGTGGAGGATTTATGCCTGAATATATGTTATAGAACTGCTTATCTGATTGGGCATCATGATCAATCATATAGCTTGCCAGAAGTTCTCTATAGTAGCTCTTCGATTATAAAACTCAACTACAATAATGAAGAAAAATAGAAGAGTGCGTACGAAATTTGAAATCTCTGAATAGTTTAACGCTAGAAATTTTGTTAATCCGGGATGAACACATTAAACAAATTATGTCAAATTGTTTTAAATTGGAATCATTGAATCTATATGGATTTTCTTGTAATAATCTATGTATGTTGTGCAAACGATTAAAACCAAAATATCCATATATATTCAATGATTTTAATTGTGGACAGTGTAACATTATTTGTTTAATATGTTCATCTCGGATAAACAAACTTTCAGCTTTAAACACTATAGAGATGTTAAATTTAGTACACAATCTTTTCATATTCAGTATTTATGTCACTTATGTTTTATCATAGATGAAAATCTACAAAGAACTTCTTGCAAGCTATAGGGTTGGTCATGCCTAGTCGGATAAACTATTCTATAACACACATTAGGACTTAAATCCTACACTTTGTTATTCGCAGAAAATTCAATCCACTTGTCCATTATGGGAAAAATTGAAAGGCCATCAGCATGTCTGAACACAAAGTTTAGACTGCACAATGAATACGAATGTGTGCACTACTGAGCTATTTAAATGTCTATACTCCTCATTGTCATAAACAATGTTGTTGATAGGAGTGAAGAAGTATTGTCAATCCTTAGAGAGAGTAGATTTTCTGAACATGTCTGTCATGGACAATAAAGAACGAATTTGGACAGTAAGAGCATAAGGTAGCTTACTAATCCTATCAATTTCTTGTGTCTCAATTTTTTTATTTTTTTTCTTAGGTATGTTTCAAAAAGAAGACTGTAGAGGTGTCAAGGAATTGGTCTTGGTTGCTCATGTCGTTCAAACTGTATTACTATTTTTACTTGAAATCACAACTTCAGTTGACCACTCAAAATCAAAAAAGTACACTAGAATTTGTGTGTAAAGAATAAAAAGAAACTTTAGAACATCTGTTGTCAAAACATAAGAGAAACATATATAGAAATAACAAACAATAGTGTAAACATGTTCTTATTGTTCTTAATTGGAAAAGTCAAAACCCCTAGAAAAAATGAAATTCTTCAGAATAATTACAACCTTTTTCAAAAGTCAGAAAAGTCACCATCTTTCGGAAAAGTCATAATTCTTCATTTCGTTTTAGATTTTTAAAACCCAAAGAGTCATGCTACTTCTATTTTGTTGAGAAAAATTACAGGGCTAAAAAGGGGTCAAAATTACCATTTGTCTATACCGAGAGTAAATTTAGTTATAACTATAACTGTTATAGACAATTTTTCTTTCTTTTTTTTGTTTATTCCTTATTTAGTGTCAAACTGCACAAATTTATATCACATGACACTCTTTTTTAATGTGATAATATATGACTTTCATTGATATATTATTTCTTAAAATATTAGGGATTGAAAAAGGAAAATTTGGGAGGAAATTACAATTAAGGTTGGGAATTGAACAATCTCAACAAAAAAATTGAAAAATAAGTTGTCAATGCTAATCCCAAGGTTATACTATAATATTACAATTTGCAGCGATTTTGAACCATAAAAAAAAAAAAAAATTTAAACTTAAAGTTTACAAGTGTTGTATTTACTAAACAAAATTATTCATCAAATTAGAACACAAAACTTAAGAAATGAAATTAGGATATAGGATACATACACAATTTAGACTTTGGTTTCCCTTTAATAATCTTGATTTTTTTGTTTTGATGTTGTTCAATGTATGTATATATTCATGAAAGGGTTAATGGCACACTACTTATATAGTGACCATGGAGTTGACCATTTATATTTTTTGTATTTTTTGTCATACCATAGAAAGAATATATATAAATTAATTATTTGATAAGATCTAGACATTATAAATAATTATGTCATTAATGTTTCTTAGTAGATTATTTATTCTAAATAGTTCTCTGATGTCATGCTAAAATCATCATTGACGTTTTCTTAACATTTGGAATAGATGTAGTCCGTTGTTTAAATTTTTCACACCTATTTTCCACTAATCCGTTTGAAATTACCATTTTTGTTTTTTTATTTTTTTAATTCTATTTGAATCCATAAAAGATAAGGAGAGAGGGGACAAAGTCACATGCATCATCATGACGATAACTATATGTTAAATGAGATGTTATTAATGTTTCCACCTTGGATTTTTATTTTATAGTAGTAGAAATTAATAGGTATTTGTTTTCATTATGCAAATAATTTATATTGACTTAGCTTAATTACTATATAACTACGTATTTTTCCCGGTCTTGCTCGATCATAAATAATAATTGCAATGAACTTGCAAAAAATCTTTTACTAATATATGTAAAAACTAGTATACTAGATAGACAGGAATTATGATTTTCCAGAAGTGCATGTGCCACCTAGGGATCGTAGACTAGACCACGGTCCGTGCACCAAGTTCGTGGAACGTGGTCCACAAAAAATCCAAAGATCCCAAATGACGACCAGGACCTATAGGCCATAGGTAGGACCACGGTCCGTGGACTAGGTCGATCAATCTTGATCCTCATAACCCCTTCTCAAAACCAAATGATGAAGAAATAAGATGGACCTTAGGTGGGACCAGGGTCTGCGGACAAGGTCCGTGGATCTTGGTCCACTGACTATTCTCTGAACAAATGATGGTCAGGATCAATTGATCCTAGGTAGGACCATGGTCTATGAAACAGGTTCGTTGATCTTGGTCCACAGACCCATTCTCTGAACCAAATAACGGACACGACCTACAGATTGTAGGTAGGAAGATAGTCCGTGAATGAGGTACATCGATCACTCTGACAACACTTAAGTTGGGGGTCTTTTGGTATTTTCCTATTTCGTTTAACCCTTAGGTTACAATGTTTAGACCCTAAATCATGAGATTTTATTCTATAAGCCTAGAAACATAACTAGAACTTACCTAAGTCAAAGTCATTATTCAAAACATAGAAAATTAGAAGCAAGAGAGGAGAAAAAGGTCAAGAACCCTAGTTCAAAAATTCAACAAAATTCCATCATTTCCAGCCCAGAAATGAAAATTTTCTCTATGAAATTCATGACCATGTATGTGGGATTTCACTAGTGGGTTCCTTTCGCCCATTGACTTCCCTATAATTAAATCAGTTTCTTGAGTTACTCATCATGAATAGACCTAGGATTTCGAGAATCTCAACAGATTATCATGAATTAGTTATTAATATGTTCCAAATCACATTACCATGTTGCTACTACGTTATTGCATATATTTAGAACCTAGCTATGTATTTCTTTAGTTTATGAATCACACATGCTGGGATAGATATTTTAGTTATATATGCTTCAGTTATTAATGCATCAATATAAAATTTAATTGTTTCATTCCCAGTTTGCATATTGAGTTTGAGCTATCCAGTATATCATGTCTTAGAGAAACTATGTCGTCATGTGTTCATTACTTAATCCATTTGGAGTAGTATACTATCGATTTGCACTAGGGTTCAGCGTATCGCAATAGTCCCACAACTACTAGGCAAACTAGTTTGTAAGTTCCCTCTGTGGGAATTAGTTTAGTGATCACGCCAGCATGCTTTTATACATGTGGCAGAGTATATTGGGTGCTCTCGATGCGGCATATAGATCGCACTCCACATTTAGATCATGTGATTTTATTATCAGTTATTAGTAGCTCCCACAGTTTAGTTAGATTCTGTTGCACTAACCTTTTTATCAGTATATTCTGTATTCAGTTTCAGCATGTTATAAATTGGTCATTGTATTCACTTTTCTCAGTATTGAGTATCTTTTTCATGCTCTGATTATTTCATTACTTTATTGCCTTTTTTTATTTATATGTTATTTTAGTTTTACTCTATCCTACATTCTCAGGACCTTTGAATACGGACACATAAGTTTGCTACATCTTCTGGTGATGTAGGTTCAAGTTGTTTGAATCCAGATCACGTTTAGATCGGTTCCCAATCTCCAGTTCAGCAACATGAGTAGTGAGTCCTAATTTTTCGAGGACAATAATCATGAGTTTCTTTTCAATACTTTTAGTCCTTTAGTTTCATTTTTGTTAGACATAGCTAGGGCATGTCCCATAATTTCTAGTCACTTAGAGGCTTATTTCAGATATAGTTAATTTCATCTTAGTATTGAGTTAATATCCTTTTTGTATTAAACTCATCAGTTAACACATATCTTAGTTAAAATTTATGAGTATTCCCTATTTTTCATTTTAATTATGATTTATCTTCTACATCATTTTATTATTTTTAGTATGCTCATGATCATGCCAACACAATTAGCTTGGGATCACTTGTGGTCTTAGGTCCCGTCTCAGCGTCTCTTGGTTAACTTGGGGCATGACAAACTTGGTATCAGAGCAATAGGTTTAAGTGACCTATGATATCTGAAAATCTGCACTATGTAGAGTCCCTCTCATGGGTGTGAACTGCACCACATCTCATGAGAAGGAGGCTACAAAGTCTTTTAGGAAAAATCTTATTGTCTTGTTTCTCTTATCGTGCGTAAGGTATTATTTAATTTCATTCTAACTCGACGTTCTACATTTCAGATCATACCTACTCATAGAGTTAACGTTATGAATGCAAATGCAGTTCCTCTAGTCCCAGATCAGGAAGTCTCCAATGCTGAGTTCAGGAAATCCATTCAAAGGTTGGCTTAGAGTGTGGCTTACGAGAATAATCTAATTCAAGCTCTTGTGAATGCTAATGGTTGATCAGCAATAGCAGGAGTTTGTGACTTTGTTAGGATGAATTATGTTCATAGAATCACACATTGGTGAAGATCCTCAAAATTTCTTGGATGAGATCACGAAGATCTTTGAGGTGATGCGGGTAATTGGGAATGATCGGGTTGATTTGATATCATACCAGCTGAAAGATGTGGCTCATATATGGTACACTCAGTGGAAGAATAATAGAGGTACAGATGCAACTCCTATTACTTAGGATTGGTTTATTGAGACCTTCCTAGACAGACTTTCCCAATAGAGTTGATAAAAGCAAAGGACCAAAAATTCCTCAATTGAAGGCAGCGTAACATGACGGTCTAAGAGTATGAGATCAAGTTTAATTGACTTTGCAGGTATGCTCCTCACGTAGTTGTTGAATCCAGGGCTCAAATGAATAAGTTCTTATATGTACTGTTAGATTTAGTTAAAATAGAGTGCCGAAATGCTATGTTACTAGGATATATGAACATCTCTAGCATTATGACTTATGCTATGAAGGTTGAGAGTAATAATCTTAGGTAAAAGGCCAAGGATAATTAGAAGGATAAGACTGGGAAGTATGACTATTCTCAGCAGAGTAGAATGGTGGAAATCGCTCGCAATTGCATCAGAAATCTTCTACCCTAGCCCCTTCATCAGTTAGTGTCTTATCCTCCAAGAACAGGTATGATTAGATAGGTAGGGTGTAAGTCTCTAAATCTCAGGAAGGTGTTTATGGCACCAAGACTTATCCCACTTTCCTTAAGTATGGTAAGAACCATCAGGGCGAGTGCCTTGCAGGTAAGGAAAGATGCTTTGAGTGTGGTCAATCATCTTCTAGACAAGGTCAAAGAGGAAATAATGGTAGATCTCAACCTACAACTTCAGCAGCACCAGCGAGTCGCCCGAATCAGCAGGGTAATTCATCTGGTACAGGTGGTGGTCAGCGTCAAAACAGGTTGTATGCTCTTTATGCTTGCCTGGATCAAGAAGGCTATCCTGATGTACTCACTGGTATTTTATGAGTCTTTGACCTTGATGTTTATGCATTATTAAATCTAGGGGATACTCTCTCTTTTGTAACTCTTACATAGAAGTACAATTCAATGTCAGTCCAGAAACTATCTAAGAACCTTTCTCAGTCTCTAGTCAAGTTGGTGACTCAGTCATAGCTAGACGAGTATACATAAATTTCCCTGTCACTGTCTTTCATAAAGTCAGCTCAGCAAATCTTGTTGTGTTAGATATGGTGCACTTTGATGTCATTCTAGGCAAGGATTGGTTACATTTCCTTTAATCCTCAGTCGTTCGTTTTCATTTTCCCAACGAACCAATCTTATAATGGAAGGTTAGTAGCTTAGAGCCTATGGGTCGATTAATTTCATACCTTAATGCCAGAAAGATGATCTCTAAGGTTATCTATCATATAGTTTAGGTTAAAGATTCTAGCTCTGAAAGCCCAATTCTTGAGTCAGTTCCAGTAGTGAGTTAGTTTCCAGAGGAATTTCGAGAATATCTTCCTGGAGTTCCTTCCGAAATGAAAATTGACTTAGGAATTGATATCCTTCAAGATGCCCAACCTATTTATAATACTCTCTAAAGAATGGCTCCAGAAGAAGTTATGGGATTGAAAGAACAATTGAAATACGTTTTAGATAAGGGCTTCATCAGAACTATTATTTCGCCATAGGGTACACCGTGTTGTTCGTAAAGACAAAAGATCGTTCTCTCTTAATTTGCATTTACCATAGTTAATTGAACATGGTCAAAATATAAAATAAGTATCCCATCCCTAGGATTGATGAACTTTTTGACTAACTTCAGAGTGCTAATAATTTCTTGAAGATAGACCTCGTATCAGGTTATCATTAGCTCAGAGTTAGAGATAGTGGCATTCCAGAAACATCCTTTAGAACTGATGGTCGTAGTGAATTTGTAGTTATGTCATTTGGACTAACCAATGCTCTTACAATTATCATAAATTTTAAGAACAAAGTGTTCAAAAAGAGTTTCCAATTGTTAATTATCATCTTTGTTGATGATATGCTTATTTACTCTAGGAATGAGGAAGAACATGCAAGTCATTAGGGAGTTTAGCTGCAGATTCTCAAAGATTGCCAGTGTTTAGCTAAGTCTAGCTAATGTGATTTCTGGTTGAAATCTGTTACTATCCTTGGTCACATTGTTTCTAGCGAGTGGATCTGAGTGGATTCAAAGAATATAGAAGCATTAAAACAATGGCCTCCTACAAATATCAAAAGTTTCTTAGCTCTAGTGGGTTATCATAGAAGGTTCGTGGAAGGATTTTTATCCATAGCCTCACCATTGACTAGGTTGACTCAGAAGATGGTCATGTTTCAATGGTCAGATAATTTTGGGAAATGATTCACAAAATTGAAAATAAGATTGACTACAACTCCTTTCTTGACTCTACGAGAGGGTTCAGATGGTTATGTGATCTATTGCGATGCATCAAGAGTTGGACTAGGTTGTGTGTTTATGCAGTGAGATAAGGTAATAGCTTATACTTCTAGGAAGCTTAAGGTCAATGAGAAGAACAGTCCAACTCATGACATCAAGCTTGCAGCAATAGTGTTTGCACTAATGATTTGGAGACACTAATTCTATAGTGTTCAGTAGATGAGTTCACTGATCATAAGAGTCTTTAATATGTGTTCACCGAGTAAGAGTTGAACCTTCTCCAGAGGAGTTGGTTTGAGTTCCTTAAGGATTATGATATGATTGTGCATTACCATCCTTGTAGTAGCAGATGCTCTTAGAAGATTATCTATGAGTAGTATAGCCCATGTTGAGCAAGAAAGGAAGGAACTAGTGAAGGACTTTCACATGGTTCTTCGCTTGGGATTTTACTTTATGAGCATATCAGACAATGGTGTAGTAGTTTAGAATGGGGCACAATCTTCTTTGGTAGTGGAGGTTAAGGAAAAGAAAGACAATCATCCAATCTTGCTTGAACTTAAGGGTGTCGTCCACAATCTGAGAGTGGAGGTTTTCTCCTAAGGGGGAGATGGTGTACTTCGCTACAAGGGAAGATTGTGTATTCCCGATGTGGGTGAGTTGAGAAAACATATTCTTATAGAAGCCCATAGTTCCAGATATTCTATTCAAAGTGCTACTAAACCACAATATGTGGAAAGTCTATTAGTGGAATGCCATGAAGAGGGATATAGAATATTCTGTGAGTAAGTGCCCTTACTGCCAGTAAGTCAGGTAGAACATCAGAAACCGGGGGTATGACTCAAGAGATCGATACTTTTCTTGGAAGTGGGAAGTGATCAATATGAATTTCATCACAGGGTTACCTTGTACCCGCAGACAACATGAATCCATTTGGGTTATAGTTGACATTATGACCAAGTCTTCTCACTTTTTGGCGATTAAGACAACAAATTTGGTAGAGGACTATGACAAGCTTGACATTAATGAAATTGTGAGGTTGCATGAGGTTCATTTTTTTATCATCTCAGATAGAGGTCCTTAGTGTACCTCTCATTTCTAGAAGCCATTTCAGAAGGGTCTTGGTACACAGGTTAATCTTAAGACAACATTTCATCCGCAAACGGATGGACAGGCAGAGCGTACTATTTAGACCCTAGAGGATAAGTTGAGAGCTTGTGCGATTGATTTTAATGGTAGAATAGATGATCATCTTCCTCTTATTAAGTTCTCCTACAACAATAGCTACCATTCCAACAATTAGATTACCCCTTATGAGACACTATATTAGTGTATATGTAGATCTCCTGTTGGTTTGTTTGAAGTAGGTGATGAATCTTTGATAGGACAAGATTAGGAAATTATGCTATGAAGAAAGTGCAACTCATTAGAAATAAACTTGAGACAACCTAGAGTCATCAGATTTCTTATGCAGATGTAAGGAGAAGGAAACTAGAGTTCAAGTTGATGATTGATTTTCTTGAATGTTTCAACTATGAAGGGTGATGAGGTTTGTCAAGAAAGGGAAGCTCAGTCCTCGATATGTAGGCCCTTACAAGGTCTTGAAAATGGTTGGCAAAATGGCATATTAGTAAGAGTTGGAAAGAGAATTAGTAACAGTGTGTGTGGGTGATCTCGTCTATGTGGTGCCTTTTGACCGTGTGCCTGTAAAAGATAGTATTTATTATGAGGAAATATTTATTTCGAAACGTTTTCAACTTTTTTAGAGTCGCCACTTAATTTTAAGAAAAAATCAAGAAAACTTCTATTTTTAAAAGACTCAACAGAAAAATCAATTGAAAATATTTAAAAGGGTTCGGGGATTCCTATTAACGTCTTAGGAATGTTTTGAAAGAATCAAAATACGTTCCTCTTAATTACGGTTATCCGACAACTAACTTAATTATGCTAAAAAATTGATTTTACTTGATTTGAAAAATGATTAGAACAGTAGAGAGTTTAAACTATTAACTTGTTCTATAAGTGAGTTATTTTACAAAAATTATTGATTTTAAGTCGATAAAAAATTTAAGGAGTTTTGGAGGGATTTGGAGTTTCTAACTTTAAAACTACCGACAAATAAAAGCAAAATAAAACGAAAATAAGAGAGAGAGAGAGGGATAAAGAGAAAGAGAGAGAGGAGAGATGGGTCCAAATCCGGGTTATCTGTCTGTCTGGACAAGTATTTGGACCCTTTGTTTGTGGGCCTTAGGCCCACTCGACTTGTAACTGTCCTAACTATTCCAAATAATGATGATAAAAAAGGGCTTAGGCCAAAACAAAATATAACATTTTTCACAATAAAATTGTTGGACTCTTGTCCAGATCATTCAATTTCTTCGATCTTCTTGGATTTCTTAAACCTCAAGAACTGTACGTCAATTTTATGGGTTGACTCGAAAGGGGAATTTTGAGCTCTTATGGCTCCCGGAAATGCTAGAGGAAAGGAGAGAGAATTCACGGAGAACTCGGGCGACTTTTACATGCAAGCAAAAGGAAACAACATAAGCGAAACTCATAAAATCGATAGAAGTACAATGTTATACGATGGTAGCATAACACGAGAAGCTACTGTTAACATCAAACTTTGTGTCACATAAACCATATGTTTCAAATAAGACCAAATGAAATATTACAATATTCGCATCATGGATATACCGGAACTATATAATCACTTCAACAAAGAAACACAATACCATACCGGCGAATAAATATGGCCCCAACACGTCAAAAAAAACCGTAAATAGAGAAAAATGATAGAACCAAATTAAACAATAACTAAAAAAATTTCAATAAGCAAGTATTAATTAGCTATATTTAAACAGTTGCAAATACACACGGAGGAACTGGGTTAAATTAATCTTCTTCAGGATATATATATAAAAAACTACCCATTTTGGCGTATTAATTCAAATTAAGCGAAAACACATGAAACTTAGGAGCTTTATGAGAAGGAAAAAAAAGATTTAAGAAAAGGGTAAAAGTAAAGCAAAAATAAGCAAACTAAAGTGAAAAAAAATAAATAAAAAAGGGAAAAATGATAATAATAAATAAAGAAAATCTATCAAGTAAGACCATTATTTCTGCATTTGAGATAAAACCACATATACCAAAATAATTCCACAGATATTAGAGGGCCTATCAGAACTATGCTAATAAAACTAATCAATGAAGTTGAAGACTCATATCATCAATTAACACCCAATAGCATCAAACGGAGGTATATAATGGCCAAGTTAGGGGAGACATAGAATGATATGCTAAGGGCACAAAAGCCTTGGTAAAGAGCAACGGTTTCAAAATCAAACCACGCGATATATATATATACATACATATATATATATATATATATATTATTTTAAGATTAAATTTTCTATTCTCCACGTGATTTAGTATGGCACTAAAGTCGGCGATAACTAAAACCACTCAAATTGATTGCAACTACATGGAAGAGACCTAGATGTATCTATTTAGACAAATATGATAGCGGAGAAAAGCCAATGCAAATGAGAAAATAAATGACTAGATGGAACGAGACCATTATAGACGGTATTATAAAAGTTGGAATATGGCATCTAAAATGGAAGAATTAAGTTCCTGTATTTTACCAAACAAATTTGAGCATTCCGAAACATGAACAAAACGATGAATAAAAATAGACAGCATGCTAACATTTGCAGAAATACTTTTTAAAAAAAAAACATTTCCCATTAATTAGGACCAAAGATAAGGGACATACAAAGACATAAAATTTGGCAATCTCCCTTTAAGAAAACAGCAACAACACAATAAACTCACCACCAAAACTCAAAGAATAGCACGGGCTATGCCGATTGAAGACGCTAAGCATAAACCATATTTAAAAAGAATGACTCTAACAACAGCAGACTGAAGACATACGAAATCGTAAAAAACTAGCTAAACCAAGAAAAATCAAACAATGGAAACATTGTTGGGGTTATCATAAAGTAATCACACTACATAATCTTTTACTCAATACTACAACCAAAAAATATGACTTAAGAATATGAATACTACACACTAATCATTACCAAACCAACGACAACCGAAATCAAAAACCACACCGAGGCAGAGGAGGGAAGAAAAAGGATGTAGTAAAGGAAGAAGTGTTACCTCCTCCGATGCAGCGAAACTGGGTGTCGACGAGCTTTTAGAGTGGCAATCCTTTCCCACCAACGTGACCATGAATATGGACAGCCGAGCGAAACAAAACAAACAAACGAGCAGGGATCCCGATAAACTCCTTTGAACTTGAAAAGAAATAATGAGAAAGAAACGACACCAGGTCTCAACTGAGCTAACTTTCTTTCCTTCGGAATATTCTCAAACAAATTTCAACTCTAGCTCTCTCTAGTATTTTCTCTGATATATGTATGTATATGTTATTTTCTAAAAATTTTCCTACAACGTTTCTGTTAGTTGTAAATTAAATCAAAAAAACTTATCTCTCTAGAAACCCCCCCCCCCTCTCAAACAATAATCATAACGAGTATATATAGCAAAACGGCTAGGTTTTATGGAAAAAGGGGGGGAGAGCCAAAAACGACAGGGACTAAAGGAAAAATTGGGATTCCATGTGCTAGTTTGAATTCGAAACCCCCTTTCCCCTTTTTCATCCACAAGATTTCTGGAAAAAAAATCTGAACTTATCCGAAAAGGGAAAGAGGGGGGTATGTATGAGATGAAATCGATTGTCCTTGGTGTTATACGTGTCTCCATCTCACGCCACCAAGGATGATCGCGTGCCTTGCCCAGTTGATTTTGCTGCTGCAGTGGTATGGAGACAGGGATGATGAAGCGCGTTGATTATGTTGGTTTGTCGTTTTTGGTGGAGTTCACACTTTCTGGAAATTTGAGATGGGTTGAAATTTTTAGTGGTTCGGTTGAAAAAAAAGATAGTTGAGTGTGGGCTGGGTCAGTTCGTTTTGTTGGCTGATAATTGGGGGTGGGATGGGATGTTGAAGAATTAGAGAAGGGAAAGGGAATAGGGCTGGGAATTAGACCAATAGATGGCCCAACTTTCGGTCTTAATAAAATAAGTTAATTTATTTCGCTAATAATAATATGAATCAATTAATTAATAATTTTAACAAGATAAAATAGTTAACTTAATTATAACTAATGATTCAAATCGTAAACTAACAACATAAACAAAATCAACTCTATAAAGTATTAAGTAAGACCAAAATCTTTTGGGACGATTTTAATATTTATAAAATAAACTAATTATATATACAATTATATAAACATATATTACTTACACTATAATAAGATAAACTAATAAATTTAACTATAAACTAAGGATTCGACCTACAAATTTCTAAAACTAATTTAATAAAGTTTTAAGTAAAACTAAAACCTTTTTGCGACAATTTTTTGAATATCTCATAAAATAAATAATTATAAAAAAACCTATAAGAATATACATCGCTTCAACATTATAAAAAGTCGACTAAAATTATCTTTAAAATGACTTGAAAATCATTTGAATCTTATAAAGTCGACTATTTCAACTGGTTAGGAAATTATGAAACTAAAAAATTGATTATTATCGGGGAGGGTCAAAATTTTGGTGTCAACAATTGTCCCTTATTTTACATGGATTGATGCAAGAAATTCCAAGAAAATGAAATTGACTAATCCAATTTTGACAAACCACATCTTCACCTTAAAAAGAGGAATTGGTACGGACTCTAGGAATTATGACCGAACCCCAAAAATGGATTTTCTATATATCTTAGACTATATGAGAATTCAGGCCACATGTTGTTCAATACGCCTGATTTAATACACAATTTTTAAAGAATTCAATAGTCACTCCTGTACTGAATTATGAGGGGACCTAAATACTCGAGAATAAGATTTAAGAATGAGTGTTGGAATACAGCCGAGTTTTCGACATTGAGCCCGCCTATATATCCCTATGCCTAAGGAATCAAGCTGCTTGTAGTCGACTCGATCGGCTGAAAAAGAAATCTATTACTATAGATAACCTTTGGCTCTGGACAAGTGACAAAGTTAAACGAGTATGAAAAGGAGGCTTGTAACCTCTTAGCCATGAATGAGGCGCGCTGCACACCCATAATTAAGAGCTTACACGGATATAATTTCCAAAACTCTTGGCGCATTGTCACTCAGATTGGAAACTTGCTTCCGACATATACCAAAATTTCCGGATGCGAGACTCAAAACTGAAAGACCTAAAGAAAAACACACATTCCTTTTGATAGGGGTGTGGTTTAGTTGTGGTGGAAGTCGCTCCTCTGCTTGAGTCCTAAGAGTTTGACACTCCTCTTTGGACTATGTCCCAGTTCGCTGCTAAGAAAAAGTTCCACATTGTATTGTATCCTTTTTGATGTCGTCCGCACCTGTGATATGTTTCAAAGAATTCATCCTTTCGGATGCTCTCGACAAAGACTAAGATAAAATCCGTCAGCATAAAAATGCAATCAAGATGGGAGACAGTGTGTTTTACCATGTCAACACTTAATTGTTCTCCTCGACATTTTTTTTGACGTAACCTCGATTGGTTTGTCATAAAGCAAATAAAGCTCATGCCTTGTGTTTGCAATATAATCTTCAATGTATTCTTCATTTAATGTCAACATAAAGGAAAGTTGATGCAATGTGCTAGTGTTTCTCTTGATGTTTACTTTTATCAAAATAAAAGAATGCAGTTGATGCCGATAGATAAATGTTTATCTTGGGATGCACGATTTTCTTTTCTGGCAGTGCATGACTTCTTGCAGGGCATGGAATCCTTCCCGTGATGCGTAAATTTCTGCGAGGTATGAAATCTTCTCACGACGCATAACTTTCTGCGAGGAATGAAATCCTCTTGCGATTTGTAAATTTCAACGAGGCATGGAATCTTCTCGTGATGCATAAATTTCTGTGATGTATGAAATCTTCTCGCAATGAAGAAATTTCAACGAGGCATGGAATCTTCTCGTGATGCATAAATTTTGGTGAAGTATAAAATTTTCTCGCGATGCATAAATTTCTGCGAGGTATGAATTCTTCTCACGATGCATAAATTTCTGCTAGGTATGGAATCTTCTTGTGATGCTTGGATATTAACTCGCGATGCATGATCTTCCGCGATGCATGAATATTGACTCGCGATGCATGATCTTCCGCGATGCATGAATATTGACTCACGATGCATGGATATTGATTCGCAATGCATGATCTTCCGCGATTCATGGATGTTGACTCGCGATACTTGATCTTCCGCGATGTATGGATATTGACTCGCGATGCATGATCTTCTGGGATACACGAATATTGACTCACAATGCATGATCTTCCGTGATGTATGGATATTGACTCGCGATGCATGATCATTAAGAGGGCATGAATATCTTCTTGAGATTTTCGCTTGATTTACCTTCGAACCTTGTCGGACGTTCTTTATAAATTTCATGTTATTGGAAATTGACTAAATTAAACTATTGATTTTGGGATAGTTTTCTTCTCCTTTGACTTCTACATATTCATCCATCATAAGAATTTGCTGATTTCAGAGCAAATCTATAAACCTGCGTCCACAGAAAAATTGTTAGTTTTAAAAACAAACTGATCTGTGTTGATTTCTTCAGTTTTCTGCTCCTTGTCCTGCTATCTCCGGTTGATTTCCCGATCTCCCGACTATTAATATATAAGACAAAAATTTTATGTCAAAACAAATGAAACCTAAAAGAGAAAATTTAAGAGAAATAAATTTTCGTGAAATAGTATCTGAAAAAAGGTCAATGCCAAGTCATGTCATATCAGGCTTAACAAACTTCTTTGAGTCTGATGCTTGGAGGTCTATCTGATTATTCGCTTAAGAGTTTTTCAAAGTCATTCTGGACTTGTAGATAAACACATGCGGAAATCTTTTGGCCATCCTCAAAATTTTTGTTCCAGTTAAATGTCTTGCTTATCTTTCCACTGTAACTGAGTAGATTGCAAAATTTTTGAGATCTTGTCAAAAGTTCTATCCCAGTTGCAAATCTCGAAACATCTTCAGTCTTGACTTGCTAAGGAAGAATCTTCTTCTCGAGAATTGTTGAGTCCCTCTCAAAAATTGTGTCCAAATTTCTATTGTAAAGAGGAATAGAAATCTTATGGGAGATATGACCGAACCTTTGTGGCGCCTACGTATCCCGTTGAGGCAGGAATCTAGTCAAACGTAGTTCCTCCTCAAAGTTTAACAAAATAAAAAATTTACAAAGAAAACCGATCAAGGACGACATAGGCCGCCTACGTATCTCATTCTTGAGAATTCAGGTCGAACGTAGTTCATATACAAAGAAATATTTAAAAAGGGGTGGAAGGGGTGACCGAAGACGATATAGGCCGCCTACTTATCTCATTCTTGAGAATTCAGGTAAGACGTAGTTCATTACAAAAAGGGATAAAAATTTAAGCAAAACAAATACAAGCAAACAAAATTATTACAAAGAAATGACATAAATACAAACTAAAACTTTACACCTAATATCTCTTGACAGCATCTGAGTTGATTGGTTTAGGCCATACGGTGCTATCCATCTCCGACAGGACCAAAGCACCTACGGATAATACCTTGTGAACCATGTAGGATCCTTACCAATTTGGTGCCAATTTTTCTTTGTACTCATCTTGATGAGGAAAAATGCGCTTAAGTACTAACTGACCGATTTCAAAAGTTCTAGCTCTTACTCTCTTATGGAAAGCGCGAATCATTCTCTGTCGATACAACTGACCATGAAAAACGGCAACCATTCTCTTCTCATCAATCAAAAGTAGTTGATCGATCCGCTTGCTGACCCATTCAGCATTACTTAACTCAGCTTCTTGGATGATTCTCAAAGACGATATTTCAACTTCAGCAGGTATGACTGCTTCTGCTCCATACACAAGCAAGTATGGAGTAGCTCCAGTCGACGTTCTGACGGTCGTCCGATAACCCAATAAAGCATATGACTACATCTCATCCAACCTCGGTGATTGTCAACCACTTTCCTCAGAATCTTCTTGATGTTCTTATTGGCGGCCTCCACAACTCCGTTCATTTGAGGGCGATAAGCAGTTGAGTTTCGGTGAGTAATCTTGAATTGCTCACATATATCTCTCATCAAGTGACTGTTAAGATTTGCACCATTATCAGTAATGATTGATTCCGATAATATGAACCTGCATATCAAATTGTTACAAACCAAATCAACCACAACATTCTTGGTTACCGACTTTAAAGAAGTTGTTTCCATTCACTTGGTGAAATAATCAATTGCAACCAAACTGAATCTGTGTCCATTTGAAGCGGCTGGCTCTATCAAACCGATGACATCCTTACCCCAAGCTACAAATTGGACAAGGTGAACTCATAGCATTAAGTTCGTGAGGTGGCACTCTGATCAAATCACCATGACTTGACATTTGTGGCATTTTTGCACAAACTTGCAACAATAATTCTCCATAGTCATCCAGAAATACTTAGCTCGTAGGATCTTTCTTGCCAAAGTGAGCCCATTCATATGCGTACCAAAAACTCCAACATGTATCTGTTCAATAAGCTTCGCAACTTCAACAGCATCAACAGATCTAAATCTCCAATAACCAACAGCTCATGGACGTTCATGTCAATGGCCCTTCTCAAACCGAGAATACAAGCTTTGTATTCGGCCATGTTGTCGTGCAATTAAATCGGAGTTTAGCCGCAATGGGATAGTGTTGACCAGACTCTAACACTAAATTTGCTCCAATAACTTTACCTTGATGATTTTCTGCTCCATCAAAGAATTGTCTCTGACCGGGGTATGTTTCAGAAATATCTCCACCCTTAAATGACACTTCTTCATTGTGAAAATAAGTCTTAAGTGGTTCATACTTTTCATCAACGGGATTTTCTACAAGATGATCAGCCAAAGCCTGTGCCTTTATTTCCTTCTGAGTCACATACACGATATAAAACTCACTCAACAGCATTTGCCATTCAGCTAACTTTCCGATCGGCATATTTTTCTGGAAAATATACTTCAATGGATCCATTATAGAAATGAGATATGTAGTATACGAAGACAAATAATGTCTCAACTTCTGGGCAAGCCAAGTCAAAGCACAACACGTTCTCCACAACCAGAGTGTATCGAGACTCATATGGAGTAAAGTTCTTGCTTATGTAATAGATAACTTTTTCCTTCTTTCCTGTCTCATCGTGTGGACCGAGTACGGATCCGAATACACTATCTGAGACAGACAAATACCGCAACAAAGGACTCCCTTCTCGCGGAGGAACCAATATCGGTGGATTTGACAAATAGTTCTTGATAGCATCAAAAGTAGTCTGACATTCTTCAGTCCACTTTGTCTGGGCGTCTTTCTTCAACAGCTTAAAGGTAGGCTCACACACCATGGTTGATTGAGCTATGAATCGACTGATGTAGTTTAACCTCCCTAAGAAACTCATCACCTTTTTTCTTGTCTTCGGCAGAGGTTACTTTTAAATTGATTTAATATTTGAAGGGTCGAGCTCAATACCCCTTCTTCTATCTATAAATCCCAACAACTTTTTGTCTGGAACTCCAAAAGCGCATTTGGCGGGATTTAACTTCAAGTTGTAACGACGCAAACGATTAAAGAATTTCCTTACATGTTCCAAGTGGTCCGAACTATCGCCGGACTTGATTATGACGTCATCCACATATACCTCAATCTCCTTATGAATCATGTCATGAAATATGGTCGTCATAGACCTCATATAGGTAGCACAAGCATTCTTGAGGCCAAATGGCATCACTCTGTAATGATATACACCCCAAGGTGTAATAAAAACTGTCTTTTCTGCATCTTCCTCGTCCATCAGAATCTGATGATAACCTGCGTAACAATCCACAAATCACTTCATACTTAGCACAGTTATCAATCAAAATATGAATATTCGGCAACGGAAAATTATCCCTCGGGCTAGCTTTGTTGAGGTCTCTTATTCGACACAAATCTTGATTTTACCATCTTTTTGGTGACCGGAACAACATTGGCCAACCAAGTCGGGTATTTTGTCATTTCCACCAATCGGGACTCTATATTCTTGGTGATATCTTCTTTAATCTTTAAATTTAATTCAGGCTTGAACTTTCGAGCCTTTTGCTTCACCAGATCGAACCCCAAATTAATCAGTAATTTATGAGATACAACATCGGTACTCAGCCCTTGCATGTCACCGACTCTCAATAGAACACATCAATATATTCAGCAAGCAAATGAATTAGGCCATTTTTTATCTTCATTCAAGTGGACGCTGATTTTGACCTCTTTGACACACTCTTGGTCTCCCAGATTTACAGTTCCAGTTTCCTCCAAATTTAGTTTATGCTGATTTTCAAACTGCCAAAATTCTTTGGAGACATACTCTGGTTCCTCACTTTCTTCTTAGTAATCATCAACCTCGTCATCACCTACCTCATTTTGTTCATTCAGCTCGTGACATAGCATTACATTAGTAGGTTTAAAAACCTACATTACTGAAACCATAAACAAACAAAGTTAGACAATCAAAGTATAACAAATGAGTAAATAAATAAATTTTATAAACAAATGAGGTTTTCATTCAAATTGGAAAACAATGAAAACTTTGGCCATGGCATAGGGCCATGTTGCCTTTTTTGAACATCACGATGGAAATTTAAAAATTCAAATAGTTAAGAAAAATTCAAAATGGTAGTTCTCGAGCCTCTTTCGGACTACCACCTATTTAAATATGCATAAAACGATGCCCTTCTACAAAGGATTTCGTGGAATAAGGATAGGCGTGGAGGTCCAGTTCTGCAGCATCTCTCCTAGATTAGCATTGCGGAATCCTGTCAGCTGGACCTCTTCTTCAATGACAGCATCAATTTCTTCAAAAAGGCCACAGATTCCTTTCCAAAAGTCTTCATGCTCAGCATACTCCCGGGCTGGGAATGATTGATACAGATGGAGGATCGGATTAGCCAATACTTGATCATTCTTCTTCTTTGTCTTCAAATCATCACCTGTGGGGATGTACCCCAAACCATATCTGGATCCTTTAACAAGGACCGGAATAGGCTCAATAATTCCTTGGGAATTTCTTCCCAATTACAAACCTGGTTCAAAACTATTCTGCAGCATCACCGTGGCTATCATCTTGTACACGGCAGGTAGGGGAGTCTGTGGGGCCAAGTCTTCACTGGTGACATTTACCAGCTCCACCGTGTAAAAATTTGTACCTCGCGATACTTAATCAATGATTGGCGCCTTTCTGCCAGAGTGACTCCCTTCGCTAGGAATAACCCGCTCTTCGTTCTTCCATACGAGCTTCATCATCTGATGTAGAGTAGAATGGACAGCTCCAGCCATATGGATGAAAGGCTTTCCCAGAAGAAGGTTATAGCTGGTATCGATATCCAATACTTTAAATTGTGCAGTGAATTCTTCTGGGCCCATTTGGATGATCAGATTCACCGCTCCCAACGTATCTCTATGAACCCCGTCAAAGGCTCTTACATTGACTTGGTTTTGCTCAAGTTTTCCCAAGTCAAACATTAACTGCCTCAACGTCGACAACGAGAAAATACTTAGACCAGATCCATCATCTACTAAGACGAGGTTGACACTCTTTCCGTGACAGACGACAGTAATATGCAGTGCCTTGTTGTGGGACCCCCCTTCAAAAGGCAACTCGTCATCACAAAAGTTAAACCTCGGATATACTTGGTCAAACGGTAGATACGATATCTTTGAACCGTCGAGATTTAGTGTATACCCATATAACCATATGTCACACAATAAACCCTTACTGTTTATGGTTCTTACGGTTGTGTTCGTTTCAGCCATGAACACCTCCTGATTTCATGAGTGTATAGAGAATAGGATTTTGACATAAGATTCTCTTTGAAACGATTTACACTTCACACTCACATAGGCGATTTCTAACCGTGTCATCTCGTAGATACATTATTTGATCAAATTTGCCAAACTTAGAAAATCATTAAAAACTTTAAGCTTTATTAACTCATTAATAAGTCTTAAAGTTTTAACCTTGTTCCTGAACATTGTCTTCATCATGAGAATTGATTGACTTGATTGACAATGTTGAGACATCAGTCACAACTTTGTTTTTCTCCTTGAATCTAGCTCTTGGAATCTCCAATATGCTAAATACAGTTACCGCCATGCTGACTTGTCCTAAACGTAAATCCATTCCTTTCGATGATCTTTCAACTACCTCTCTCACTAGGCCTTTCATTAGTGGATCTGACACATTATCACTTGACTTCACATAGTCAATTGTGATGATTCCTGTGGGACCCCCCTTCAAAAGGCAACCCGTCATCACAAAAGTTAATCTGATGCCCTCGAATAACCTGGTGGATCATAGCGGCCACGTTATCTATACTTGTGCCTGTGGGTACATACATATAATCGAGAGCCTTCATCAAAGCATGCATGTGTGACTGAGAACTCATCAGCAGGTCCCATACAGAAATCTGGGCTGGAATCTTCTCCAAATACTTGACAATAGAATAATCTTACGGTTGCATTCTCCTGCAGAATTCCTCTGCCTCACCTCGCTTATTGTCCATTTAGCTTGATCCTTCTTTTGACCTCCAAGAGCAAGCTCCTCAGTAGTATAACATCTTCTGGATCAAGACATACTTTGTGCAGCAGTAGTCTCAATCACGAATTTTTTCTTGATAAGAGCTTTTGATGACACCAAGGCAACAACTTTTGCAGGTGTCAAGATAGCGAACTCTTTTTTCTCTTTTATTCTCAAGGACGCTACACCCTTTTCCAACTCGTCATAAATGATTCGAGTTATCACTTTCGTCCCACACCAATCATCGTCTATTTCTATCATACTGACGTTATCGCCTCCGTGATTCGGCAAAGATTGGTATTGACATTAGGTGCAGCTGGTTGGAGATAAACCACCTCTTGGTCCATTAAATCTTGAATCTTGTGCTTGAGTTTGATACATTCCTTAGTATCAATCCCAACACTATTGGAATGATAAGCACATCTTTGATCTAGCCAAAGAATTTTTAATTGATATCCACGGGTTGGGGCCCTACTGGGTGGAAATATTCGGCCGCAACCAGTAACTTATACAACTTTGTTTGGCTTTTCGCGAGAATGGTGAAATTCCTCGAATGCTTCTTCTCGAATCGAGGCCGAGAGGGATCATAACTTCTTTGTTGGGGATGAGGCACTTGTTGATAACTTCTGGTATTTGGACGAGGAGCTTGGCTTCTGGGATATTGATTTATTTGGTAATTTGGAATTGGAGCTTGGTAGTTCGGGTGGGGATTTTAATACGGTGGAGCTTGTACTTGATACGCAGGATGGGGCGCTTGGTAGCTTGACTGCACGTTAGCATATTTGGGAGCAACACCCTGGTAGGGAGATAGAATTTTGTAGGGTGGAGGATGATTTGGGTAAACGAGAGATGGATTTTTGTAATTCTTTGGTGGACTTGGTATAGTGGAGCTTGGACGCTTGGATAAGTGCCGGTAGCATTATGATAAATTGGAGGATTATTGGGACAACTAGCTTGCGTGTACCAAGCTTGGTCGGATTTTCGGGAAGGCCGAAAACGACCTTGGAAATATGACGAGCTTCTGGGGTTTTTCTTTCCCCGTATGAAATAACAGCAATTTATTGTCTTTTCTTTTTCAAAAACCCTGAAGATCCATGGGATGCGGATACACCGGCTCTCTTTCCTGATTTTAAGTTGTCCTCAATAGTCTCACCAATCTTGACTATCTCGACAAACTTTGCTCCAACGAGCAACATAATTCTATCATAATATTCAGGCTCTTTCACGCGCACGAATACTTCAACGATTTCTTTCTCAGACATGGGTAGTCTCACCCTTGCCGCTTCTTTTCTCAACCTATAGGTGAACTCCCTATAGCTCTAGGTTGATTTTTGCTTCATCTTCTCCAAGGAGTATCTGTCTGGAAAAAATTCTACATTGTAATCAAATCGATCGATAAAATATTTGTCCAATGCATTCCAGCTGGGCCATTACCTGGTTTCTTGCGAGGTAAACCATTCAAGAGCTTCTCCGCACAGGCTTGGATGAAGAGACCATCAATAGAGCTTCATCCCTACCAACTCCAAAGAGCTGGTCACAGTAGGCTCTCAAATGAGCCATAGGGTTTCCTACTCATCCGAAGGTATCAAACTTCGGGATCTTGAACCCTTCTGGAAGGTCCAAATTTGGATGAATACATAATTATTCATAACTAATCCCGGCGATATCAAGGATGCATTGGAGCTCCTTGATGGCCTTCTTGATCTCTTCTTTTATGTCGACCTTTACCTCTTCCTTTGCCTCCCACTCCTTTTCATGTTCCTCATAATGGTCTAGCTCAGAACCATACACATCGTGCTTGGCAGGGATGGGGATTTTCAAGGGGTTCTTTTGGGTAAGGGTGGAGCTACATAGGGACTCTAGGCATTTTGAGCGGTTTGATAATTCTGTGGGTAAGTCTGCGGATTGGTATTCTGATTTAAGTGGTGGTGGGATGTTTGTGGATTAAAATTATTTTGATTTGGATTTAGGTTTTGATTTTGCGGTGGGGGAGCAGTTTGATGGTGGGTATTTTGAGGACGGGGTGACATTTGGGGGTGGTTGTTTTGAGGAAGAGGTGGAGTTTGGTAGAATGCAAAAGCATATTGGGGATTTCGGGTAGTCAGATCTATAACTGACGGATTCTGAGACGGTGTAGAAAGCTTCTTCTGGTTTGGATCCATATTTGAGGAATGGAAGTAGATTGGAGGTTTCCCATTAGCAGTGTTAGCAACAAATCCTGGTGGAGGCGAATCCTTTCTCCTTTGCATTTCTACCCTCATCTCTGCAATCTGTTGCATCAGCAATAGAATCAACTCATTCTGGTCTTCTATGGTGGGTTGAGCCACCCCAACATGAGAAAGACTTACTTCTTCGTTATTATCCCCCATAACAGTCTTTTCTTTGTCTGATCTTTGTCTAGGGAAGGAATCTGTGCGAACTTTTGATCTGGTGAAATAGGGATGATCTGGTAGCTTTTGATCAACACAAATCAGTTTCAAAGTACCTGAGAAGGAAAGCGACTCAAAGGCAAACTTGTTAGTGCAAATTCAGAATATAAAATGCATAATATCACATAGAGAGTAGATAAACACACGAATTGGTTTGTTTGAGGATATCTTCAACTCACGAGTAAGGACGGAAACACATTTTCTACAAGCAGGAGTTTGCTTGTTTTAGTTTTGAAACTGTCTCAGAAAGGCTAAATCACGTTGAGCTAAGGTCTTCTTGCAGCTGCTCTTTGATGTATGTTGATCTGACCTTCGTATCTTTTCGTAACATGAAGAGGGGTAATGGAAATGTTTAAAGATAGGGGTCCGGCCTTGAGAGGCTGCCTACGTATCTCACAAGGTGAATTCAGGCCCAACGTAGTTCGAATAAAAAAGAGAATATTTTCATTCATTTATTCTTTGGGATTACAAGGAAACGGAAAAACAACAAAGCTTTAAAGATGAACCAATGACTCCATCTCAGTCATTTTCTTCTCTTCGTCACCTTCATCTTAGCCACGGGGAATGGTCTCAACTTGAATCTTTCCCACGTCGATGAGGGATTCGAGGCCGTGACGAAAGTTGAGACACTTTTCAATGTTGTGGTCTGTGGCGTGATGATGATAGGGACAACGCTTTTGGATTTCGTGCTGAAGAGAATATTGCATGTCCACATTCTAGTAGTAATGGGAAAAGACGCCATTCTGAACTAAATCTGAGTAGATTTCCCCCTCATTCTTTTCTTGAAAGGTCTGAATGAACAATGAAAGAATCTGGTTTCCTCTGTGACCGGTATGTCTAGATGTGGTTCATCACATGCAAGGATGACGTTGTCACCCCAAGTGTTAGGAGTACTATCCATAATGAATAAATAATTGACTGCATTTTTAAACCCAATACACTCCTCTATTATATGCCCTTTCTCCGTGGGATTACATTCACACGTCTTATGGAGATCTTCTTATCCCGCTTCGAGGGTTGACTTCTTAACAGGTCTAAGCAGTCCCCTAGATCGATAGTGTTCAAAAACGAGAGCGCACGAAATGACCTCTATCTTCTTTCGGCCTTCGTACAGATATGCCTCGAGAGAAATTTTGCCGTCTCCTTTTGCCAGACATCCCTCGAAAGAAGGTTGGCAAGGCAAGTACCTCCTCATAAATTTCCTCCTTACACATTTTTTCATTGATTTCTTCTTTGGGGCTCTCAGAGGAAATAATAATTCATATAAACGCTTTCCGCGCTGCTTCTGCCTATCGATACTCTCTTCTTCACTTGGTTTCTCTTGAATACCCTTTCCCTTGTCCTGAGCGGCGATTTTACTTTTCCTGATCCAGTAAAGTAATGTTTAGGATTTGGAGATGAGATTTGTCTTTTGATGGAGAAACTTAAGACTCAGAAAGTTTTGGTCGGACATTTGTGATAGTGACTCTTGTATATTTCTTCTGGAAATTTATGGATAGGAGTGGATTTTCGATATCCTCATTCGTAGCAACATAGAACATAAGCAGTTAAACACACATATATCGCGTCCTAATTATGCATGTGACCCTTTAGTGCCAGGTGTAGGCCTAGTGATCTGACGGATGTATTGCGTCATTTAAACAAATTATTGTATCCCCAAAAATGAACTTCACTAAAAATCATAGCGTTCTTTACGTAATTTAAATCAAACGGGGTATATTTCAGGGATTGGGATATCATGCGAATACAGAAAAAAAAAACAATCCTACACAGGGAAGTTAAAAGGTTGATGGCTCGGCTCGTCTTCTGACCTTCTCTACTTCTTCATGGATGATGCACTTGCTTGTGAACACATACGACTCAGCAAACACAACTTTTGAAAATGTTGGTACGACTTGTAGAGTGTTCATCTGCTCGTCTAGGTTTGCGTCCAAACGCAGCAGAAAAGCCCTTGTATCGGCTAACTCTTGTGACGTCACACCTAAAACCCTCTGATTTTCTAATTCTCGGAACTACTACTCTTGCTCTTTTTGCTGAAATTCTTGCTCTTTTTCCTGAAATTCTTGCTCTTTTTCCTAAAATTCTTGCACCCTTTGCTGAGATTCTTGCTCTCTTTGGTCCCATTCTTGCTGAAAATGGTATGCATGGATCTGAAGCATTGTCTTTACATCTTCAATTTCTCAACCTGCGCGTCGTGTTGGGTTCATTACACCATGCAAATCATTCTGCAACCATGTCTTGTATTCGTCAACGTACCCAGCTTCATATCTGTCTTCAGCCATATCCCATTTCATGTTGACACGTCTGGCCCATTCTTGGAGGATGATCTTAGCGAAAGGTATTATGCCGCTCCCGCTGTAATCGACAACATAAGATCTAGCATCCCCTTGGACGGGTGTGATTTGTGTTCTACCAATTTAGCGCATCACTCTTGCTGGGTTGTAGGGCCGCAATCCTCTGATCCAAGGAAGGACTAAAAATGGAAGTTTGCCCCTGTGCTGCTCCCCACTCGGACTTGAAGTTTGGTAACATCCACTGTATATCTCCTTCTCTCAGATCATAAAATACCCTCGCCCACACATCCCTGGTGGTATGAATTGGGATTCTGCGGACGCTTAGATAGAATTCATAATAATCAAGAGGACTCGTCTGGCTCGGTTTGGCCAACTCCTGTGCTGGGCACCGTCCTTTTGCAGTGATTCTCAATCATCCACCATTGAAGTAGATAGTTGCAACCTTGGAAAAATGGAAACCCATTCTTACACAAACTTAAAGATCGATAAATGTCGGCCAAGATGACCGGGGCCAAACTACAGTAGTTCTTTTCTTCTTGTTTTCTACCAATTCCTCTGAATATGGCATCCACTACCATAACAACCCAAGTGTCGATTTTCTTTCCTTAATTTGTAGGGAACACCATACTTCCTAAAAGTCATGCTGAGAAAGCGATAGTCTGAGTCTGCCTCCACGTACTGTGATTGTGGAATTCATTTGGGAATAGTTTTAAATAGCTGTTGTGTCCCCATTTCTCTACAAATCTCATTAGTGGTATATAGTGGGTTTCCAACCAATTTGCATTCACCAGCAATAACATATTCTTCAATTCTTCACTAGTTGGCTTATCAGGCAAAACGATGTCATGATCATGACATTTTTTCCTCTTGCTACATGTCCCGATAGAGTCCAGACAATCCTTAATTTCCTCTAGTGTGGGTGTTATTTTGAAGTCCATTATTGAAGGTAAGTGACCCAGTTGAATCGAGATTTATCTCTTTTGACAATCATTGAGGTTGTCCCACCATACGCGGAGAATGTCAGGCGTCTTGGTGACCATGTTGAAATGGAGGAACATTTAAACGCGCAATACATCCTTCAGATTTAACAATAAAAATCCTCGTCCTATCGAGCCGTGGGCTCTTTCGACTCAAGGTGGTCTTCTAATTGGCCCAACACCCAAGGGATGTTGTGTCGTCTTAGGCCAATGCGCTACTTTTCGGGATTGGGTTTCACTCTATCTTAGTTTAACTAGGAGTGAATTGTATTTAAAGTGGAAAGGGTATCCCAAGGGACTACTTGGGCCGGGACAGTTAACGATCGTTGACTATGAAGTAGCCAACTACGCTCGTTAGGGTGCCCCGAGAAAATTTTTGTTAATGAACAACTGTGAACATGCATAATCATCCTTTAGTGAAAATGAAATAATTATCGTTTGAGGGAGTTATGATATGCCATGAATGTAACAGTCCAAAAAAGAATATAAACTTAAACAAGTAAACAATTTATCACAAATAACTGATTAACATTAGTTTTAAGGTCAGAATCCTCCAAACTCCCCAGCAGAGTCGTCATTTCTGTTTTATTCGAAGAAGGAAAAGTCTTTATTTCGAAGAGTTTTCAACTTTTTTAGAGTCGCCACTTAATTTTTAAGAAAAAATCAAGAAAACTTCTATTTTCAAAAGACTCAATAGAAAAGTCAATTGAAAATATTTAAAAGGGTTCGAGGATTCCTATTAACGTCTTAGGAAGGTTTTGAAAGCACCAAAAGACGTTCCGCTTAATTATGGTTATCCGACAACAAACATAATTTGGCTAAAAATTGCTTTTACTTGATTTGAAAAATGATTAGAACAGTAGAGTGTTTAAACTATTAATTTGTTATCCAAGTGAGTTATTTTACAATAATTATTGATTGTAAGTCGATAAAACATTTAAGGCATTTTGCGGGAATTTGGAGTTTCTAACTTTAAAACTACCGACAGATAAACTCAAAATAAAATGAAAATAAGAGAGAGAGAGACAGAGAGAGAGAGAGAGAGAGAGGGAGAAAGAGAGAGAGAGAGAGAGAGAGATGGGTCCAAATCCGGGTTATCTATCCGCTTGGACCGGTATTTGGACCCTTTGTTTGTGGGCCTTAGGCCCAGTCGACTTGTACCTGTCCTAACTATTCAAAATAATGAGGATACAAAAGGGCTTAGGCCCAAACAAAATACAACATTTTTTCAAAATAAATTTTTTGGACTCTTTGTCCAAATCATTCAGTGCTTTGACCTTCTTTGATTCCTTAAACCTCGGGACCTGTACGTCAATTTTTGGGTTGACTCGAAAGGGGAATTTTGAGATCTTATGGCTCCCAGAAATGCGAGAGGAAAGGAGAGAGAATTCACGGAGCACTCCGGCGATTTTTACATGCAAACAGAAGGAAGCAACATAAGCGAAACTCATAATATTGATAGAAGTACAATGTAATATGATGGTAGCATAACACGAGAAGCTACTGTTAACATCAACTTTGGTGTCACATAACCCATATGTTTCAAATAACACCAAATGAAATATTCCAATTTTCGCATCATGGATATACCGGAACAATATAATCATTTCAACAAAGAAACACAATACCATACCGGGGAATAAATATGGTCCCAACATGTCAAAAAAAAAAATAGAGAAAAATGATAGAACAAAATTAAACAATAACTAAAATAATTTCAATAAGCAAGTATTAATTAGCTATATTTAAACAGTTGCAAATACACACGGAGGAACTGAGTTAAATTAATCTTCTTCAGGATATATACAAAAAACTACCCATTTTGGCGTATTAATTCAAATTAAGCGAAAACACATGCAACTTAGGAGCTTTATGAGTAGGAAAAAAAGATTTAAGAAAAGGGTAAAAGTAAAGCAAAAATAAGCAAACAAAAGTGAAAAAAAATAAATAAAAAAAGGGGAAAATAACAATAATAAATAAAGAAAATCTATCAAGTAAGACCATTGTTTCTGCATATGACAAAAAAACACATTATACCAAAATAATTCCACAGATATTAGAGGGCCTAACAGAACTATGCCAAGTTAGGGGAGACATAGAATGATATGCTAAGGACACAAAAGCCTTGGTAAAGAGCAAATGTTTCGAAATCAAATCACGGGATATATATATATATATATATATATTATTTTAAGATTTAATTTTCTAATCTCCACGTGATTTAGTATGGCACTAAAGTCGGTGATAACTAAAACCACTAAAACTGATTGCAACTACATGGAAGAGACCTAGATGTATCTATTTAGACAAATATGATAGCGGAGAAAAGCCAATGCAAATGAGAAAATAAATGACTAGATGGAACGAGACCATTTTAGACGGTATTATAAAAGTTGGAATATGGCATTGGAAATGGAAGCATTAAGTTCCTGTATTTTACCAAACAAATTTGAGCATTCCGAAACATGAACAGAACAGTGAATAAAAATAGACAACATACTAACATTTGCAGAAACACTTTTTAAAAAAAAAAAACATTTCCCATTATATAGGACCAAAGATAAGGGACATACAAAGACATAAAATTTGGCAATATCCCTTTAAGCAAATAGCAACAACACAGTAAACTCACCCCCAAAACGTAAAGAATAGCACGGGCTATGCCGATTGAAGACGCTAAGCATAAACCATATTTAAAAATAATGACTCTAACAGCAGCAGACTGAACACATACGAAATCGTAAAAAACTAGCTAAACCAAGAGAAAATTAAACAATGGAAACATTGCTGGGGTTATCATAAAGTAATCACACCACAGAATCTTTTACTCAATACTAAAACCAAACAAAAACAACTTAATAATATGAATACTTCACACCAAATCATTACCAAACCAACGACAACCCAAATCGAATACCACATCGAGGTAGAGGAGGGAAGAAAAAGGATGTAGTAAAGGAAGAAGTGTTACCTCCTCCGATGCAGCGAAACTGGGTGTCGACGAGCTTTTAGAGTGGCGATCCTTTCTCACCAACGTGACCTTGAATATGGACAGCCGAGCGAAAGAAAACAAAAAAACGAACAGGGATCCCGATAAACTCCTTTGAACTTGAAAAGAAATAATGAGATAGAAACGACGCAGGTCTCAAGCGAGCTAACCTTCTTCCCTTCGGAATATTCTCAAACAAATTTCAACTCCAGCTCTCTCTAGTATTTTCTCTGATATATGTATTTATATTTTTTTCTCTAAAAATTATCCACCAACGTTTCTGTTAGCTGTAAATTAACTCAAAAAAAATTTCTCTCCAAAAAATCCCCCCTCTCAAATAATAATCATAACGAGTATATATAGCTAAAAGGCTAGGTTTTTCTGGAAAAAGGGGGGAAGAGCCAAAAACGACAGGGACTCGGGGCAAAATCAGGATTCCATGTTCCAGTTTGAATTTGAAACCCCCTTTCCCCTTTTTCATCCACAAGCTTTCTGGAAAAAAAAATCTGAGCTTATCCGGAAAGGGAAAGAGGGGGGATGGCTGAGATGAAATCGGTTGTTCTTGGTGTTATACGTGTCTCCATCTCACGCCACCAAGGACGATCGCGTGCCTTGCCCGGTTGCTTTTGCTGCTGCAGTGGTATGGAGACAGGGACGATGAAGCGCGTTCAGGCCGTTGGTTTGTCTTTTTTGGTGGAGTTCACGCTTTCTGGAAATTTGAGATGGGTTTGAATTATTAGAGGGTAGGTTGAAAAAAAAAGGTAGTTGGGTGTGGGCTGGGTCATTTCGTTTGGTGGGCTGATAATTGGGGGTGGGATGGGCTGCTGAAGAATTATAGGAGGGAAAGGGAATAGGGCTGAGAATTTGACCAATAGATGGCCCAACATTCGGTCTTAACAAAATAAGTTAATTTATTTCGCGAATGATAACATGAATCAATTAATTAATAAGCTTCTTAATTTTAATAAGATAAAAAAGTTAACTTAATTATAACTAATGACTCAAATCGTAAATTGACAACTTAAACAAAATCAATTTTATAAAGTATTAAGTAAGACCAAAATCTTTTGGGACAATTTTTTGAATTTTTATAAAATAAACTAATTATATATACAATTATATAAACATATATATTACTTAAACTATAATAGGATAAACTAATAAAATTAACTATAAACTAAGGATCAGATCTACAAGTTCCTAAAACTAATTTAATAAATTTTTTAGTAAAACTAAAATCTTTTTGCAACAAGTTTTTAAATATATCACAAAATAAACTAATTATATAAAAACCTATAAGAATATATATCGCTTCAAAATTATAAAAAGTCTACTAAAATTATCTTTTAAATGACTTGAAAATCATTTGAATCTTATAAAGTCGACTATTTCAACTCGTTAGGAAATTAAGAAATTCGAAAATTAATTATTATCGGGGAGGATCAAAATTTGGGTGTCAACAAGATCATTTACCATCAGGTTAGAAGGTCGAGAAACAATGAAGTTGCTTCAGTCAAGGTTTTTTGGAGGAGTCAGTCCGTAGAACGAGATACTTGGAAGGTAGAAGCGGGCATGAAAACCAAGTATCCTCACCTCTTTCATTGCGATTCCATTCAAGCTTGAGGTAATAGTTCCTCTTTAGTTTTTCGGTCATACATGCGTGAATTTAGTCTTAGAATCATGTTCCCTCCATTTGTACTTGCATTTTCAGTGTATTTGCATGTTTTAGGAACTCAGTTCAATCAGAAATACAGTTCTTAGTGTTTAGTTGTAGGGATTGCAACCCTCTCCCACCATTTCAGCTAGTTTAGTCTTCATTCACGGACGAATGTTCCAACGGGGAGATACTGTAACAACTCGTATCCTAGATAGATCGGAATTCAGATTTTCAAGAAGTGAAAGTGCTACCTATGGAGGCCACCTACGGATCGTAGGTTTGACCACGGTCCATGGACTAGGTTCGTGAAACATGGTCCATAAAAAATCCAAATATCCCAAATGATAGTCAGGACATACAGACTGTAGGTAGGACCAAAGTCTATGCACTAGTTCCATCGATCTTAGTCATTACAACCCCTTATCTGAAGCAAATGACAAAGGAATAGGATGTACTGTAGGTGGGACCATGGTCTGTGGACTTGGTCCATCGATCATGGCCAACAGACTCATTCTCTGAACCAAATGATCGACAAGACATATGGACCGTAGGTAGGACCACGGTCCGTGGACCAGATGCATTAATCTTGGTCCACATACCCATTCTCTAAACGAAATGATGTCCAGGGCTTATGGACCGCAGATAGGATCACGATCCGTGGACCAGGTCCGTCGATCACTTTGACATCAGTTAAGGTAGAGGTCTTTTGGTATCTTCCTATTTTGTTTAACACCTAAGCTATGAGTTTAGATCCTAAATCATGAGGTTTTTGTCATTTTAAGACTAGAAACATAACTAAAACTTACATAAGTAAAAATCATTAGTAAAAACTTAGAAAATTAGAAACAAGTGAGGAGAAAAAGGTCAAGAACCCTAGTTCAAGAATGTAACAAAGTTCCATCAGTTCCAGCACCAAAATGTAATGATTTATTCATGGAATTAATCACTGGGTATGTGGGATTTAATTAGTGGGTTCCTTTCGCCCTTTGGGTCCCTAGAATTTAGTTAGTTTCCTTACTCCCTTATCATGAATACACCTAGGGTTTCTACAACTTTAGCAGATTATCATAAATTAGTTATTAATATATTCCAAATAAGATTATCATGTTGCTAGTAGGTTTATTTCACAAATTTCAGAACCATAACTATGTATTTTTTATTTCTTGAATTACACAAGCTAGGTTAGATATTTATGTTATTCAGTTATACATGTCTTAGTTATTAATGCATCAATATCAATTTAATTGTTCCATTCTCAGTTTGAATGTTCAGTTTTAGTTATCAGTATATCCAGTATTGCAAAAATTCAGTCATTATGTGTTGATTACTTAATCCATTTGGAGTAGCATAATACTATGTTGGACTAGGGTTTAGCGTACCTAAATAGTCCCAGGACTACTAGCCAAGTAGGTTGTCAAATCCCTATGTGGGCATCAATTTAGTGATTATGTCAGCATGCTTTTATATCTCTGGCAGGGTATATTGGGTCCTCTCAGTGCGGCGTATACATCAAACTCCACACTTTGCTTATGTGGTTTTATTATTTTTTATTAGTAGCTCTCACAATTTAGTCAGATTATATTGTATTGACCTTTTTATCAGTATATTCAATATTTAGTTTTAGCATGTTATAACTTGATCATTGCATTCAGTTTTCTTAGCATTCAGTATCTTTATAATGTTCATATTATTTGATTGTAGTATTGCCTTGTTCAGTTATATGTTATTTCATATTTACTCTATCTTGCATGCTCATAACCTTTCAAGTACTGTCGTATATGTGCTCTACATCTTCTTGTGATATAAGTTCAGGTTCTGAGCATCAAGATTTCATTTAGATCGATTCCCGATCACTAGTTCAGCAAAATCTGTGGTGAGTCCTCATTCTGCAATCATGAGTTTCTTTTCAATATTTATAGTCTTTTAGTTTCAGTTTTGGTAGACTTAGTTGGGGCATGTCCCACCATTTCTAGTCAGTTAGAGACTTATTTGGGACATAATTAGTTTCAGCTCAATATTGATTAATATCTTTTTTGTATTAAACTAATCAGTCTCCATATATCTCCATTACAATATTTGAGTATTCCCTATCTTTCCATTTTAATTATGATTTACCTTCTGCATCAGTTTGTTATCTTTACTATGTTCAAGATCATGTCATATGCTTAGCTTTGGATCACTTGTGGTCCTAGATCCCGTGTCCGCGTCTTGGGGGTAACTTGAGGCGTGACAATATCCATACGTTAACCGGAAAATGATCCAAATTTCCCCTGACTATGTGAAATAGACGATTTATACCCTTCGCTACATTTTGGGGTTAAAAATTCCCCTGTTGTTATTCTAAGATACCACATAAAAACTCAAGAGTTAAGACCCTATATTTTTATTGACTTGGCTAGCCACGTGGGACTAATCTTTTCACCTAAGCATTGCCAACTCAGAATCATTACAAAAGAACTAGACCTTTAGCAGCGATAATAGTAGCCACAAAAGCCCAAAAATTCGTCAGTAAAAGTTTTTAAGATTGATTTCTAATTTTTTTTTTTCTTCATTGTTTTTAAAAAAACTAAAATGATATCGATTAAGTAGGATTTTGAAGACATTGTATGTTTTATTTTTATATTATATGTAAATGTAAAAAATGTACAATGATGCATTATATAGTAGGAGATGTGAATGGAGAAGTCACTTTCATGATTTTTCGTAATAATATTGGGTGTATTTTAATATTGATATTGCAAGTTATTTATTTTAGAAAATTAGGTTGCAATCGAAAATTGATTATCATAATTTTTGTTGAGAAAATAGATTTTACTAGCGAATGGTTGTTGGGGCCTCAGTCGTCACTAAAAATTACTCATAACTTTTATTGGCAATATTTTTGAATTTTGTGGAAACTTTGTCGACACTAAAGGTCTTATTATTTACTACTGAATCTTAGTTGGCAACACTTAGGTGGAGGGATTAGTCCAATGTGGCATGCCACATCACTAAAAAAATTGGGGTATTAACTTTTGAAGGTATTTGGTCTCTTAGAATAAAGGCGGGGGTATTTTTGATCCCAAAATGTAATGGAGGGTATAAGTGGTCTATTTTGCATAGTTAAGGGGCAATTATTACCCTTTTCCGTACATTAAAACTAATGAAAAAATAGGTGCTTACAAAATATTAGCAATATTCCAACATGAAGTTGATTATTTGTTATCACGTAACTCAAGAACGTCTAATGAATGAATTATTTAGGAAATAGTAAATCATTGGTTCTTTAATAAACACTAAAAGGAAAATAAAGAAGAAAATAATAATATGTATACAAAGTCATTCCGTAAGATAAAGAACACATTTATGTTGCATTGATTATAGAAATGTGTTATATGTCTTGGGAAATTTTTTAAAAATTGTTCAACAGGTTCAGAAAAGAAATTACGCTTGAACATGAAAGCAACATTTCTGATGAATCTGTTCCATTGATAAGTTAGAAACTTCATATTTATATTAAAATATATAATATGTAAGCTTATATATTGTAGTTTTAAATTATAAAATTTTATATAGAATATAAGAATTAATATACCTACTATGTGTGCATATGATTAATATAAATAACTTTGTAGAAACATAAACAATGGAGTTTAAAACATGTCCTAAAAATAACAATTAATATCATAAGCATAAATTAATGAGCATAAAAAGTAAACCACGATATGTAAAAATAGAATGAAATAAATAGGAACAAATTGAGTCCATTGAATGCACAACGTCCCCTTAAGAATACAATTTCCCTCTAATATCTAAGCTTTAAAGATTTACATTCTCTCAGGATGAAACAATTTTATTCACCAACATATAGATACAAGAAATGGTGTCTTTAAGCCACTTAACATGACAAAAGTTCACAAATATTTAATGGTGCTGATGAAGAAGTTCAGAATTTTAATTGTTTACAAATGAGAAAAAATCTCTCTATTTATAAACAACAAAGGATAGTGTAAACAAATTCTTATTGTGCTTTATCGGGAAAGACACAACACATTGAAAAAGGGCAGAAGATTTATAAAAATAACAAACTATTGTAAAAGTCACAACTCTTCATAAAAGTCACAACTTTTTCATAAAAATCACAACTTTTCAAAAAAGTCATAACCTTAATAAATTGATATTTTACAGCATTGAATTAAAAATGGATAATTTCTAATAGATTAGTACTCCCATGAGCCAAAAAGAGAACAAAGTAAATATGATAGAGGTGAAAAGGTGGATGAGTCATATTTAAGATGTTTCATTGGGTGTTTAATGTATCTTATAACAACATGACCCGATAGATTATACGTTTTAAGTATTTATTTCAAGGTTTTTACATTGTCCAAGTGAAGTATATTTGAAGAATTATGTGATACATTAAAGGAACCATCACCAATGGAGTAAAGTTTCATAAGAGTCAACCTATGAAGCTTTATGGGAATTCTAACATTGATTAGGGTGGTTCCGAGGATGATGTAAAGAGTACTTCAGGGTAATATTTTTGTCTTGGTTTTGGAATTTTCTCATGGAGTTGTAAGAAACAAAAAATTGTAGCTTAATCTACTGCCGGAGTTGAGTTTGTGGGAGCTGCAACAACACTAAATTATACCTTGTGGCTGAAAAAATTATTGTTGATTTGCATATGCAACAAACTGGAAGCATCAAAATATTTGTGGACAATGAAGTAGAAATAACTATATCTCACAATCTTATGCTTCATGGAAGTTCTAAGAACTTCAAAATCAATTTCTTTTTCTTTAGAGAAGTGAAAATAGATGGTGATATAACTCTTGTCTACTACAAGTCAAAAGCACAATGAGTGAAATACTCACTAAGCCTTCACCAGTCAGCAAGTTTTAGCATCTCAAACACAATTTGGAGTTTGAAAATTCCAAAGCAAGGTGTGTCAGGAGTTCGCTTTTTCAATTGCAATTAATTTTACTTTTATTATTTTATATTAGATAAAACTTAGTCAATTAGTTGTTAGTCATCTATTCCTGTTAATTAGGAGTAAGTTATTGAGTTAGGAATCTGCTAGTCATGGGTTTACTGCTTTCTGCTTTCTGTTTTTTAGTCTAGTCTTATAAATGTAATCTAAAGATATCAATAAAAATGTTCTTATACCAATATTCTTTTTGACTTCTCTTCTTTCTAAAAAGATAATACTTCCTAAAATTTACCAATAAACCGTTTAAATCGTTAAACGTTACTATTAGTGTTCTTATATTTTTTTCTTCTGTAACAAATATTGCTATTTGTATGATGTATAATTTTTTATTGTCTCAATGATTTAATATTATAAGAATTGGATTCGCATTTCTATGCATTTGTTCAATGATTTTGCCTTCTGGAAGGAAAAATAGGTTTAAGATTGAAAATATTTGTTGTCATTATGAAAATGCTCTCTACAAGAATTTATAATCATAACCAAGAGAAAAAAAACAATCATATGCTTATATCATTTTAGAAATTTGGAGAAGATAACTACTACACTACTGCTAAATGTATCCTAGTTTCTAACAAGTGTAAGTGATGCTCACTATAAATTGCATACTAACAACTATTTACAACAGTAAAAATAAAAGAATGTGATTAAATCGATCATACAACAAATGACAAAAGATAATGAATTAGGATATAAGTGTCTTATCCTTCTTTATGAAAGTTGATTTAATGTAGTAGACTTATCTATTACCTTCTGCTGGAGCTGGGTTTAATTTATTGAGACAACACTTCTTTTGTTGCATTTCAGCATCACCAATGGTGAAATACGCAACTAACACACACATGATTTTGGAACTTTACTTTCATAACATTTATGTTGTAACAGTTACATTCTTCTTTTATTGGAGATTGACTCATTCCACTTCTCAAGTAGTTGAAATACGGGTTTACCTACTAACAAGAAGTTTGTGGTGCTGCTTCCACAGCCTAAGTCTTAGCAGATAAATTCAAAAAGACTATGATATATTGTAGCCTTTCTAGAAAGCTCTCAATATCATATTCCACAAACTAAATGTAACATATGATGACACATAAATATGTTACTATTAGGCTTCATCATCTTTTCTTTATTTGCATCTCAATACTTCAAGCACGTGCCTTGCACAAGATATCTAAATTTCATAAGAAATTACTTTTCCTTTTTTAGGGTATTTCTTATCCACATTGGAGTTTAACTGATTAGTTGCCTCTGTTAGGGCCCATTTGTGGGTAACATTCGTACCAAAGATTTTTCTATACCCAAAGCTAGATCAAGAGACTTCTAGCTAAGAGAGAAGAAGTACCATCAACTAGACCACATTCTTTGTTGGTCCCATCGATTTGGAATGCATGAAGTGATGTGTGGTAAAAGCTAAAACCAGAATGTTGATTCCTCCTCTTAGAGGGAGATACAGACTAATTCTTTTTTTACCAACTACAAACCATAAGTTAAGGGATGGTCATTTATTTAATTTTGGTTAATGGCTGGAACATAATTTAATTTGTTTACCAAGTTATCCTCATAAAATAAAAATAAATGTCAACAAAAATAAGAGCAACAAACTAGGAATAGAAAATATTATGACTAATTGGTTCGAAGGAAATAATTGCACTTGTAGGAAAAACTAACAAATGCTTCATTAGATTTGAGGTATTAGTAGAACAACCATTTCAGTCCTTATGCTCTGGTTCTATAACACGAATCTCCATATTTATCACATAATCAAATAAGAACATCAATAGTAGATAGTGTTTTATTGCATCAAAACTATGCGTACGACTACAAATGTCATAACCTTGACATTCTTCAAATTTTGTAAGAAAACTTTGAATATGTTTTGTTAAAACGAGAGGTACTCTTCTACCAGCAAATTAATGTTCTCGCTCTCAAAAGAAGCATGATACTATAAATGCAAAACAAGGACAAATTGAGTTAGGTGGTAATCTTAACAACTACAGTAATAAAATTGAAGTTGTCCAGGCTGTAATGGATCAATATATATTTGACATAAAGATATAACAAATTGAAAACATACCGCCATATCAGGAAATATCATTAGGTTTTTCAAATTACAATTCGACCTTAAGAGGTTTTCTATGTGAAGGAAAGTTTGAAATAGAAAAACTTACTGTCAACCATCTACATTCCTGCATCTGTAAGGAGACGTCTTCCTCTTCCAACATCAAATATGAAATCTCCTGAATAGATGAATGAGGAAGAATAAAGGTAAGTACATTTTTTTACAGGGCTTACAAACTAAACCAATAGTGATTTCTCATCCTTGTAACACCTTGTAGCTTAGAAGAATAAAAGGAACAAATATTTAACCTCGCGTATTACACTAAAACTATAGGAGTGAATTAAAGGGAAGTGAATAAATATATAAGTAATCAGGTTAATTAAAAAAATCATGACCCCCATTGATCAATCAACTTGATAGGTAAAAAACAGGAGTTCTATTCAGAATCAATATAAAAAGACTTGGAGATATTTGAGAATGCTAACTGACCTTGGTAAACCAGGATGTCAATATATCTCATTAGCAAAACGAACACTTGCCAAAATATCATTCTCTATATTTTCATTTATTTCATCTAATTCATCACAGTAAAGATCAAAATTTGTGTGTTCAAAGATTACAAGTCCCTACGCTTAATTTTCATATGATTAAAACCCCAGAAATCATTAAATATTAAAGAAATGGAGCAACAACTTTAAAGAAGCATGTATCACCTTCGAGTGAATACCAATCCCCGCCGGGATGATTGATATACAGTGGTTTCACAGTATAATTAATACTTTTTCCTTAAGTTTAGTGTGTCCGAAAGCCTCTTTGTGCTAATTTTGATATAAGTTTCTCTTTGTTTTGCAGGAAATCTGTCCAAAGCTGAATGCGGAGATTTTGAGCGGAAAAATGCAGAAGAGACCACCTACGGAGCTTATGACGGTCCGTCGTGCTTGTGACGGTCCGTAGGTGGCAGCGTAGTGCAGCTGCTGAAGGAAGATGGGGAAGTCTGACCAAGTGTGGGATTACGAAGCTTGTGACGGTCCGTCATGGCTGTGACGGTCCGTCCTGCAGGTTCGTCGTGAAGTTCAGAGAAGTGATCC
>NC_028648.1:68817019-68820206 GCF_001406875.1 Solanum pennellii | reverse complement strand
TATGCAGTAAATGAACAGATGGGGGGTTTCCAACCAAGCGCCCAAGGCTCAAATCATGATAATTGGCGCCAAGGTCAAGGGAACCAAGGTCGGAATTATGGTAACTACAATCGTGAGGGTCATTATGTCCGAGATGGAAGCTACAACCGCGACAACCACTTTAACAGGGGTAACTATGCTAATAGAAACGACAGGAATGGGCCCTATGTCCCTCCTCAAAATCGTGAAGTTACTCCTAGGGATAGTGGAGATAGTATGGCGCGAGTTGAGGATATGTTGCACAAAATGATGAGGAGGTTCGATGCTAGTGATGAGCACATTAAAGAGTTAAGGGGTGATTTAGCTAGTATTGGGCAAAAAGCTGATACACATGCAATTTCGGTTAAATAGATCGAATTGCAACTGGCCCAATTATCTGCGACAGTGAACACACGGCAACCGGGCACTCTTCCTAGCAACACTGTCCAAAATCCAAAGAATGATGCGCACTGTATGGCAATTACTACTCGGGGTGGTAGGCAAACCATTGACACACCTATGCCATCTGCTGAGAAAAAGGTGAGAAAGGATAATGATAAAGTGGTAAAGGGTAGTGGTGAAGCAGAGGACAGTAATGGAAAAGATGCAGAAGTACCCATCAAGGTAATTCCCATGCCTAGGCCACCACCACCCTTCCCTCAGAGATTAGTGAAAAAGACCGAGGATGGTAAATACCGGCGTTTCATAACAATGTTGAAGCAGCTTTCTATCAATGTCCCTTTGGTAGAAGCTCTAGAACAAATGCCCGGTTATGCAAAATTTATGAAAGATCTGGTCACCAAGAAAAGATCGGTCACTTTCGAGGATGATGATAGACTGCAGCATTGTAGTGCTATTGCTACAAGATCCCTCGTACAAAAGAAAGAAGATCCTGGTGCGTTCACTATTCCTTGTACAGTTGGGTCATTACATTTTGCGAAAGCATTATGTGATCTGGGGGCAAGCATAAATCTCATGCCCCTCTCCATTTACAAGAAGTTGGGTTTGGGGGATCCAAAACCCACTGCGATGCGGCTACTGATGGCTGATCGGACAGTGAAACGGCCTATAGGGATACTCCATGATGTGCTAGTAAAAGTGGAGTCATTCATCTTTCCGGCTGATTTTGTTATTCTTGATTGTGAGGTCGATTTTGAAGTGCCTATTATTCTTGGAAGGCCATTCCTTGCTACAGGTAGAGCCTTAGTTGATATGGAGAAGGGACAGATGACATTTCGGTTGAATAATGAAGAAGCGACCTTCAACATTTGTAGGACCATGAGGCAGAGTGGTGAGCTCCAATCGGTATCTGCCATATCCCACAAAGAAAAGATGAAGAAGGAGACTGAACAGGAAAATGCAAAACAAGAGTTTATGGTTGGGGATTTGGTGCTTGTAGACAGTTCTGGGTCGCCTTGTCTTCCGGGCAAGCTCAAGTCCAAATGGACTGGCCCTTACTTGATTACCCAAGTATTCCCTCATGGAGCAGTTGAGTTAAAAGCCAAGGAGGGAGTGTGGTTTAAGGTGAATAGAGAACGAATAAAACTCTATTTTGGGCATAAAGCATCGGGGAATAAAGTAATAGAGGCAAACCATCTTGATGAAGGCTGAGTAATCAAGTGTCCCCAGTCGTGCCGCGACATTAAATAAGGCGCTTGTTGGGAGGCAACCCAATTCTTGTCGTTTTTTTTTAGTAAGGATAGCATTTTTCTACTAATGGGTTTTTAAATTCGCAGGCACATCACCAGGAAATTCTGCAGAAAACTACTCCGCAGCAGTCACTGACGGATATATCGACGGACCGTTGCGCCTGCGACGGACCGTCGTATGCATCCGTCGTCCAGGTACGTTTTTCTGCTATTTTGAAATTAGGGCACACACGACGGAACCAACGACGGGTCGTCACAACTGCGACGGACCGTCGTCGGGGAACCGTCGCGTGATTAATGAAATAAACCCGACCCGACCCAGCTGGACCCTTTTCCAAAATCTGACCGTTTAAACCCCCTAACCCCTCATTTTCACCCCATTCATTCATTATTCCTCTCATCTCCCCTCTCTTTTCAACTTCCATATTCCCCCCACTGATCGTTGCCCCCACAATTCTCCAAAGCCTTAACATTATCATCTACTAGTCGGAGCTGCTGCTGTAGGTGTCTACCTTGCCACCGAGTACCTTTGCATCTGTTTTTCTCCATTTCTACGGTATGTGTCTCTAATTTATACTCATTTATCTTGCATTCTTGTTCCTAGTTAGTATTAAGTTTAGTTCCTCATAGTATTTTGTTTACTTTATACAATTCTGCCTGACCTAGGTTACAAATGTTCGAAATTACCATGTTTACCACCCTAGACATAGGTGCTTTTGCATTGTTAGTTTCCTAGGTAGTTGGGTTAGACACATGTAGGTCCAAAACACTACAAGGTTGATGTGGGTTCATCGGGTTGCTTAGGGTACCTTTAGTTCTGTCACTGTCATTCAGAACGAGACCCCGACGACGGACCGTCGTAACCACGACGGACCGTCGTAGGGTCCGTTGCACAAGCCCTAGCACCCCTGTCCTACCGGACACATGTGACGGACCGTCGTCTTCACGACGGTCCGTCCTGCACAACCGTCCCGGTTGTCAGAGACCCTGTTTCTAAGGGTCTCTCACTTTTTCTAAGTGTCCAACGATGGACACCTACGACGGACCGTCGTACGCACGACGGTCCGTCCTGCACGACCGTCATGATAGTTAGAGACCCCTCTGCTAAGGGTCTCCAATACTTTTCTAAGTGTCCTACGACGGACACCTACGACGGACTGTCATACCCTCGACGGTCCGTCCTGCATATACCGTCATGCTGGTCAGAGACTCTCCTTCAGGGTTCTCTATATATGCAGAGTCCAAGTACAACACGACGGACCTAACGACGGTCCGTCATAGTCACGACGAGCCGTCACCAGGCGCGTCGTGTGTCACTGTTTCTACAGCAGTTACATATTATTTTCACTGTTTTATTGCTTATGGGTTCGCCTGTCTTGTTTGCCACACCTCGTACTAATTGTGATCTTTTGCAGGTACTATCTACTATGGCACCCAAGCAAGACCGAACCTACGCACACGGGCGATCAAAGTCTGTTGCCCCGTCTGCACGCTTGATCATCGGCTCTGATGATGAGCGG
>NC_028648.1:68807843-68811717 GCF_001406875.1 Solanum pennellii | reverse complement strand
ATGCTTAATATGAGGTAAAGATAAGGGTTAGGAAAGCAACACACGTAGCCAGACCAAGGTGCGGAGTGAGATTTTCTAGATGCCGGACCAAGGATTTAGAAATACATAACTTATCACTTTGCATGCAAGATACTAGGAAAAAATTGTTATAGTTAGAATTATCAAGTTATGAACCTGTGGGGAACACGTAAACCCTAGTTACTTTGATTAACTGATTAAAATCCAACTTTCAAACTTATTAAGTGTCTCTTTTAACTTCGTTAGTTATTTTTACTCATTTAGAAATATAAACCCCCCTTTTTATGTTTTTACTTTCCAAGGAAGTTATCAACCAAACACTAGTAATAACAGATTGAAGTTAAGTCTAGACTATTTTCCTCGTGGGAACGATCCCAACCTCACTAGTTGGGTTATTTACTTGACACGACCGCTTTACTTCTTATTTGAGAAGTAAGTTTGAGCGTATCAATGATCCTGATGGATTAATTCCAATCATTATTAATCTTGACAGTGCCAAATTAATTTCCTTAACGTATAATATATTGCCCCTCCTTACCTTCTCTACTATTAAAATTTTTTGTCAAACGTTACGTTCGGATGAGATGATGGTGTTTCTTATATTACCGTAATTGACAAGTGTTTTTGAATTTGTTGTGAATAAGTTCTTGGAGGATTTACGCCTTAATATATGTTATAGAGCTGATTATCTGACTGGGTATCATGACCAACCCTATAGCTTGCAAAAAGTTCTCTGTAGTAGTTCATCGATTATAAACTTAACTATAATAATTGCAGAATATCAGAAGAACGCGTACTAAATTGGACATCTCTGAAGAGTTTAACGCTAGAAAGTTTGTTAATCCAGGATGAACTCAAAAACAAATTATGTCAAACTGTTCTTAATTTGAATCATTCTATCTATATGGATATTTTTGTTTTAGTTTATAAATGTCATGTAAACGATTAAAACCAAAAAATCCATATGGATTCAATGATTCCAATTGAGAAAATTTGACATTATTTGTTTAATGTGTTCATCAAGGATAAATAAACTTTACACTATTAAACTCTTCAGAGATGCTTAATTTTGTATGCAATCTTTTCATATTCAACATTTATTGCACTTAAGTTTTGTAATCGATGAACTACTATTGAGAACTTTTGTCTAGCTATATGGTTGGTCATGCCAAGTTGGATAAATAATCCTATAAAGTACATTCAACCTTAAATCTTACACTTTCTTATTCACGGAAAATTCAGGGCAATTATCAATTATGGGAAAATATGACAGACCATCATCATATATAATCACAAAGTTTAGACTGAACATTTTTATGGCTAAGGAGAGGTAGTACTTTATCCATGATGGAAATGAATGTGTGCACTACTAAGATATCTCAACGACCATACTCCTCGAAGATCTTGAAGTATTGCCAATCCTTAGAGAGAATAGATATTTTTAACATGTGTGTTACGGATAACAAAGAAAGAATTTGGACAATAAGAGCATATGGTACCTTAATAATCCTATAAATTTCTTCACATTGTGACTAATTTTTTTGTTTTTTTAAGGTAAATTTTCAATAAGAAGACTTTAGAGGTGCCACAGAATATGTCTTAGTTTCTCATGTTGTTCAAACTGTATTACTATTGCTACCTTAAATCTCAATGTCAGCAGACTACTCAACAACAAAAAAGTACAGTAGAATTTTTTTGTGAGGAATAAAAAGAAACTTGAGAAAATTTGTAATTAAAACATAAGACTAAACACACATATATAAACAACAAACAATAGCTTAAATTGTGCTTATTGCGCTTTATTGGAAAATACAAAACCCATTGGAAAAGCCACAATCCTTCAGAATAATCACAACCTTTTCTAAAAGTCATAAAAAAGTTACAGTCTTTCGGAAAAGATACAGTTAATGTTGGGAATTGAATGATCTCACTAAAAAAAAATTAAAAAGTTATTAGTCAATGTTTATTTTATGTAATACTATATAATTACAATTTGCAGCGATTTTAAACCATAAAAAAAAAGAAGCAATAAGACATTTAAACTTAAACTTTACAAGTGCTGTTTTTAGTAAACAAAATTATTCATCAAAATTTAAACACAAAACATAAGAAAGAATATATATAAACTAACTAATTAATGATGTGTAGACATTATAGATATTTATGTCATTAATTTTTCTTAGTTGAATATTTATCCTAAAAAGGCTTATGATATTATGCTAAAATCATCATTGACGTAATAATTTAATTCTTAACATTTGAAAAAGATGTAGTCCCTTGTTTTAACTTTTCACTCCAATTTTCCCCTTTAACCCATTTAAAATTATTATTTTCCTATTTATTATATTTGTATCCATAAATTATAAGGAGGGACATGACAAACTCAATATATCATCAGGACGACAACTTTATGTTAAATGAGATGTTATTCATGTCTCTATCTTGAATTTTTATTTTACAGGAGTAGAAATTAATAGGCTTTGATTTCCATCACGCGAATAATTTCTATTGATTTAGCTTAATTACTATATAACTAGGTAATTGGACCACGCTTCGCGTGGTCATAAATAATAATTGCACTAAACTTGCCAATAATCATTTACTAATATCCAGACAATAAAATAATGAAACAATCGGTGCTTAAAAAATATAAGCAATATTTCAACATGAAGTTGATTATTTGTCATTATGACATAACACACAAGAGCCTCTAATGAATGAATTATTCAGGAAATAACATATCAATTATTAGTTAATAAACTTTAAAAGGAAAATATGGAAGAAAAAAAGAATATATGTACAATGATACATTTCGTTAGAAAAAGAACATATTAAAGTTGCATAGATTATAAGATTGTGATATATTTCTTATGAAAAAATTCAAATATCTCTTACGAGATTCAAAAAGAAATTACGATTGAACATGAAAGCATCTCTCATATTGAATTTTTCAATTGATAAATGTGAAACTTCATATCTTTATAAATATAGATAATATTTAATCTTATGTAGCGTAATTTTAAGTTATTTTTATATAGAATATCAAAACATGAATTCTTTAAATTGAGTACAATAATTATTTTCTACCTAATCGATATACCTACTATATGTGTATGTGTTCAATATAATTGGAGACAAAAACTTTAGAGAAACATAAATAACATAGTATAAAACATGTCCTCAAAAACAATAGTTAATATCATAAGCATAAATTAATGATCGTAAAAAATATACCAAGATATGTAAAAATAAAATGAAATAGACTAGAAAAAAATTGAGGTCGTTGAATGTACAATGTCCCCTTAAGAATATAATTCCACTCTAATACCCAAGTTTTAAGGATTTACATCCTATTAAGATGGAACGATTAAATTCACCAACGCATCGATACTAAAAAAAATTGTGTCAGTAAGCCACTAAATATGAGCAAAGTACACAAATATATAATTTTATTAAAGAAGTCCAAATTTTTTATTATTTTAAAATGTGAGGAAATACCCCTATTAATAAACAACAAATGATAGTGTGAACAAATTCTTATTGTTCTTTATCCGGATGCTCAAAACATTTTGAAAAGGTCACAACCCTTCGAAAAAATCACAACATTTAATAAACATCACAATCTTTCGTAAAAATCGGAACATTTCGTAAAAGTCACAACTTTTAGTAAAAGTAACAATTTTACATAAAGTCAACTTTTTATGAAAGGAGAAGACTAGTTTTGGAAATAAATAAATTAAAAAGGAATCCTTGTTTGTGGTAATACCACATAGACAGACATATGGTTCTCTCTTATATATATATATATATATATATATATATATACATACATATATATATATATATATATATATGT
>NC_028648.1:68751501-68807086 GCF_001406875.1 Solanum pennellii | reverse complement strand
TATATAACCTTCGTTATGAATGCTGATTTAATGTAGCCTACTAATGTATCATCTTGTACTGGAGCTAGGTTTAATTTCTATATACCATTACTTGTTTTGTTGCATTTTAACATTACCAATGGTTAAATACGCTTCTAACATATCCATAATTTTGGAAATTTACTTTCATAACATTTATGTTGTAAATTTATTTGTTTCTTACTATGTCATTTAGCAACACTTATTATAACAGTTACATTGTTACTATATTAGAGTGAGACTCCTTGCATTCTCAGGTAGTCGAACTACAAGTGGACCGTCGAACAAGAAGTTTGTGGTGCTACTTCCACAACACCAGGCTTAGCATTTAAAATTAAACAAGACTGTGATATGTTGTTGCCTTTCTAGCGAGCTCTCTGTATAATGTTTCGCAAACTAAATGTAATATATGATGATACATAAATATGTTACTGTTAAGATTAATCATCTTTTCTTAATTTGTATCTCAATACTTCAAGCACCTGCCTTGCACGACATAACTTAATTTCATAAAAAACAAACTTTTTTTTTTTGGATATTTTGTTATCCACATTGGAGCCTAATTGATTATTTGCCTGTATTGGAGCTCATTTGGGGGTAGCACATCTACAAAAGATTATTCTGTATCCAAAGCTAGATAAAGGGACTTCTTGCTAAAGGAGAAAATGTACAATCAACTAGACCACATTCTTTGCATGTCCCACTGAGTTGGAATGCCTTAAATTTATGTGTGGTAACAGGTAAATTCCAAAGGTTGATTACATCCTCTTAGAGGGAGATGCAAACTAGCTCGCCTTTTTACAAGTACAAACCATAAGTTAAGAGACGATCAACTGTTTTTTGTTCTAATTAATGCATGGAATCTAATTTATTTTTTACAGATAGTTATCCTCATTAAAACAAAAATAACTTTAACAAAAATAAGATTAACAAACTAGGAATAGAAAACATTTTGACCAATAGGTCAGAAGGAAATAATTGCACTTGTTGGAAAAGCTAACAAATGCTTCAGTAGATTTGAGGTATTAGTAGAACAACCATTGCAATCTTTATGCTCTGGTATTATAACAAGTTTCTCCAGATTTATCGTATGCTCAAGTAAGAACTACAAGAACTGATGGAGGTTTATTGCATCAAAACTGCCCGTATGACTACAAAGTGACATAACCTTGTCATTCTTTAAATTTTATAAGGAAACTTTGAAAATGTTTTGTTCAAATGAGAGGTACTTATCTACCAACAAATCCATGTTTTTGCGTTAAAAAGAAGCATGGTACTACATATACAAAACAAGGATCAATGAGCTTAGGTGGTAAGCTTAACCACTATAGTAAAGAAATTGATGTCGTTGAGGCTGTAAGGGATCAATATATATTTGACATAAAGATATTGTCAATTGAATAGATACCGACAAATCTGGTAATATCATTAGGTTTTTCAAATTATGAGTCGACCTTAAGAGGTTGTGTAGGGGAAGGAAAGTTTTGAAATTCAAGAACTTTTTGTCAACCATCTGCGTTCCAGTGTTAGTGAGGACCTCTTCTAACATCAAATAGGAAATCACCTAAACAGAAGAATGAGGAACAATAAAGGTAAGTGCATTGATTTACAGGGCTTACATGTAGGTAATATGAAAGGAAAATAATATCTTTAGAGAATGATCAAGTTTATTATAGGTTACTTAAGGCACTTGAGATTATTACAATCAACAACTATATCACTATTTATACTACTCAAAACAGAAAATAAAAAGTCTTGAACAAATAACTAAATACATGTATCACAATTTACTAGATACATGTACTATAAAATTCTAAAGAGAATTCTTGGAAAACTAAGAGACAATTTCGGAAGACTAAACATTGATGCATTAATTCAACACTCCCCTTAATGCAGTTGCATGATAACTCCAATGCGTTCTCAAAGATAGCAAAATTTTTCTCTACGAAGTGCTTTGGTGAAGATTTAAGCAAGTTGTTCTCCTGTCTGACAATAATGCAACTAAGTTTCGCCTTTCTCTTGTGCTTCTCAAATAAAATGATACTTGATGGTAATATGCTTTGATCTTACATGGATGACTGGATTCTTGGCAATTGCAATTGCTGATTTGTTATCACAATACAGAACAATCCTTTTTTTTTTGTTTTTGACCAATGTCTTCAAATATTCTCCTGAGCCAAATAGCTTGAGAAGCAGCCTTAGATGCTGAAACATATTCTGCTTCGGCAGTGGATTGAGCAACAACACTCTGTTTTTTTTTTAACCAAGAACAAATACTTGATCCAAATAAGAAAACATAACCAAAAGTACTCTTCATGTCATCTATACTTCCAGCCCAATCATTATCAGAATAACCAATTAAGTTCAAATCTCCACCAAATTTTTACATTATCCCATAATCAATTATTCCTTGAAAGTAGCATAGAACACGCTTTGCAGCTCAAAAATGCATTTAGCTTGGTTCTTGTATGAATCTGGATAATAAGCTAGCAGCAAACATAATATCTGGTCTTGTTGAAGTAAGATATAGCAAACTTTCAATCAAACTCCTATAAAGTGAGTTATTAACTTTCTTTTCTCCATCATCTTTTCTAGACTTCTCATTTGCTTTTAATGGTATGGCCACAAACATGCAATCCATCATTTTGAATTTTTGAAGAATACTTTTAGTATACTTCTTTTGAGAAATAAAGATTCCTTCTTTAACTTGAGAAACTTCGATGCCCAAGAAATAATTTAGCAACCCAAGATCACTCATTTCATAAGCTTGCATCATATCTTGTTTGAAATTTTGCATCATCTTTACATCATTTTCTGTAAAGACCAAATCATCCACATAGAGACAAACAATGATAATGTTGTCATGTTCTTTCTTCACGTATAAAGTGACTTTACTTTTACTTCTCTGTAAATTATTTTTCAGAAAGTACGTATCAATATCATTGTACCAGGCTCTTGGAGCATGCTTCAGCCCGTAAAGAGATTTTTTTAGCCTGCACACATTTTCTTCTCCCCCTTAAAACAAAAATCCTTGAGGTTTCTCAACATAAATCTCTTCATCAAGTTTTCCATTCAGAAATGCTGATTTAACATCAAGTTGAAATATCTTCCATTTCTTTTGTGCAACAACATCAATTACAGTTTTAATTGTCTCAAGACGAGCAACTGGAAAGAAAGTTTCATAAAAATCAATACCTGGTTTTTGCGTGAAGCCTCTAGCAACCAACCTTGCTTTGTGCTTTTGAATATCTCCTTCCTGATCGAGTTTGATTTTGTAAATCCATTTTAGACTTACAACTTCTCTTTCTCTAGGAATAGCCACAAGCTTCCAAGTATTATTTTTTTTCAATAATTCGAATTTTTCTTCCATGGCTTTCTTCCAAACATTATGCTTTATTGCTTCTTCATAATTTTATGGCTCAACACCGGCAAAATTACATCTGTGATAAATGTGACTCAACATTTTTGTTCCTCTTGGAGGCGGTTCTTCATCATCTGAATCTAGGATTTCTCCCCTTGAAAGACATCTTCATCTTTCGCATCCTCTTCTTGATTTGAAGATACGATAGTAGTATTCTCTATCTTTTTATCCTCCCAATTCCATATTGTTTTTCAATCAAAAATGAAATCTCTACTAACAACAAGTTGGTTAGTTTTGACATCGAGAAGCCTATATCCTTTTGTCATATCACTATAACTAATAAAGACACATTTTTTACCTTTTTCATCCAATTTTGTTCTTTTCTCAGCAGGTACATGAGTATAACAAATACACCCTAAAATTTAAAAATGACTTATAGAAGGTTTAATTGCACTCCAAGCTTCAATTGGTGTCTTGTCCTTTAGTTCCTTTGTTGGACACCTTTTAAGGATGTGAACTGCTGTATGCACTGCTTCTTCCCAAAAATATTTTGGCAGCCCTTTCTCTTTCATCATAGTTCTAGCCATTTCAACAATTGTTCTATTTCTTCTTTCAGATCCACCATTTTGTTGAGGAGTATACCCTGATGTAAGTTCCTTCTGAATGCCTTCATTTTTGCAATATTCTTCAAATTCTCGACTTGTGTACTCACCTCCTTGATCACTGCGAATGGTTTTGACGCTTCAGCAAGGGCTTTAAATTTCTTGAATGTAGTAAATGCTTCTGACTTTTCTTTCAAGAAATAAACCCAAGTCATTCTTGATAAATCATCAATAAATATTAGAAAATACCTTTGACTTCCAAGAGATGGAGTCTTCATTGGTCCACAAATGTCGGTATGAATTAGTTTTTAAAAGTACACTTGCTCTCCAAGACACCATTTTTGGAAAAGACTTCCTGTGTTACTTTCCCATTATACAACTTTCACATGTATCCACCTCATTATGTATCTCAGGAAGGCTTTGCACCATGTCATTTTACTTGAGAATCTTTAAACCATGAAAATTCAAGGGACAAATTCTTTTGTGACAAATCTATGAATCATCTACAATTTCATTTTTTAATGCATTGTAGTGAAATTGCAAAGGGAAGTTTCTTTTTATCATGTTTACTTCAACAATGACTTGATTTGGCTCAATTTTATCATAAATCCTGCAATAATTATCTCTAAACACAAGAGAATAACTTTTTTCCATGAGTTGACCAACACTAAGCAAATTTTCTTTTAAGTCAGAAACATAAAAAATATCATGAATTTGCTTACCGCTTCCTTTCATGTTGATCGAAATAGTACATTTACCTTTCGCATCAATTAAGGCTCCATTCCCCATCTTCACATTAGTAGTGATGCTATTATTAATTGATATGAAAGCCTTTTCATCTCCAGTCATGTGGTTACTACAATCACTATCAACATACCATTCATTGCTTTTTGTTGATGCATCAGATTTAGAAGCAAAGAATAGGTTTTCTTCCCTTTCTTCGTCCTATTTTTCACAAAAATTTGCTTGCTCCCGTTTCTTGTGCCATCTATCCTTTTCAACGTGGCCAAACTTTTTACAAAAGTTACATTGGGGCTTGCCTTTGTGCCAACATTTTTCTGTATTGTGATTAGTCTTTTTGCAAACTTTACAAAAAAGACTAGAGTTTTTCTCACCTTTTTCTTCAACCTTCTTGGAAGAATCATCATGATCTTGCTTCTTTTTTGTCTTGTGATTCTTCTTCTGATAATTTTTTGAGAAATTTTGAGTATTCTCATTTGTTTTAGACTAGAAAGTCGTCTCTCTGGTTTGATCTTCACGAAAAAAATCTTCGATTCTCGTGTGCACGAAATGATCCAACTAGCTATTTGATGGAAAGCTTAGAAATATCTTTCATCTCCTTAGTGATAGCAACGATGTACTCATACTTTTCTGTGACGCTAATTTGAATCTTTTCCACAACTTGTTGGTCAGAAATTGTATGACTATGATTTCTAATTTCATTAACAATATTCATGACTCTTGGGCAATATTCATCAATTTTTTCAGATTCTATCATCTTTAAATTTTGAAACTCTCTTCTAAGAGTTTGAAGATTTATAGGGCGTACCTTTTCGTCACCATACACCTCAGTTTCCAAAAAATCTCAAGCTTCCTTTGCAGTCTCACAAGTAGCAATTTTTGCAAAATATGCTCTGGAGACTCCCATTTGGATTTTTCTCAAGGCTTTTTCATCTTGACGATACTTAGCCTCAAGATTTTCATGTCTGCTGTTGTAAGATCACCATTGTTGTCTGGCTCTTCAAAGCCATTTGCAACAATAATCCACAAACCTTCAGCATTCAAATGTGTTCTCATTCTTATCTTTCAGTAATCAAAATCAGTTCCATCAAAAAATGGAGTAAGAACAACTGAAGAATAAGCACCTTCATTTGTTTTGGATGCATATTTTTTTCTTCACCTAACCCCAGATTAAGAACGAAAACCAGCTCTAGTACCAATTTCTAGGAAATATAGAAGGAGAATAATTTCTTTAGAGAATGCTCAAGTTTATTATAGGCTACTTAAGGCCACTTGAGATGATTATAATTATCAACTACATCACTATTTATACTACTCAAAATATAAAATAAAAAGTCTTGCACAAATAGCTAAATACATATATCACAATTTACTAGATACATGTACTACAAAATTCAGAAAAGTCTTCTTGAAAAACTAAGACACTATTTCGGTATACTAAACATTGATGCATTAATTCCAACAAACTAAACCAGTACTGATTTCCCATCCTTGTAACACTGTATAGCTTAGACAAATAAAAGGAACTAATATTTTACCTCAAGTACTAAACTAAAACTATATGCGTGAATACAAGGGAATAGAATCAAATTAATCAAGTTAATTAATAAAATTATTACCCCCACCAAACAATCAAGTTGATAGGTACAAAAGAAGGAGCTTTATTCTGAATCAACATAAAAAGACTTGGAGGCATTTTTGACTGATAATTGACCTTGATGAACTAGGATGACAATATTAACTCATTAGCACAAGGAACGGTGGCCAAAAGATGTTTCTCTATATTTTTATTCATTTCATCTACTTTAACACAGTAGAGATCAGATTTTTGTGTTCAAAGATGAAAAGTCCCTAAACAATATTTTTGGATTATTAAAACCCCAAAAATAGTGAAATGTCAAACATATGGAGCAACAATTTCAACGAAGCATGTATCAATTTCGAGTGAATACCGATCCCCCGAATGCAGTCATTATTAATCTTGACAATGCAAAAATTTATTTTTTAATAAATAATGTTCTGTCTCTCCTTAGTTGCTCTATCATTAAAAAGTTTAGTCAAACTTTATGTTCATATGTGATGATGATTTTATTTATTTTCACGTAATTAATAAGCTTTTTGAATTTCTTGTGAATATAAGTGGAGGATTTGCGTGTGAATATATGTTACAAAACTGCTTATTTGTGTGAGCATCATGACAAACCCTTTATCTTGCAAGTGCAATATTTGATGAACATGCTTCGTTGAAATATTTGATGAACATTAGAAGAATGCGTACTAAATTGAACATATTTGAAGAGTTTAACACTAAAGTTTACTAATCCGGGATGAACACATTGTTTTTCATCTTGTATTCCAAATATACATAGAACAAAACTTTGAACATCTTTGTAAGACAACAAAGTTTAAGAACATTTTCGCAACTAGAAAATTAAAACTAGTAGCGAAACTAGAATCAGAATCAGATTTAAAAAAAATACGAAATATTTTTCTTAAAGAAGAATTGTTGTTAATATGTGTCTAAAGAATCTTACTAATTCCAACAAACTTTGCAGAAACACGAAGTACCAATGTTAATGAACAAGTGAAGAACAAAAGAATAGAACAACTGAAATTAATTAACAAATCTAAAATTTGTAAAACACGTACAAGAATCTAGAAAATTTTTAATAGGAAAAAGATCAAGTCCACTGAACTCACAGTGTCCCCTTAAGGAAATTATTCCCCTCTAGTACCCGAGGTTTTATTTGGAACATGACCTCCCAGGGTAAAATGATCTTAATCACCAGAGTATAGATACCAAAAACTCCGGTGTCAGCGAACCACTCAACAGCAATAAAATACATATAGAATACTAGATTTAGTAGTTGAAGAAGAAGTCCATGAATTCTATATTAAAATGAGAAGAAATCCCTCAATTTATAGAAAACAAAGAGTAGTGCGAAACAGTTCTTATTGTTCTTACCAGAAAGGTCATAAACCTTTGAAAAAGTCATAATCTTTCAGAAAGGTCGTCACCTTTCATAAAAGTCACAACTTTCCATAAAAGTCACAACTTTTCATAAAAGTCGCAATTTTTCATAAAAGTCACAACTTTTCATAAAAGTCGCAACACTTTATTTTCCATTCATGCCTTTTTAAAACCCAACAATCCCCCGCATGAATGGGGAATGACTCGAAGATAGAGAAACGAACAAGTATGTGTACTTTACAAGCAAGAATTAATTGCATCTGGATAAGTAGGTTTGCCCTTGGACTTTCCGTAGTGAACATATGTCGAATATACTCGTTCAATCGGTAGATGCGATATCTTTGAACCGTCGAACTTTGGTGTATACCTAGACAACCATATGTCACACAATTAACCCTTTACCGTTGATGGTTCTTACGATTGTGTTCGTTTTATCCATGAACACCTCCTGGTTTCATGAGTGTATAGAGAGATGGGCTTTTGACAATCATCTTCTTTGAAGCAGCTTACACTTCACACTCACATAGGTGATTCCTTACCGTGTTATCGCGTAGATACACTATTTGGTCAACTCTGTCAAACTTAGCAAATCATTAAAACCATTAAGCTTTATTAACTCATTAACAAGCCTTAATGTTGTATCCTTGTCCCTGAGCATTGTCTTCATCAAGAGAATGGATTGAGTTTGTTGACAATGTCGAACCGTCACTCACAACTTTATTTTTCTCCTTCAATCTAGCTCTTGGGATCTCCACGCTGCTAGATAGAGTTACCGCCATGATGACTTGTCCTAAGCCGTAAATTCATTCCCTTAGATGATCTTTTAATTTCCTCTCTAGTTAGGCCTTTTTGTAAGTGGATCCGACACATTATCCTTTGACTTTACATAGTCAATTCTGATAATTCCACTAGAGAGTAATTTTCTAACGATATCATGTCCATGTCGTATATTAAGAGACTTTTCGTTATACGTCATGCTCCATGCCCTACCTATTGCATCTTGATTGTGAAAGTGTATGCCTACTAATGCCAATGGTTTGGGCCAAAATAGAATATCTATCAAGAAATTACGGAGTCTTTCAACTTATTCACCAACCTTATCCAGAGCACCTAACTCAAAGATCATTGTAGAGCTAGCGATACATGTCTCTTTTGAAATATTTCTAAGAGACTGCTCATCTACCAATAGTAAATACATATCCACTCGTGAATTTTACTTCATGCGTCTGATGATTCTATTTGCATCACTATATCTTTCAATATTGTTGGATATTGTTATAATGCAAGACATAGTTTTAAGTATTATTTTAAATACTCCAAAACTCTATTTATTGTCATCTAATGAATTTATTTGGGATCACTTGTGAACTGACTCAGTTTATAGCAAATGCTATATCTGATCGCACACACTATATGATATGCATCATGCTTCCCAAAACTCCAACACAATCCAATTGTGACTCACTTTTGTTCTCACTCTTTTGAAATGCAAAGCTCACATTTATTGGAGACTTGACAATATTGACATCCAAATATTTGAACTAGTTAAGTACCTTTTAAATGCAATGAAACCATGAAAATGCTAAACATTATGGAGCTCTACGAATTCTTATATCTAAGATCCCATTAGCCACTCCAATAATTTTCATTCCACTTGCTTTATAGCATACGTTTAGTAGCATTTATGTCATTAGTGTCTCTATTGATGATCAACATATCACCAATATACAAACAAACAATGGCCTTATGATTTTAATGTGTACACATTTATCACTTTCATCATTCTTCAATACATTTGCCAACATGGTTTTGATCAAATTATGTCATTGTTTGGGTGCTTCTATAATGTAACTTAACAAGTTCACACACTTTCTTTTATTTACCAGGAACCACAAAACCCTCGAATTTTTCCATGTAAATTTCTTCGTCGAATTCTACATTTAAGAAAGTTCTTTTCACATTTATTTGATGAATTTGGAGGTCATATACCACAATAATAATTTGTGCATCCGAATGGATGTAATTCTAATTACTAACAAGTTTAAATTTATTGACAAGATCAAAACCTTGGTTTTTTTTTCTTAAGCCTTTGACACAAAGTCTTGCTTTATATTTTTCAACAGTTCCATCAACTGTTATTTTCCTTCTAAAGATTCACGTTGAACCCAAACGTTTATTTTCTTGCAGAAGATCAATTAACTTCCAATATTGTTTATTGACACCATATTTCTAAAGAATGAGTCTATAGAAGACACAGGAAATGTTACAAAATCAGATTCGAAGGAAGTAAATGTCCTTTAATATTTACTAAGCCTCTGAATCTCTTTATTAAGTACATTATCCTTTTCATTTCCTAGGACTTTTAGACCCTTCTCTAGACTATTCAAGTTTAATTTTACAGTCCACAATCATTGGTCCTATTTTAATTCTTTTAGGAATAGGAACTTGGACTTTGACTAGATATCCCCACATTTTGAAATATTTCAAGTTGGATTTCCTTCCTTTCCATTTCTCATATGGAAAAGATTGTATTATGATCAAACAAAATCTCTTTCTTTTTAAAAAGACAAAACTTTTTGTTGTTCCCTTTTGCAGTAAGGATAGTTCCTCCATACAGGTTTTGTGTATATAAATAATGCATCCATCATTTCTTTCAACGTTCGGTTTTTCATTAGATTGAGGTGAATATGTCAGTAGTTTGATGGATATTCCACTTTCCAAACATATTTCTACACAATGAAATTTATAATCTCCATTCTTATCACTTCTTATATTTTTTCACACTGATTTTTAAACTTCGATATTACATTGTCTAGACATTTCTATTGCTTCATTCTTACCATTCAGCAAATAGACATAGTCATTTATAATGCAATTCTAAATAAAAGTAACAAATACTTTTCCCACCATGAGATGGTGTTAACTTCATATCACAAATGTCAGTGTAAATCAATTCTAAGGGATCAGAATTCCTTTCAACAGATTTATAAGAATGTTCAACATACTTAGATTCCACAAAAACTTGACATTTTTATTTATTGCACTCAAAGTTAGGCAAAACTTCTAAGTTGATCAGTTTTCCTTACAAGGTTTTGTAATTGGCATGCCCCAAGTGTTCATGTCACAAACATTGACTCAAGAAAGTAAGAACAAATAAAAACATTGAGTGTGAAAAACTCTTCGCGAGGTAGCTCTTTCCTCACTAATATTTTGTTCCTATTTCTTACAATTTTGTGTGATACAAACATTGTTTAGATTGTCAAATTCCCTTTACAGAAGGACATTTCCATAACTTTCAATATGATTGTTGTTGAACTACCCATGAACAAATTTTCATTGGGTTCAATAAAGACAATATAATCCAAATGTTATTTTTACTAAAACATAACAAATGACTATTCACCAATATTCATGTCTATGCAAATACTTTTATTATAATAGACATATCTTTTCATGAAAAATCACAACATTTTCAGTGATATTTTTTTCCATAAAAGAACACAATTATTTTGAACAAGTATATATGTAATTTGGATGATTCATACTAGTCACACTATATACTAGTAATAGAGAAACTCAACAACCACAATACAAATATACTCCAAGAATTTTGTGGGTATAACATAATACAAAAATATCATTGAGTTTCATATCTTTTGCTCCAAAGTTAAATTAGACACCAAGTCTAATCATAAGCAAATTACCCCCACATTTCAAATGTGATCTCAAAAATATTTTTCAAGTATTTTAAAATAGTTTTTCCACATATTTTAATGTTAGAAACATTATTCTACGAAAGAATTATAGTGCTGCAATTCTCTTTGACAATGTTTACACAATGTCAAAGTTCATTCCATAGAGACACAAAATCACAAATTCTAAGTGACTGGTATTTTTCCTCTATCATAAATAGACAAACACTTAGTATTTTAAATACTAACAATAAGGACAAAAAAAGTTGTACAGTTTATTTCTATATTACATTGAAGTTAATAGAAAATCAAAATTACAACACTGACTTATTATGTGAAGTTTTTCATATTCTTCAAACCAATTGCATAGTCCAATTTATCCAGAGTATAAAACCACAAAATTTTTTAGTCTACAAAATCAGACACACTAACCTTTCTCAAGGAGTACAACACTACAAAAGAATAATACATATTCTTTATCACATAGAAATGTTTTTCTTATCAAATAGTCTTCCAACTATTACATTTTGACATACTATTTTATCAAACAAAAATATGCATCTCTCATTTTTGCAAACTAAAGAATTTCAAAAGCAACAATATTTGCGAAGTAAAATTCATTTCACAACATATGATTTACAGATTTTTTCCAAAGATACACATAATAAAAAAAATAAAAAATCAAAGATGACAACTCTTAGAAACTATTTTCCTCCTTAGATAATTTAATAAGAAGGTTACCTGGTAATCTTTAAACGGAATACCATAAATTTTTTTTGTTACATTCTCACTTTGACAATGCTAAACAAAACAACGAATTATGGAGAAGTAATGCATTTATCCTCTACTTCCATGATCAGATTCTCTCAATCAGTAGAATACAAAAAATACTAACAGTATATAATTCCCTTAAGATTGTTGTTCATCTTGTATTCCGAACATACTTAGAACATGACTTTGAACATCTTTGTAAGACAACAAAGTTTAAGAACATTTTCACAACTAGAAAATTAAAACTACTAGCACAACTAGAATCAGAAACAGATTTAAAAAAAAATATACGAAATATTTTTCTTAAAGAAGAATTGTTGTTAATATGTGTCTAAAGAATCTTACTGATTCTAACAAACTTTGCGGAAACACGAAGTTATCAATTTTAATGAACCAGTGAAGAACAAAAGAATAGAACAACTAACAAATCTAATATTTGTAATACACTACCAGAATCTGGAAAATTTTTAATAGAAAAAAGATCAAGTCCACTGAACTCACAATGTCCCCTTAAAGAAATTATTCCCCTCTAGTATCCGAGGTTTGATTTGGAATATAACCTCCAATGGCAAAATGATCTCAATCACCAGAGTATAGATACCAAAACCTTCGGTCTCAGCGAACCACTCAACAACAGTAAAGTATACTTAGAATACTAGATTTAGTAGTTGAATAAAAAGTCCAAGAATTCTATATTAAAATGAGAGGAAATCCCTCAATTTATAGAGAACAAAGGGTAGTGCGAAAAGGTTCTTATTGCACCTTACCGAAAAGGTCACAAACCTTTGGAAAAGTCACAATCTTTCAGAAAGGTCGTCACCTTTCATAAAAGTCACCACTTTCAATAAATGTCACAACTCTTCATAAAAGTCGCAACTTTTCATAAAATTCACAACTTTTCATACAAGTTGCAACACTTCATTTTCCATTCACATCTTTTTAAAACCCAACACACATAAAACCAATAATGTCAAATTTTTGTGGATTGGAATTGTTGAATCTATATGGATTTTGTGCAAACGATTAAAAGCAAAAAATCCATATATATTCAATGATTCTAAATAAGAATGATTTAATATTATTTGTTTAATGTGTTCACCCCGGATAGACAAACTTTTACGGGTTAAACTATTCATAGATGTTCAGTTTAGTACGCAATCTTTTGATATTCAACATTCATTGCACTTAAGTTTTATCATCAATGAATTACTACAATGAACTTTTGGAAAGCTATAGGGTTGTTCATGCCCAGACGGATAAAGATTCTATAATGTACATTTGGGCTTAAATACTTATTCGTAGAAAATTCAAGCCACTTGTTAATTTGAGGAAAATATTACACACCATCATCATATCTAAACAAAGTTTAGACTAAACATTTTGATGACTAAGGAGAGGTAGTATATTATCCATGAAGGAAATTAATTTGTGCACTACTGAGCTATCTAAACGACCATACTCCTCGTTGTCATAAACAAAGTTCTTGATAGAAGTCTACAAGTATTTTCAATCCTTAAAGAGGTACTAGATTTTCTTAATGTGTCTGTTATGGACAATAAAGAAATAATTTGGACAATAAGAGCATAAGGTAGAATATTAATATTGTCAATTTATTCACATTGTGTCTCAATTTTTGGTTTTTTTCTGAGGTAAGTTATAAATAAGCAGACTTTAGGGGTGCTACAAAATTGGTCTTTGTTGCTCATATTTATCAAACTGTATTACTATTTCTACATGAAATCACAATGTCATCTAACCACTCAACAACAAAAAAGTACACTAGAACTTATTTGTGATGAATAAAAAGAAATTTCAGAAAATATGTTGTCAAAACATAATAGCAAACACATATATAGAAACACCAAACAATAGCGTAAACATGTTCTTATTGTGCTTTATTGGAGTCAAAACCCTTGAAAAAACACAATCCCTTAGATTAATCACAAACTTTTCCAAAAGCCACAAAAGTCAACATCTTTCACGAAATTTCATAATTCTTCTTTCTCCTTTAAGATCTTTTAAAACCCAAAGAGTCATGCTACTTCTCTTATGTTGAGAGATAAAACACGCTAAGAAGGGGTCAAAATTATCATACATCAGTACCGAGAATAAGTTTACTTGTAACTATAACTATTATAGACAATTTATGTTTCCTTTTTTTTTAAGTATTTATTCTTTCTTTAATGTCCAAGTAAGAAAGTTATATCACACAACACTCTTTTTTATGGGTAAACTACAAAAATTCTACTAGTTTAGGTCTACTTTATTCACGTTTGTTTAGAATATTACTTCCTATACCATATATTGGCATTTGAATGCATATATCATTACGTGTCAGATACACAAATACAAGGTACACATATACATATATCTGATAATTAAAAAAAGGGTGATATATGTTTTATTATTTTTTAATTAAATGTGTATGATTGATATTCTTAATTAATGTAGTAATTGAGTATTGATTAAGTACTCTAGAAAATTTTGGCCTTTGAATACATGTTCGAAAGTTAAAAATTAAGATACACAGATAAAAAAAGATCGATATACATGTTATATTGATTTTTGAAATAGATGTGTATTACTATTTTCCTTAATTAAAGGAGCAATTGAGTATTAATTAACAACTCTAACAGATTTTGGCCTTTGAATACATGTATCCGAGGGTTAAAAAATCGAGATATGTGTATCTGTTGAGTTAGTTTTTTCTTCAGTTTTAGTTTACTTCAACAAAGACCTATTCTTCAGGGTTGGAACAAGTCAATTTCTATTTCCTATTTTTCTGTCAGTAGTGGAGATAGTTGATTCATGTCCTGTATTTTCGTTTTTCTTTAACTTTCATGTATTTCCTATAAAAAGGCATTGGAACCTATGAATAAAGGTAGATCATTCTGGTGCATTTGCTAAGTCTCAAACTTACAGTTCACATTTGGTATCAGAGCCAGAGCAAACAGAGTGATCTAAGAGAAAGAAAAATGAGCGACGACAAAACACTCACCAAGATTCCACAATTTGATGGTCACTATGACCACTGGAGTGAACTGATGGAAAATCTCTTACGTGCCAAGGGTCTGTGGAGTCTAATGGATGAGGGTTACGACGAACCAGCAGAAGGATTTGAAATGACAGCAGCAGAGAAGAAGAGTCTTGATGAGATCAAGATGAAGGACCATCAAGTGAAGCACTACCTGTTCCAGGCAATTGATCGGGTTGTGTTTGAACAGATCTTGAATCGCAAAACATCCAAGATCATTTGGGATTCGATGAAGAAAAAGTTTGGAGGCAACGAAAGGGTGAAGCGATCTCTTCTCCAAACCTTAAGAAGAGATTTTGAGGTTCTTGAAATGAAGAATGAAGAGAGCATTGATGATTACTTTGGAAGAGTAATGTCTGTCTCCAACAAGATGAGAAGCAACGGAGAAGACATGACAGATTCAAAGATTGTTGAGAAAATACTTCGAACTCTGACTGACAAATTCACATATGTAGTGGTGTCTATCGAGGAGTCAAAAGACACAGAAAGGATGACGATTGACGAACTGCAAAGCTCTCTGTCTGTACATGAAAAAAAATTAAGAAGATCAGTCATGAAGAAGATGATCAGGCTCTAAATGTTAGAGGCAGAGGCAGAGGATCATACAGAGGCCGAGGCAGGGGCAGAGGACGCTCATTCAACAAAGCAACAATCGAGTGTTACAACTGCCATAATCTTGGACATTTCCAATATGAATGTCCAAATGGGAATAGTGGAGCAAATTTTGCAGAGATCGAAGAAAAGGATGAAGTTCTTCTCATGACGTATGTGGAGCTTCAAGGTGCTCGAAGAAGAGATGTGTGGTTCGTGGACTCTGGATGTTCAAACCATATGTGTGGAGAAAGAGGTATGTTCTCAAGTTTAGACACTAGCTTCACACATAATGTTAAGATTGGGAACAATCACAAACTGATGGTTGGTGGGAAAGGAGTGGTAAAAATAATGCTTAAAGGAATAAACTATGTGATCAACGATGTGTATTATATTCCGGAATTGAAGAACAACCTGCTGAGTGTTGGACAACTTCAAGAAAGGGGTCTAGATGTGCTATTCAAAGGAGGAGATCGGAACACATGCAACATCTTTCATCCCTCGAGAGGAAAGATAGCAGAATCTGTTATGAGTGCTAATAGAATGTTTATCTTGCTAGGTGAATCAAATGACAAAACAAAAGAGGAGAAATGCTTGCAGGTTGATATCTCAGACGAGGCAGAGCTGTGGCACCATCGATATGGGCATCTCAGCTACAAGGGACTTCACACATTATGCAGTAAAGAGATGGTTGTGGGATTACCTGAAATTGGAGATGTGAAAACCACCTGTGAGGCATGTGTCAAAGGGAAACACCATCGCGTTCCATTTCCGAAGCAGAGCAAGTGGAGAGCCACTGAAAGATTGCAGCTTATTCACTGTGATCTCTGTGGTCCGATCAATCCACCATCAAACAGTCAAATAAAGTACTTGATAAGCTTCATTGACGATTTCTCAAGAAAAACATGGATATATTTTGTGCTAGAAAAATCAAAAGCATTTCATCAGTTCAAGACATTCAAAGCATTTGTGGAAAAGCAAACTGGATTGTTCATCAAATGTCTAAGAACAGATAGAGGAGGAGAATACAACTCAAATGAGTTCAAGGAATTCTGTAGAGAGCATGGAATCAAACGACAGNTGACAGCTGACCACAACCTTCACACCCCAGCAGAATGGCGTTGCTGAACGCAAAAACTGTACAATCATGAACATGGTGAGAGCAGCTTTGTTAGAGAAGGATGTACCAAGAGTTTTCTGGCCAGATGCTGTGCAATGGGTGAATCATGTTCTTAATAGATCTCCTACACTCATTGTAAGAGACATGACCCCAGAAGAAGCATGGAGTGGAAGAAAACCATCAGTCGAACACTTCAGGGTTTTTGGATGTATTGGTTATGTTCATATCCCAGATGTTAAAAGAAGCAAGCTTGATGATAAAAGCGTGAAGTGTGTCCTATTAGGTTTCAGCAGTGAATCCAAGGCTTTTAAGATGTTCGATCCAGTGGAGAAAAGAATTCACATTAGCCGAGATGTGATATTTGAGGAAGATAAGAAGTGGAATTGGGAAGCTGTTGGTTATTCTGGTGAAGAAAGCATTGAACTCGAGTGGGAAAACAATTATGAAAGTGTTGAGGAAGCGGAAGAAATAGAAGAATACACTGATGATGTTCCTTCACCAAATAATCCATCAACTGGAGAAACGATAACAACAACTAGCAGGGTGAGAAAACCACCAATATGGTCTGCAGATTATACCACAGGAGAAGGGCTATCAGATATAGAGGAAGAAGTAAACATGGCTAGAGTCGAGACTGAAACTCTAGCTTTCATGATCATATCAGATCCAACCAGTTTTCAAGAAGCCATCAGACATCAGAGTTGGAAACAAGCGATGGATGCTGAAATACAGTCCATCGAACGGAACCACACGTGGTCACTAACTACACTTCCCGTTGGAGCCAAGGCTATTGGGGTTAAGTGGATTTACAAGACCAAATTAAATGAACTGGGAGAGATAGACAAGTTCAAAGCTCGGCTGGTTGTAAAAGGATATGCTCAAGACTACGGAGTAGATTACACAGAGGTATTCGCACCAGTGGCTCGAATGGATACAGTAAGGATGATCATTGCTGTAGCAGCACAAAGAGGATGGGGAATCTATCAGCTAGATGTCAAATCTGCTTTCTTACATGGTGAGCTGAAGGAAGATGTATTTGTAGAGCAGCCACAAGGTTATGAAGTAGCAGGGAAGAAGGACATGGTTTATAAGCTACATAAGGCCCTTTACGGACTAAAACAAGCACCCAGAGCTTGGTTCAGTCGCATTGAGGCTTATATCGTCAAGGAAGGTTTTGTAAGCAGCTCTAGTGAACAAACATTATTCATCAAGCAAAAGGGAGGTAAAATCATAATTGTGAGCATTTATGTTGATGATTTATTGTTCACTAGTAATGATGAGGAGTTGTTGAATGAGTTTAAGCGCTCCATGAAGGATGAATTCGACATGACTGATTTGGGGAAGATGAGATATTTTCTTGGCATTGAAGTGATACAGAAGGCTGATGGCATCTTTATATGTCAAAGAAAATATGCTGCTGAGCTGATCGAGAGGTTTGGGATGCAGAATTACAACTTTGTTTGCAATCCGATAGTCCCTGGACAGAAGGTTGGCCGGGATGAAGCTGGTGTGAAGGTCGACTCAACACTATATAAGCAAATGGTGGGCAGCTTAATGTATCTCACAGCCACACGACCTGACTTGATGTTCGTGGTAAGTCTTATTAGTCGTTTTATGGCAAATCCTACTGAGTTGCACATTGGTACTGCAAAAAGAATCATGAGGTATGTGAAGGGAACTCTGGAATTTGGAATATGGTATCAACTTGATGGAAAAAGTGAACTCTTAGGCTACAACGACAGTGATTATGCGGGGGATGTGGATGACAGTAGGAGCACTTCAGGATATGTTTTCTTAATGAGTGGAGGAGCTGTGGCATGGTCCTCAAGGAAGCAACCAATCGTCACTCTGTCAACTACTGAAGCAGAGTATGTAGCAGCAGCTACATGTGCCTGTCAAGCCATCTGGATGAAAAGAATATTGAAAGAAATCGGGCATGAACAAGATGAAGAGATGGTTCTGTTTTGTGACAACACATCCACTATCAAGTTGTCAAAAAATGCTGTCATGCACGGAAAGTCAAAGCACATAAGGGTTCGATATCATTTTCTCAGAGAATTGGCAAATGAAGGTATTGTTAAATTGGTCTATTGCATCACTGAGGAGCAGCTGGCAGACATAATGACAAAGCCTTTGAAGATGGCATCATTCAAAGAATCAGAGAAGCATTTGGGATAAAAATTGTGAATTGAAACTCTTGATTGAGTTCAGTTCAAGGGAGGGAGTGTTGAGTTAGTTTTTCTTCAGTTTTAGTTTACTTCAACAAAGACCTATTCTTCAGGGTTGGAACAAGTCAATTTCTATTTCCTATTTTTCTGTCAGTAGTGGAGTTAGTTGAGTCATGTCCTGTATTTTCGTTTTTCTTTAACTTTCATGTATTTCCTATAAAAAGGCATTGGAACCTATGAATAAAGGTAGATCATTCTGGTGCATTTGCTAAGTCTCAAACTTACAGTTCACAGTATCAAGCGGGTAAAAAAGATCAAGAGATATGTTTTATTAAATTTATGGGTTTGTATCCTTAAGAAGATGTGTAAGAAACATCTTGCATGTGTAACTGGGTTTAGTGATGTATCTATTTGGGTAAGTAGAGATCCACAGTTCAAATAGTTCTTCCATTTATATTATGTCGTTTTCGTGCTTAGATCTAATCTTAGCTTGAATGTTTGAAGATGGAAATTCAACCCTGCAATGAAAAATATGGAGAGAAAACAAAACTATAATGTTCATATCTCATAAACATATTGTATTTTAATGTTAATGTGTTGCACATTTACTGGGATCATTCATTTTTGGGAATGATAACCCATGAAATAATAAATAGCAACAATATCCTACTAAGTAGGACCTAATTCGTAAAACTTTTTGAAATTAAAATTTAAAACGATATGAGCTCTACCATATATATGTGAAAAGGGAGAACTTTATTCTAGATACACGAGAATTATGAAACAAGCTTACAAATTTCTACATACAATTTCGAATGCCAATATTTAATTTTTATAATTATTATTAAAATTTAATTTGAGAGAAAGAAAGAAGAAGAAGATGGTGGTTGTACATGAGGGTGGGGATGATAGATAGGGATGAATAATTAGAATTTTATTTGTAAGAGAATGGTTGATGAGAGAGAATTTTCTATGTTAATCCACCATTATTTAGGGTTTAAATACAAAACTATATAATAAATCCCATTTGTAAGGAATTTGTTTATTTGATTGTATCTTTTAAAATATATGATATAAAATATCAAAAGTGGTAAGATAAGTAATTGTTTGAAACTAGAGATAAAAATAGTATATAAGATAGTAATGTATGTCTAATTAAGTACTTTTTCCCTTTTTAATGTGATGATATATGATTTTCATTAATATATAGTTGTTTTAAAAATTAGGGGTCGGAAAAGTGAAATATTACGGAGGATATTACAATTAAGGTTGGGAATTGAATGATTTCACCAAAAAAATTGAAAAATGGACAGTCAATGCTTATCCCATGTAATACTATATAATTACAATCTCCAGAGAATTTAAACCATAAAAAAAAAGAGCAACAAGACATTTAAACTTAATGTTTACAACTGTTGTTTTCAGTAAACAAAATTATTTATCAAATTTACAACACAAACCATAAGAAATGTAATTAGTATAAAGGATAAATACACAATTTAGACTTAGGTTGTCGTTTCAAAACCTTAATTTTTTTTAATGATGTTTTTTGAATGTATTTATATTTTTATGAAGGGCTAGTGTCACACTATTTATATCGTGGCCATGGAGTTGACCATTTAAATAATTTCTATTTTGGTCAAATCATAGAAAGAATATATATAAATTATTAATTAATGAGATCTAGACATTATAGATAATTATTTCATTAATGGTTCTTAGTTGATTATATATCCTAAATAGGTTTCTGATGTCATGCTAAAATAATTATTGGCATAATATGTTACTTTTTAATATTTGAAAAAGATATAGTCCCTTGTTTCAATTATTCACACCTATTTTTCCTTTAATCTGTATAAAATTAATTTTTTCCCTTTTTATATTTTTAATAATATTTTAGTCCATAAATGATAAGGAGAGACGTGACAAACTCACATGCATCATCATGACAACAAGTTTATGTTAAATGAGATATTATTCATGTCTCCACCATGATTTTTTAATTTTATAGTTGTAGAAATTAAAAGTCCTTAATTTCCATTATGGAAATAATTTATACTGATTTATCTTAATTAATATATAACTAGGTGCGGTCATAAATAATAATTGTATTGAAATTACAAATTATCCTTTTCTAGTATCCATAAATTAAAGATGATGTAAACTAGGTGCCTTAAAAAATATTAGCAATATTCCAACATAAACTTAATTATTTGTCATTATCACATAACTCAAGAACCTGTAATGAATGAATTATTTAGGAAATACTAAATCATTGATTCTTTAATAAACCTTAAAGAAAAAATAAAGAAGAAAATAATAATATGTATACAAACACGTTCTGCAAGAAAGTGAACACATTTAAGTTGCATATATTATGTAATTGTGATATATGCCTTAGGAAAAAATTCAAAAAATTGTTGAAAGATTCAAAAAAAGAAATTACTTGAGCATGAAAGCAACTTGCTTAATGAATTTCTTCAATTGATAAGTGAGAAACTTCATATCTATATAAAAATAGATAATATGTAAGCTTATATATAGTATTTTTAAGTTATAAAATATTATATAGAGTATCGAAAAATGAATTCTTGAAACAGAGTACAATATTTTTTTTTCACACAATGAATATACCTACTATATGTGTCTATATTTAATATAACTAGAGACAAAACTTTGAAGAAACATAAACAATAGAGTTTAACACATGTACTGAGCTATAACAATTCATATCATAAGCATAAATTAATTAGCATAAAAAAGTATATAAGGATATGTAAAAATAGAATGAAATAGATTTGAAAAAGTCGAGTCCATTTAATTCACAGTGTCTCCTTAAGAAAACAATACTCTTATACCTAAGGTTTGAAGATTTAATTCCTCTCGGGTTTGAACGATTTTATTTACCAACATAAAGATACAAAAAAATGGTGTCAGCAAGCCACTTGACATGACCGAAGTACCCAATATTTAACGGTACAAAAGAAGAAGAAATTCAGAATTTTTGTTGTTTTAAAATGAGAGAAAATCCCTCTATTTATAACAACAAAGGGTAGTATGAACAAATTCTTACTGTGTTGTATCGAGAAAGTCACAAGTCTTTGATAAATTCACAACCCTTCAAAAATGTCACAACCTTTCGTAAAAGTCGCAACTCTTCATAAAATTTATAATTTTTCATAAAATTCATAACTTTTTCATAAATGTCACAACTTTTTATGAAAGAATAAGGTCAGTTTTTGAAATAAATAAATTGAAAGCGAATTCTTCTCTCTCTCTCTCTCTCTCTCTCTATATATATATATATATATATATATATATATATATATATGATTGATACTTTACAACATTGCATTAATATGGGTAAGTTCAAAGAGATTAGTGCTCCCATGAACCAAAAGAGAAACTAATAAAGATGATAGAGCCAAAAAGGTGGATGAGACATACTTCACAAGTTTCATTGGGTATTTGACGTATCTTCGATCAACAAGACTCGATATATTGTATGTTGTAAGTATATTTTTCGGGGTTTATGCATCGTCATAGTGAAGTACAATTGCAGGAAGCCAAAAGAATTGTGTGATACATGAAAGGAAACATCCCCTATGGGGTCATGTTTCAGAAGAGTCAACTTGTGAATATTTGTGGGTATTCAGACATTGATTAGGGCGGTTCTGAGGATGATGGAAAGAGTACTTTAGGGTACTGTTTGAGCATTCGTTCAGGAATTATCTCATGGAGTTGTAAGAAACAAGATATTGTAGATTAATCTAATGCCGAAGCTGAGTTTGTGGCAGCTGCACACTACATCAACCTTTGTGGATGAAGAAAATTCTGGTTGTTTTTCATATGGAACCAAGTGGAAGCATCATAGTGTTCGTGGAATATGGAGCGGCAATAGCTATATGTCACAATCTTATGGTTCATGGATGAACTAAGCACTTCAAAATCAACTTCTCTTTGTATAGAGAAGTGCAAAAAGATGGAGATATAACTCTTATCTACGGCATGTCAAAAGAACAATTGGATGATATTACTAATCCTCTAATGGTCAGCAAGTTTTAGCATCTCAGACACAAAATTGGAGTTTGAAGATTCCAAAGCAAGGAGTCTTAGGAATTTGCTTTTTCAACTGCAATCAAGTTTACTTTTACTATTTTATAATCGATAAGACTTAGTCAATTAGTTGTTAGCCATCTATTCCTACTATTAAAAAGTATGTTAGTGAGTTAAGAATATGTGAGTCGTGGGTTTACAACTTCCTGCTATCTGTTTTTTATTCTAGTCTTATAAATGTAATTTTAATACATGAATAAAAAATTTCTTCTACCAATATCCTTCTGCCCATTGAATTATTCCACTTTACTATTACTGTTCTTATTTTTCTTACTTCTATAACTGTTATTGTTATCGGTTTAAATTCTAGTTTTTCATTGTCTCTGTGATTTTACTTTATAAGAATTGGATTAGCAATTTTATGAATTTGTAAAATCATTTATAATCAAAGCTAAGAGAAGACAACAAATCCTATTCTTATAATTGTCCTATTTATATTGGCTACCTTGTAACAAACATTTCAAAATTGTGGAGAAGCTAACTAGTACACTACTGCTGAACATATCCTAGTTTACAAAATGTGTAAGTGCTGCTCACCATAAACTGCATACTAACAAATACTTACAGCGGTAAAAAATAAAGGGATGCAGTTTAATCTAAAATATGACAAATGGACAATGATATTAAATAAGGATAGAAGTGTCTTTGATATACCTCAAGTTGTAAAAACATATTCCATGAGGCCAAAATAAACAATTAAGAAACTTAATAACTGTCATGAGATAGGTACACATGTATTGGGTGGTTTTCCTTTAGAAATAGGGGCAGGGCAGTTAAAACAAGGACATTCAGAAAATTAAAAAAAGGGAATTCTGCGAGAGTTTCTAGCCTCTTGAATGTCTAGAAAAGTTGTGATCTTTATTATAATATAACTAAAGTTCCTTATTGTCTTAGGATGTAACTTATTAAGTCAGAAGTGTACTCATGATTGTTTTGTTTTCAGACTTCTTGTTGTAATACCACTGAATCTAGTGTGAAACAACAGTATTTGTTCCTTTATTTTCTATTTCGGTAGTAAAGTCTATCAAATTGGTATCAAACCGGTAACTTTCAGGGATGGTGAGTAGAATGGAGGGACGACTCAAACAAGTGGAGAAAAATTTGACAGGCATAAGAAAAGATGTCAGAAAACTAGAAGGATGGTTACAAGAAATGACAGTGACTCTTGCGAGAATTGAAGCACAAGGGAGAACTATGATGGAAGAAGCATACAACTCTCAAACCAAATCTGTCAGAAACCAAGAAGAGGGAAGCAATGTCAATTGGGCTGGAGAAAAAGATGGGAAAGAAGTTTTGGAAGCTACACTTACCACTTTTCGAAGGAGAGGATTCTTTGGGATGGATTTTTAGAGTGGAGCGATATTTTTTCATGAATAAAATTTCTAAAGCGGAAAGATTACAGGAATCAATTATTTGTTTGAAAGGAAAAGCCTTAAATTGGTATTATTGGATGGAATCTCGACAACAAATGTTAACCTGGGAAGACATCAAAAGAGAGTTGTTGAACCGATTTCATCATTCTCAAAAAGTCAATCAATATGTAGTCTGCCTCAATGAAAGAGGCATATGAGGGAATATTATTTTGAGTGTTTTTAATGGTTTGAACGAGGAAATTTGGACAGAAGTGATGTTGTTAATGGATCAAACATTGAGGGAGATAATAGAGATGGCTGAAAAGGTGGAGGATCGAAATTATGTTTTGCAGCAAGTACAAGGTTTTATATTTGAATCAGGCAGAGGAATTGAAACTGATAAACCAGTTGGGTTTAGACCAAATTATCACCGAGTTGCAGACATTCTTGAATCTCATGACTCAAGATCCATAGTAGTAATTCGTAACATTGATTCACCTATGAATACTGCCACAAAATCGACTAGCTTCAATGGGACTGTAGTAGCTAAGTCTAAAGGACACTTCAAAGGTTGTCTGATTTAGAATTTTCCCGAAAAGGAGTGCTGGGGTTATGTTTTAGATGTGATGAAAAATTTGTCCATAATCATCGTTGTAAAAATAGGCGCTTAATTTATTTATTATTTAAGAGGCACCCAACACAGATGAGTATGAAAAAGAGGTATTCTTTGAGTCTACCGGAGAAGATGTAGTTGAAGGGGAAATGAAATGTAATATGATGTAGTTGAATATAAATTCAGTTGTGGGCCTTATAGGAGGTAGAACAATGAACCTTGTGGGGAAGGTTCATGGGCACGACGTGATAATTTTGGCCGATAGTGGAGCTATCCATAATTTTATATCATCCACCCTTACTAATCATCTGCAATTACCTATTAAGAACACCAAAGGATTTGAGTAAAAATTGGTAATGGTCAGCAGGTTAGTGGGAGTGAAGTATGCCAAGAGATATGGATAGACATGCAATGAGTCCAAATTAACCAATAATATTTTCTGTTTGAGTTGAGGGTAAGTGATGTGGTATAAGGGATGGAATGGATGGCCACATTAGAAGAGATGAGGGTGAATTGGAAACTTCTTACCATGAAATTCAAATATGCTGGAAGATTGTGTCTCTTCGAGGGGATCGCATCATGGTTCGAACAATAGTGTCACTCAAATCCATGACCAATTTGTTAAATAAAGGAAACTAAGTATTTCTGATCGAGTTGAATCAGGTAACAATAACGGAAGATTAAGCAACTATAACATCAAAGGAGATTGAGAAGGTATTATATGATTATCCAGAAGTAATGTGATAAGGCCTTAGGCTTACCCCTACGTCGGTGTCGGGATGATGTTATAACTCTTCAATCTGGAGCACAACCACAAAACATTCGTCCATATCGATATTCTCAATCTCAAAAAGTAGAGAGCGAGCGTTTGGTCAAAGAGATTGTGTCTGCTGGAATCATTAAAACTAGTCCAAGTCCATATTCTAGTCAAGTATTACTGATTAAGAAGAAGGAAGGTGGCGATTTTGCGTGGATTATCAGTCTCTTAATGATATCACTATCCTCGACAATTTACCAATACTATGCATTTATGAATTACTTAATGATCTAGGGGGAGCCACCTATTTTCCAAGTTGGATTTAAGTCAGGTTATCATCAAATTCGTATTCAAGCTGGAGATGAAGCAAAAATAGCTTTCCGCACTCATAAGGGACATTATGAATTTATGGTCATGCCATTGGTTTTGACCAATGCACCCTCAAATTTTCAATCATTGATGAATAACATTGTATGGGATCATTTGCGGAAATTTAATTAGTATTCTTTGACGATATTTTGATTTACAGTAAGGATTAGGCTTCACCTCTGGAGCTTTTGAAGGTTGATTTAGATATTCTTAAAAAGAATTAGCTGGTAATAAACAAGAAGAAATGCACGTTTGGTCAGCTTAAACTTGAATATTTAGGTCATATAATCTCCTCTGAAGGAGTGCAGGGTGACCCCTCCAAGATTGACAATATGATATCTTGACCAAGTCCTAGAGATACAATGGTTTTACTGGGATTTTTGGGACTCACTGTATATGACAGAAAATTTGTGAAAGAATATGGTGAGAGTGCTGCCCCTTTAACTGATCTACTAAAAAAAGATGCATTTTCACGGGGAGAACGCGCTCAACAAGCATTTGAGGCATTGAAGTTGGCTATGACTCAAGTGCATGTTTTACCAATGCCAAGCTTTTCGTAACCCTTTGTGATTGAAGATGATGCTTCGGGATTTGGTGTTGGTGCAGTTTTGATGCAAAATGGTAAACCTATTTCTTATTTCAGTCGAATGCTTTCTTCCAGAGTAAGACAATGTTCGGTATCTGAACGAAAGCTAATGGCTATCGTGTTGGCTGTCAAAAGATGGAATCATTATTTTTTAGGCCATTATTTCATCATTAAAACTGATCAAAAAGCCCTTAATTTTTTGCTAGGATAGAGGGTTATTTATGAGAATCAACATAAATGGGTTTCCAAGCTCATGGGTTATATGTTTGAGATCAAGTACAAACAGGGTGTTGAAAATAGAGTGGTGATGCTTTGTCAAGATGCGGCGAATCTTCAGAGTTGTATGCGTTTTCAATTTTTCAATATAAAGACAAGAAGGAGTGGGACCAGTAAGTACAACGAGACACTAAAATGACTTCTATTTTGCAAAAGTCAATTTTAGGACAACAATCAAATGACAACTACAGCTTGAAGAATGGATTTCTACTATATAAAGGATGCTTGTTTTGCCAAAAGGATCATCTTGAATACCTGGGCTATTGAAAGAGTTTCATTCTTCTCCTATTTGAGGCCATTCAGGGTATCTTCGCACATATAAAAGTTCGTCTGAGAATATCTACTAGGAAGGTATGAAGAGGGATGTGCAAGACTTTGTTGCTAGGTGTGAAATCTATCAAAAGAGCAATTCTCAAACTTTGAGTCCGGTAGGGTTAATCAAACCTTTTCCTAAACCTCTTCATATGTGGGAGGATGCAAGTATGGAATTCAATATTGTACTACCTAAATGCCATAGGAATGATACTATTTTGTTTGTGGTGGATCGTCTTACTAAGTACACACATTTTATTCTACTTTCACACCCTTTTAATGCGAAAGATGTGGCGGTTGTTTTCATTAAGGAAGTGGTTAAATTGCATAAATTTCCTAAATCTGTTGTGTCATGAGACAGCAACACATGTATTAGGTGGTTTCTCCTGTAGAAATAGGGGCAGGGCAGTTAAAACAAGGACATCCAGAAAAATACAGAAAAGGGAATTCTGGGAGAGTTTCCAGCCTCTCAAATGTCTAGAAAGGTTGTGATCTTTATTATTATATAACTAAAGTTTCTTATTGTCTTAGTATGTACTTTATATTGTGTCAGTAGTGTAGTCATGATTGTTTTGCTTTCATACTTGTTGTAATATCAGTGAATCTAGTGTGAAACAATATAATTTATTCCTTTATTTTCTATTTTGGTAGTAAAGTCTATCACTCTTATCCTTCTTTGTGAAAGGTTATTTAATGTAGTCGACTAATCAATCATCTTTTGTTGGAGCTGGGTTTATCTTGATACAAACACTTCTTTTGTCGCATTTCCGCGTCACTAATGGTGAAATATGCAACTAACACATCCTTCATTTTGTAACTTTACTTTCATAATATTTATGTTGTAAACCCATTTGTTTCTTTCTATGTCATTTATTAACACTTATTATAACAGTTAAATTGTTATTTTATTAGAGATCGACTCCTTCCACTTCTCAGGTAGTCGAACTACGGGTGGACCTTCGAACAAGAAGTTTGTGGTACTGCTTTCACAACCTCCGACTTCACAGATAAATTAAAAAAGACTACGATATGTTGCAACCTTACTTCCAAGCTCTCAGTATAATGTTCCAAAAACTAAATGTAACATATGATGAAACATAAAAGTTCTACTATTAGGCTTATTCATATTTTCTTTATTTGCATCTCAATACTTAAGCACGTGCCTTGCATGAGATAGCTAAGTTTAATTAAAAAATGTCTTTTCAATTGTTTTTATTTTTTTTTTAGTTTTTAGGGTGTTTGTTATCCATATTGGGGCAAAAATTATTTTGTCTCCGTTAGGGCCAGTTTTTGGGTAACATTCCTACCAAAGATTTTTCTATACCCAAACCTATATACAAAGACTTCTTGCTAAGAGAGAAGTAGTACCATCAATTGGATCACATTCTTTGATGGTCCCACAGAGTTGGATTACCTTAAATGGATTTGTGGTAAAAGGTAACGCTTCAAGGTTGATTCCATCGTTGTAGTGGGAGATGCAAACTAGCTCTCCGTTTAACGAGCACAAACCATAAGTTAAGGGACGATCAAGTGTTTTATTGTTCTAATTAATGATTGGAACATAATTTAAATTTCATACCAAGTTGTCCTCATTAAAACAAAAAAAAAGCATCAACAAAAATTAGAGCAACAAACTAAAAATAAAAAACATTATGGCTAATTGGTTTGAAGGAAATGATTGCACTTGTTGGAAAAACTAACGAATGCTTCATTAGATTTGTGGTATTAGTAGAAAAAGTTTTGCATTCCTTATGCTCTGGTAATATCACAAGTTTCTCCGCATATATTGCATGCTCAGGTAAAAACATCAAGAATAGTTGGCTCTTTATTGCGTCAAAACGACGCGTACGACTACAGAATGACATAACCTTGACATTCTATCAGGAAACTTTGAATATATTTTCTTCAAACAATAGGTGTTTGACTTCAAACAAATCAATGTATTCACACTAAAAAAGCATGGTATAACAAATATGGAACAATGAAAAATCGGTTTAGTTAGTAAGCTTAACAACTATAGTAATGAAATTGAAGTTATTGAGGTTCTAAGAGATAAATATACATATGGCAGAAAGATATTGTCAATTGAAAACATGCCGGCATATCAGGAAATATCATTAGGTTTTCAAATTACGAGTCGACCTTAAGAGGTTTTCTAAATGACAGAAAGTTTTGAAATACAAGAACGTGTTGTCAACCATCTACATTCTAGAAATAATGAGGAGATTTCTTCCTCTTCCAACATCAAACTGGAAATACGCTTAATAGAACAATGAGGTCGAACAAAGGTATGTACATTGATTTTCATGGCTTACAAACTAAACCAATAGCGACTTCCAATCCCTTTAAAACCTTACAGCCTAGACAAATAAAAGGAATGAATACATAACCTCACGGACTAAATTAAAACTCTATGAGTTAATTAAAAGGAAGTGAATCAATAGATAATAAATCAGGTTTATTAAAGATAAAACAATAAACTCAACTTTACTTATGTATGAAAGTAATATAATTTCTGTGGGAGATTCTCTAACCGACAACCATCACTTGAGCCTAAGTGATGATACAACGTTTTACTTCACGCTCCAGAGGACCATCCTATACCTTTCCATCGGTATAGGACCTCACTTAACTTAGTGGATCCACTAGCTTAACTTACGTGATCATCTATAAAGAATGACCCGTTAATACCCATGATGGCTATATGATTTACATGGAGACTTAAGTTAATATGAACACCCATCCCCACATTGGTGCTCAATACTACTCCAAAAATACACTTTATCTTAAGCTTTTAACATAACTTCCTTCTTTTGGGTTGAGATAATTTGCTCAACCTTTTTTAGCTTTAAGAATCCCTCTTGGAATCAATGTTCCCCTTTTTATTACTCAAAACTCTTTTAGAACTCTTAGTTTCCTCGTAATTAAATGTGAAAATATTTATAAGCCTTTAGGGAACACTTAGTTCCCTTATATCTTTGGAGAGCGGAAGTCAACTCTTACTCTTTATTTACTTGAACTTAACTATTAGGGAATACTTAGTTCCCTTATAAATTTAATGAATTTAACTCAACTCATTAGTATTTTCTCAACTAGTACCTTGAGCCTTGAAACAAAGTGAAAATGATTGTTGAAGAATCTTTGAAAATTTAAGAACTTACTTTGACTTATTTCTAAACTTTTAACTTGGCTCTTAACTTCTTTGACCTTGATCTTAGCTTCCCTTGAATTTGGATTATGGATTCAAGGATCATGATCTAATGTTTATTGATGATTTTAATGATTTCTAGATGTACTTTAGAGTGTTGGAATTAAATTGGAATGATAGGTATATCACTTAGGAAATAGTACGAAAAGAAAGGGAAAGAAAAGGGTTTCTAGGTGGTCGTGGTGCTCTGACAGGCGCGGGGCCTGATGTACCGTGGGAGATTCACTGAACGACAACTATCACTCGAGCCTAAGAAATGATACAACATTTTACCTCACGGTGTCGAGGACCATCCTATACCTTGTCATCTGTATAGGACATGACTTAACTTAGTTGATCCACTAGCTTAACTAACGTGATCATCTAAAAAGTATGACCCTTTAATACCCATGATTGCTACATGGTTTAGATGGATACTTGAGTTAATATGAACTATCATCCCCACATCGATGTTCAATACTACTCCCAAAATATACATTAGCTCATGCTTTTAACATAACTTCCTTTCTTTGGGTTGAGATAATTTGATCGACCCTTTTTAGATTTAACAAGACCTTTTGGAATCAAAGTTCCCCTTTTTCTTACTCAAAACTCTGTTGGAACTCTTAGTTTCTTCTTACATAAATGTGAAACCATTTATAAAACCTTTAGGGAATACTTAGTTCCCTATAGCTTTCTAGAGATGAACTGAACTCTTACTCTTTACTTCTATTGAACTTAACTATAGGGGAATACTTAGTTCCCTTATAGCTTTTGAGAATTTAACTCAACTGTTACTCTTTTCTCAACTTGTACCTTGAGCCTTAAAACAAAGTTAAAATAATTGTCTAAGATTCTTTGAAAAGTTTAAGAACTTACTTTGACTTACTTCTTAACTTTTAAACTTGACTCTTAACTTCTTTAACCTTGATCATAGCTTCCGTTGAATTTGTATTCAAGGATCAAGACCTCATGTTTATTGATGATTTCATGAGTTTTAGATGTACTTTAGAGTTTTGGGGTTAACTACAAATGATAGTTATATCACTTAGGAACTAGTATGAAAAGATAGGAAAAGAACGGGGTTCCCAAGTGACCTTGGTGTGGGCCGCCAGAGCCTGTCGGAAAGACTTTGGTCTGATGTGCTCAGGTTGGCACGGCGGGTCAGGGCCTGTTAGATAGAGTCTACTTGTGGGGCTCAGGAAGGCGTGCCCTTTAAGGGTTGTCAGACGGGACCTTTGACTTTTCTTCTCCCTTTTTCATCTCTAAACCTCCTAAAATTAAATGGATCCCATCGCAAATACTTAGGATCACTAAATAACTCTTTACCCAATAAATTAGACCCAAAAACAGTCTGGAAACACGAATCAAGTTTACTAGGGATAAACTACAATTCAACCAACAATAATTTCACAATTTTTCGTCATGAACTTCCATGTTCATCATTCAATAAACTCTAACTTGATGAATTGAATCAAATTAGGGTTTGGGTGAAAGGACCCAACACAGAATGATCTCACATACCTTAAAGGGATCACCCCCGACAAATCCACATAAGGATTCTTGGTGTTGTTTCTTCTTCTTCTCCTTTCTCGCCTTTTCTCCTCTTCTTTCTCTTCTCTCAAAACCCTATTTTGTTTTCTAAAAGCGTGAATTGAGTAGGGTGTGCTTGGACCCCAACATATTACCCAAAGAACAAAATTAAATAATTGGGTAAGGAAAAGACCAAAGCACACTTTAAAAATTCGGATTGGACTTTTCTCATTGCAACAACCCAACTTTCGAATGTCATATATCCTTTATATGACCTCGAACTTTTGAAAACTCAAGGCTGTTGGAAAGGTATTCCTAAGGGTTTTCCAACCATATAAAGAACTCACACTAACTCCTTCTGATATGGGAGTTATGGTCGTTTCAAAATGACCAAAAACTCACTTTTACACTTGGGAAATTTTGCATATTTCCCTATTTATTTCCAAAAATGACTATTCTTGGTTTCTTATCTTATTCTTAGTTATTTCAGGTTATGAGATGTTACATATTCTTCTTGACATCTCTTCTTTCTAATAGCTTATACTTCCGAAATTTACCATCAAACCCTTTGAATTTTTCAACTTTTCTATTAGTGTTCTTATTTTTTTGACTTCTATAACAATTACTATTATTGGTATGACGTCTAATTTTTTATTATCTCAATGATTTTATTTTATAAGAATTGGATTATCATTTCTATGCATTTTTCCAAAGCTTTTGCACTCTTGAAGAATAAAAGTTCTATAATGGAAATTATTTGTTGTATTTCCTATCATGCTTTTTACAAGAATTTATAATCAAAGCTAAGAGATGAGAAACAATCATATGCTTACTGCTGTCCTGTTTCAATAGGCTACCTTATAACAAACATTTCAAAATTGTGGAGAAGATAACTACGATACAATTGTTGAATTTATCTTAGTTTACAATGTGTGTGAGTGCTGCTCACTATAAACTGCATACCAACAACTATTTACAGCAAGAAAAAATAAATGGATCTGATATAGTTCATCATACAACAAATGGACAATGATATTGAATTAGGACATACATGTCTTATCCTTCTTTGTGAAAGTTGATTTCATGTTGTCGACACATCTATCATTTTCTTGTGGAGCTGGGTTTAATTTCTTTATATATACAGTTCTTTTGTTGCATTTCAACATCACCAATGGTGAAATATGCAAATAACACTTCCATCATTTTGGAAGCTTAATTTCATAAATTATGTTGTAAAGCCATTTTTTTTTGTAATTTAACAACACTTATTATAACAGTTACATGGTTATTTTATTAGAGATTGACTTCTTCCCTTTCTCAAGAAGTCTAACTACGGGTTGACCTTTGAACAAGATGTTTGTGGTGCTACTTTCACAGCCTCATGCATAGTAGATAAATTAAAAAAAGACCATGATATATTGTAGACTTTCTAGCAAACTCTCAGTATAATGTTCCGCAACCTAAATGTAACATATGGTGAGACATAAGTAAGTTACTATTAGGCTTGATCATCTATTCTTTATTTGCATCTCAATCCTTCAAGCACGTGCCTTGCACAAGATAGATAAATTTCATAAATAATTTCTTTTCATTATTTTAACGGTGTTTGTTATCCACATTGGAGCCTAAATCATTTTAGCCTCCGTTATGGCCGATTTGGGGATAACTCTCCTACAAATGATTTTTCTATACCCAAAGTTAGATCGAGAGACTTCTTGCTAAGATAGAAGCACTACCATCAACTAGACCACTTTTTTTTTTCTGCTCCCAACACGTTTGAATGACTTAAATTGATATGTGGTAACAGGTAAAGCCCGAAGGTTGATTCCGTCCTTGTAAAGGGAGATGCAAACTAACTCTACTTTTTACGAGCACAAACCATAAGTTAAGGGATGATCAAATTTTTTTGTTGTTATTAATGTCTGGAACATAATTTAATTTCATACCATGTTATCCTCATTCAAAAAAAAAAAATATCAACAAAAATAAGATCAACAAACTAGGAAAAGAAAACATAATGACTAATTGGTTCGAAGAAAATAATTGCACTTGTTGGAAAAGCTTATAAATGCTTCAATAGATTTATGGTATTAGCTGAATAACCGTTGCAGTCCTTATGTTCAGGTACTATGACAAATTCTCTGGATTTATCGAATGCTCAAGTTAGAACTTCAAGAATTCATGGAGTCTTATTGCGTCAAAACTATGGGTACGACTACAAAATGGCATAACCTTGTAAGTCTTCAAATTTTTTAAGGAAACATTGAATATGTTTTGTTCAAATGAGATTTACTTGTCTACCAGCAAATCAATTTTTTTTGCGCTAAAAAGAAGCATGGTACTGTAAATACAAAACAAGGAAGTCATGCCCTGAGCCTATATCCTGGGCGGGACTGGAACTCGACGACCATTGATGGTCTCGAGCGGAACCTTGGTCTGGCTTGCTTAACACAGAAGGAGACAACAATCATAAACTTAATTGATCTGAAAAAATGTAATAACTCAAAATGTTCTTAAAATTGAAACATTAAAACTTTACCAAAATTCGCAACCCAAGTTCTAACAATAATAGATAATACTCGAAAGACTCAAAATACAAAACTCTGACTATCTTTGAAGACTCTAACATGACTAATACAGATGTTGGGACAGACCCCACAACATCCTAATGATCTAATACTAGAAAGAAAGTAAAAGAGTCCTACGAAATGCAAGGAAGCTCACCAACTAACTCTAGAGTGCTCAACTAGATCTATAGTGCGCTAGATGCCGATCCTCGTCTCCTCCGTCTACATCATAATACGATGCAGACCAACTAGCATCAGAACATTGAATGTATGAGTATGCTTGTTAGAATGCTAAAACTACAAACATAGGCTTGAAAGGAGAATCTTAAGAACTTATCTCGCTCAACTCAACTCTACTACACTGAACTCATTTCAATAGAAAGCAATTTAAAAAAAGAGCAATATAACGAAAAGTTGTTTAAACATGATTTTAACTCTATATGTATGCAAAGATACAATATAACTTTGAGATGTATGTAAAAATACAATAATTTGTGTATATAAATACATTTAATTTATGTGGGAGTTTCTCTAACCGACGACCATAATTTAAGAGCTATAGCGATGACACAACGTATTGCCTCACGTTAAAAAGGTCTTCCTATACCTTGCCATTGGTATTGAACCAGAACTACTAAGTGGATCCACTAGTCTATCCTAGAAAGCACTAAAGGTATCATATAAAAAGTATTATCCTTTTCTACCCATGGTTTATGGGGGATGTGAGTTATCTGAACTCTCCCCTATATCGGTGCTCAATACTACTCCAAAAATATTATTATATTAGCTCTTACATTTTTAAGACATAATTACTTTTGAATTTGAGATTAGTGCTCAAACTTGGGAATTTAAATTTACATGTTTACTTCATCTAGAAAGCTATTACTCCTTTTTGAAAACTAGCCCAAAAGCTCTTTGGAAATCTCAATTTCCATTGTTATTTAAATGTGAAAACATTTGTTTACTTCTTTGGGAATACTTAGTCCCCATATACTTCTTTGAGAAAAACACTTTACTTTACTCTATACTAACTAAAACCTAAAATATTCAATCACAGTTAAAACATTTGTAAAAGACTTATGGAACTTGAAATTGAATTCTTCTTCTTATATTAACTCTTTACTCAACTTGATATTTAAGTCTTAAAACAAAGTTAAAAGCATTTGCAAAAGACAACTCGAAAAGACTCTAAGAATTTTCTAGTTTTGGCTTCTAACTGTCCATTAATTTCAAGCTATTGATTTAAGGTTGTAATTCATATTTCTAGATGATTTCTATATGTTTAGAAGTCATTTAGTGTAGTTAGAATAATTATAAAGTTTAACAACACTTTAGGAAGTCCTAAACGAATTGAATTACGAAAAGTGAGTGAAAACGCTGTTTTGGGCGCGTTCCGCCTGCCTCACTTGACAGAGGCTCCTTTTTGGTGCACTGCTAGCGCACTCCACCAGTCTTCATGGCGCTATGGGGGTTGGCGTGTCATTCCTTCCCCATGTCAATTTTTTACGAATTGTTCGTCTCTTTTTCTGATCTTAAATCGTTCTAATTTGATCCCTATTCTCAAATTCACTTTAGATTTATGTATCCACATCATATACACAAGGATGTAACCCAATGAAATTAAGAAACAACACTTTCTATCTCAAGAAATTCATTAACTTAAAATCATGTTAAAGAATGAATGCATTTCAAAGAACAACCAAGAAGAACATTCAAAATCCAATCGTTTTAGAACTAGATTAGGCTGAATCAAATATTACTGATACGTGGGTGAACAAAACCAATGTTATCAGAGACCCACATACCTTTTTAGGGATCACCTCGATAAAATGCACACTCAAGCGTGAAAGCTTCTTGGGGATTCTTGATTTCTCTCTTGTTTTCTCTTCTTTTCTCTGTTCTCCAAGCCCTAGCATGGATTCTATCTTTTTTTTAAAACCGAACAGATTCTGTTTTTACCCCAATCAATTCCTAAAACGAATTGATAAAATAAGGTAAGGAAAAGACTGATTTGCCCTTCCCAAATCCGGATTATGCTTTCCTTAATCCAACAACCCAACTTCCGAAAGGCATAACTCACTCATCCGAACTCAGAATCCCGCAAACTTGGCGATGTTGGAAATATCATTCCAAGGGCTTTCCAACCACAACTAGAACTACACCTTACTCATCCAAAGCTACGAGTTATGTCTATTTGAAGATGACAAAAAACTCTCTTTTAACGTACTTAAAAATTTCCAGATTTCCTTATACATTCAAAAAATAAGTATTTCCAGATTTGAAACACCTTTCTAGTTCATTATAGTGATGAGATGTTACAAAGGAAAAATCGTTTATGTGGTAAGATTAACAAATACAGTTATGAAATTGAAGTCATTGAGGCTGTAAGGGATCAATATATATTTGGAAAAAAAATGTTGCCAATTGAAAATATACTGACATATCAGGAAATATCATTAGGTCTTTCAAATTACGAGTCGACCTTAAGAGGTTTTCTAGGGGATGGAATGTTGGGATACAAGAACTTATTATCAACCATCTGCATTGCAGCAACAGTATAGAGATATCTTCCTTTTTCAACATAAAAAATGAAATCACCTGAATAGAAGAACCTCAAAGAAGAAAGGTAGGTATACTGATTTACAGGTCTTACAAACTAAACCAATAGTGATTTCCCATCTTTGTAACACCTTATAGCTTAGACAAATAACATGAACTAATGTTTAACCGTACATACAAATCTAAAACAATATGAATGAATTAAAGGGAAGTGAATCAATCGATAATTATAAGATTAATTGAAAAAATCATGACTGCCATCGAACAATCAAGCTGATAGGTACAAAACACGAGCTCTATTCAGAATCAATATAAAAATCCTTGGAGATATTTAGGAATGATAACTGACCTTGTTAAACCAAGATGACAATATAAGCTCATTAGCACAACGAACACTTGCAAAAAGATATTTTTCCATATTTTCATTCATTTGGTCTAATTCATAACTGTTGAGATCATGATTAGCGTGTTAAAAGATGACAAGTACCTAAACTTAATTTTCATATGATTCAAAGAAACATGTATCACCTTTGAGTGAATGTTTCTCCCCGTCGAGATGATCAGGATAGATCGATTGCAGTCATTATTAACTTTGACAATGCACAAATTCATTTCCGTAACGGATAATGTACTGCCTCTCCTTAGCTGATCTACCATTAAAAAGTTTAGCCAAACTTTATGTTCAGATGTGAAGATGGTGTTTCTTATTTTCCCATAATTGAAAAGTGTTTTGAATTTGTTGTGAATAAGTTTTTGGAGGATTTACGCCTGAATATATGTTATAGAACTTATTATCTAACTGGGCATCATGACCAACCCTATATCTTTCCAAAAGTTCTGTGTAGTAGTTCATCAATGATAAAAATCAACTGTAACAATTGCAGAACATTAGATGAATGCATACTAAATTAGACATCTCTAATGAGTTGAACACTAGAAAGTTTGATAATCTAGGATGAACATATTAACCAAATTATGTCAAATTGTCCTTAATTGGAGTCATTGAATTTATATAGATTTTGTGGTTTTAATGTATGGATATTGTGAAAACGATTATAATTGAAGAAATCTATATCGATTCAATGATTCCATTTCAGGACAATTTGACATTATTTCTTCAATGTGTTCATCCCGAATAAATTTTTTTTCAGAGTTAACCTCTTTTGAGGTGTTTAGTTTAGTAAGAAATCTTGTTATATTCAACATTTACTCCACTTGAGTTATATAATCGATGAACTACTACAAAGAACTTTTGGCAAGCTATAGAGTTGGTCATACCTTGTAGAATAAGCAATTCTATAACGTACATTCAGGCTAAAATCCTACACTTTCTTACTCACAAAAAATTCAAGTCAATTGTCAATTATGGGAAATATGACAGACCATCATCATATCAGAACACAAAGTTAAGACTGAAAATTTTAATGGCTAAGGCGAGATAGTACATTATCTGTGAAGGAAATGAATATGTGCACTAATGAGATATTTAAACGACCATACTCCTCGTTGTCATAAATAATGTTGTTCATAAAAGTCAAGAAGTATTGTCAATCATTAGACAAAGTAGAATTTTAATTTTGAACTTGTCTGTTATGGACAATAAAGAAAGAATTTGGACAATAAGAGCATAAGGTAGCTTATTAATCCTATCAATTTATTCACATTGTGTCTAAATTTTGGGATTTTTCTAAGGTAAGTTTTCAATAAGAAAACTTTAGCGGTTCCCAAAATTTGGTCTTGGTTGCTCATGTTGTTCAAACTATATTACAATTGCTACCTAAAATCATAACGTCACTTAACCACTCAACAACAAACAAGTGAACTTTACTTATTGTTAATGTCAAAACCCCTTTGAAAAATCACAATCCTTCAGATAATCACAACCTTTTCCAAAAGTCACAAAATGCACCATCTATCGAAAAAGTCAAAATTCTTCATTTTCCTTTCATATCTTTTAAAACCCAAAGAGTCATGCTATGCTTTTGTTTTGTTGAGAAACAACAAAAGGCTAAGAAGGGGTCGAATTCATCATACATTAATACCGAGAATAAGTTTACTTGTAACTATAACTGTTATAGACAATTTCAGTTTCTTTTTATTATTATTTTTTAATTTTCAACAAAGAAAGTTATATCACATGACACTCTTTTTTAATGTGATAATATATGATATCCATTAATATATTATGGTTTTAAAAATTAGGGGTCGCAAAAGAGGAAAAATTTAGGAGGAGATCACAATTAATGTTGGGAATTGAATGATTTCAAAAAGATTGAAAAATTAGTAGTCAATTTACAGTGATTTAAACCATAAAAAAGTGCAATAAGACATTTACACTTAAAGTTTACAAGTGTTGTTGTTAATAAATAAAAGAGACCGCAGCGCAGCGGAGTGGAGCAGCCGCGACACTTCCTCCACCATGATCGGAGCTGAGATCATTCATATTAGCTTGGTTAGGTCAATATATGTACCATCGCTTCTATTTGATGTAATATAGTATAGAGGTTGAAGGTGCGCAAAGCGTGGTAGGCCTGCGCCGGGGGAGAATACCTTCAACACATCTTCGCTCGTGATCGCTTAGAGCCCCCCTTCAGTGCCCTACAAGCACCCAACCTTCCTTTTGCTCTTCCTTAGTCCTCTTTGTCTAGGCAGAGGTATAACCCTTTTTGAATACATTTGACTTGGCATATCTATGATTCTTTTCTCCCAGATGAAGCAGCAGGCATCGGTCCGTAGAACCTATAATTCATCAAAATTAAAAATATTAAAAAATTTTAGGAAATGAAATTAGGATAAAAGATACATACACAATTTAGACATTGGTTGCCCTTTCAAAATCTTTATTTTTTACGTTTTTTAATATATGTATATTTTTCATGAAAGGGCTAATGTTCCACTACTTATATAGTGGACATGGAGTTGACCATTTAAAGTTTTTTCTATTTTTGGTCAGACCATAGAAAGAGTGTATATATAAACTTTATTTTCATGTATAATATGTTGAAGAAGCGTAAATGAATATGTGGTCAGTTTTTGAACGGTGACATCATCAGTTTTGCTTGATTCGGAGATTGGAAGATATCGATATTGACGCTTCATCAACATATTTTAAATCCATTTTGGGTTGAATTTGAAAATAAGAAATATTAGATCCATTAATTAGCCAACCGTAGTATGATAGAATTATGAGGGACACATGTTCGTTACCTAAAAAAATATGGGTATTATAGCAGTCATAGAAGTTATGCATGTTTCATGAGGGCAATCAAATGAAACACGATAGTGGTTGTTCTTAAGTATAATGTTTGAGTGTCCATAGCGTGGAAAATGACCATTTAGCCTGCGTGTACTGGTAAAATGATATTATTGAAGGAATATAAAAAGTTCTCAAATAAAGAGGCAACCTAATCCTAGTCCAGGTAACCCTTTTCCCTCAAAGGGCATATTCAGACGTGTTGGCTCTGTTTTCTCATCTCTTTTCTTCTATATTCTCGTCCTTTTTTTCTGTCACCAAGCAATAAACTGTAATCCCCTTTCTTGCCACACATCAACCTACATGTGTTTCACAATTTAAAAGAAGCTTCACTGTAAAAAGGCAATTAATCAACAATCTAAATAAGGGCAATAAGTGACTCTCAATATGAATTTTCTTGTACTCATGAACTCTATATTTTCATGGTAAAAGAGTTCCAAAGACTACTCACTACTCCTATCTTCTCAGTTGTTTCGGTATCAGGTCACTGTGATTTTAATCTTTTCTCTAAGTATCTTTTGTTTCTCAATGTCACGAGAAAATCCATGCCAAATACATATTCATTGACAGAGGCGACATGTGTCTTTGAAGGAGGGTGTATAGTGGGGCGCTGATTTGTTCGACTTGGCACAACATCCAACATATATGACCAAGGTAAGCATATGCAATTCCTGTTTGTAAGAGTTATGAAAGCAGAAGATTCATCATTCACTTTTCTTATGTTGTACAACAACAATACGTAGTTGTCAGTTTACAACAACAATATGTACTAGCATACGTTGTGCTGCTACTTCAACAGCTCTTATCAAGTGTGCTTGATGGTTACTACAAAGAGCATAGAACATCTTTTTAAATTATTGGTATATCTTTTTCTATTGAAAAAGTGTAACCTTGTCCTTGGCAGAGTCCTCTCATCCAGATACAAATGGGGTACAGTCATAAAAACTGTCATGTCAGGTGGTCGGTGAAAAGTGCAGTATCCTACACCAATAAGAAGAGCGGACGAGATTGTATGTTTTAGGTATCTCAGAAATGCATGGACCTGGTACCAGGCAGAGTTTCCTCCATCAGATACATAATTGGTTACAGTTGTAAAGCTGTCACATTAGAGGTTGGTGAGCGTCAGTGTACTACACCAATTAGAATGGAGGGGGGTGTTTGTCTAACGGAAAATAACTCTTTACGTTTGATACTTTTAGCATGACAAACACCATATTATATTCATTCATCCAAAGAAAGAGGTCAGCTAGGAAGCCTTTTCAAGAACTGACAAAGAAGTTTGTAAGGGACCTGGTCCCCGTAAGACTGAGACTGCGACGTGAAAATGTGAAAAGACAGCTGTCACCTCTGATGCGGTAGGTGCACAACTTTTCCAACAGCAAGCCTTCATCCAATGGGATAGTTTCAACGAATTTGTGGTGAATGATATTATCTCTTTTCATCATACACAAATTTAAGACTTGGCAAACTCAACTTGGATTTTCTCTAAAAATCGATAATCTTGAAATGTGAAGGCCATCATCAAGGAAAAACACTGCTCATATTAACAAGGAACCAGATGGAGTGCTACAAATTCTTGTTGTATTTAGAGCTCGGTGTCTTATGTTCTTACATATAAAATCTGATCCTAATCTATAAAGGATACATATCTTGTTTCGGTTTCTAGAAGTCTAAGCATCTAGAGTTAGGTGATTTAGTGGGCAACATTGTTGTTGCTTAGTCAAAATCTAAATCGTCCAAAGGGTGGGGGTTTAGTGGGCGGTGTGGTATCCACTTAGCAAATTCTATGTTATCTAGGGGTGATAGCTTAGTGAGTGGTGTTGTATCCGCTTAGGCTCTTAAAGTAATAGGTAGATTACTTCATCGTGAGATTGATAACTTTTTCTCACATTTGTTGTAACCGGCTTTCACTTTTGTTTGAGAAGATTAGTGAAGACGGTTGTAAATCCTGTGCAATAGGTCGCTATTTTACTTGCTTGAGCACGGAGGTTTCCCGTAAACTGCTTGTGTTGTGTTCTTCATATTGTTTAATCTTTTGTACTGTTCTTGCTGTGTCAAGAAACCTGGTCCGTTGACTGGTAGTGGACGCACATATTTGAACAAGTGGTATCAGAGCAGGTGCTGTCTATCTGGTTAACACCAAGAGAGAAATTCCTGTGAGAAATGGCGTCACTGATAAATAAGCAAAGAAATCAGTCTTCCCCAAGACCTCCTCTTTATTATGATAATCTCTACACATAGTGGAAGATTTGGATGAGAGCCTATCTCATTGCTGAGGACAGTGAAGTATGGGAAGTCATATGTAAAGGTACTTATGTGCCAACTATGGAGTTTAAAGATTTAGAGGTCACAAGAGTCATTCCAAAAACTAGAAAACAATACAATGACTCAGACAAACTATTAGTCTAGAAAAATCACAAAGCAATGAAGCTACTGATGTGTGGCCTTCTTATAAATGAACACGATCTGATTTCATCTTGTGAATCAGCCAACGAAATCTGCGATCTGTTGAAAACAACTTATGAGGGCACTGAGGAAATAAGGAAATCTAAGCTAGATTTCTTTCTACTAAGTTTGAAGGTTTCACCATGAATGAAGGTGAACTCCTTGATGAAGTGCGCACCAGATTCTCCAACAACACAGATGAGTTCATGTTTCTTGAAGAACCTATTCCTATTGTCAAGCAAGTCCCTAAGATACTAGAAATTCTTACTAGATCTTGGACAAATGATTTTGCAACTGGAAATGAGACAAGAGAACCTGATGTAATGACGATGCATACACTATTTGAGCATCTTCAAGTTCATGAGATGCACAGAAAAAATGAGGGGCTCTTTCTCAAGGGCAAAGACAAGAAGACTGATGTGGTTGATGAGGCTGATCCTAACAAAGAAAATCTGACAAGGCTACCAGCTCAAGTGAAGTCTGTTGCATGAGTTATCTATATGGTCACTCCATTGGAAACTTTTCTATGCAAAAAGCTGACCACTTGAAATTTGTCACGATTGCAGAAGGTAAAGACAAAGAGGGGGACAAGGTCCGTCCCAAGATAAGCAGAAGAGAAGTCTTCTTATGGGCATTAAAAGGTATATGGCTGCATGGAAAAAATCCTCAAGTGATTCAGATGATTCTGAACACACATATAATAATTTCATGGCAAAGTAAGACGAGGAAGATGCTGATGAAAATATAATTCTATCGTATTTCAACCAAAACTTGAATACCTTTTCTACTATCAAGTTGAGAAAGCTAGCAGTTGTATTACTTGATTTGATAAGTGAGATTATAAGTGAGAAGGATCTCATAAACAACAGTCTAGATATCTCTCAAGATGGAAAAATAGCATTAGTTGCCCAAATATCTAATATTAAAAGTCAAATGCTTGTTCTAGATTTTAAAATATAGAATTGAAGAAAAGTATGAAAGGGGTAACTAATAAAACTTTTAAAGGAAAGAATAAGGCAAGCAACTTGCAGCTGGAGCTTGAGAATAAGCTGCACATTGCTGAAATGAAGACCAAAATTGCATTAGAAAGAAATCTTGAGTTAGAGATGGACCTGGTTAGTGTAAAAGAGGAATTGGAAAAATATCTCAGATGGACCAATTCCTCTAAGATTCTTAAAAATCTGATCGGTCAAGACAACAACAGTAGAAGATGGTTAGGTTGTGACAAGATACAATCCTCCTACATTCCTCGAAGCAAAAATGTTCCTAATTCTGACTATCTGTTGTCTGAGAATTGTGGTCGAGATAGAAATCTTAAGAAAGATTGTCCAATTTTTGAAAATTTTGAAGGATATTCGTCAAATTATTCCAAACAGCTTAAAAGAGCTAAAGAAAGACATGTAAAGTTTATCTGATTTGATAATAATCAAGAAAAGAAAGAAAGGGGACCTGGTCTTCATGATAAATTTGTCAGATCCGACAGTAATGTGAAAACGGAGCGCAAGGGACTTGGTCGTCGCTATCGTTTAATCAGAACAGTTTGCCCCCTTGGACAGGAAAGTTTTTTCATAAGCCTTTTGACAGTTATTGGGAACTCTGTTTGAAGTGGGTTCCTAAGTCTAACAAGTAATGATGGTGAAGAAGAGAGGAAGGAGTCAGTGTTGGTTTATAAAACTTCTTCTCTCTCAAGACTCTTCAAGGTTGAGGTGTCTCTTTTGGCGAATGACAATAAATGCTACATTCTTGGTGTAGATGTGTGATGAATGAATGAAGCGAAGCTCTTATCACTAACTGTTTTGTCACAAATTTGCTCTCTCGGGCGATGATTTTTATAGAATAGAGATGCAAGAACATGTATATTGCTTATCTCTTTACTGCTCATTGTGATAGTCTCACTGAACTTAATGCTCAAGGTCTGAATGCTGAGGCATGATCAAGGAGATGTGCTCATGAGTGTTGCTTTGCTGCACAAACCTGTGTCAGGGGACCTGGTCCTAGTCTGCATAAAATGATATTTGCAAATGACAAAGGTTGTGACGATGATGTTAAAGAGAAGCAATCAGACCATCCTTCAGGTGAAATATACAGACTTTGAATCTTTAAAGAAACTTTCGAGTGAAGTTATAAATGGTACATGTTTGTGACCAAAATGATGATAATGAGAAGTTTAATCTCAACATTGATGAAAGATAAATTGTGGTACACTCTTCCTCTAGCAAGGCTTATCAGGGGTATACTAAAAATGGTCATGTGTTTATTGATGAGTCTAGCATATTTTAGAAGTTGCAAGGAAAGATGTTTCTGAGATAGAAGAGTTGCTTCAGAATCAGAGAGTTTGTTTAAATAGTGAGCTTGCTTAAGAACATCCTCTTCATGAATACAATTCTCAAAAAAAATGATGCAGATGATGAACTTGATGAGGGAACTGGTCCTCTAGACAGTGCTGAACGAAGATGATGTTGTTCAAACTAATAATGTGAATTTTGAAGGTGAGAATGAAGAAGCTAATCATGCTCAGTTTGAATGAAGTAAACTCTATAGTCGGTTCCCAACAAGCTGATGGATTGTCCAAGTTGCTCCTCATCAATGGCTTCAAGAAAGGTAAAATAGTCAAAAACTCTTCTCTTTGAATTCAATATGAAAGGAACTGCTGATTATTCAGGTACATATTGATGATGTCATCTTTGAGGTAATCTTTGAGGTGTTGTGTGAAGAGCTTATTTCTATATCACTCATTGAAAGTGAGTGTTGAAATAAGCATAATGGAATAATTAAATTTCTTCTTAGAGCCACAAATTTAGCACCCCTTGAGAGGTACCCTCGGTTGTCCAGAAGAGCACATTAATTAGCTATTCAAATGGCGTAACATATTTGAAGTTAAGACAATGATAAAGAGGGATAATGTCATCATGAAGCTTTGTAAGAAGTATGATCAAGTGGATGACATCTTCACTAAATCTCTAATGTATGAATGCATACCTCATTGGGCGCAGGCTTGTTTTAAATCTGTTGGGTCCATAGAAGCAGCATGTACAGTTGCATCAATGTAAGAAGTCCTAGGAGTACAGAAAGTAGAATAGTACATGAGTTTGGTTATTAAAAAACCAAGGGGAAAAGTAATGAAATACAATTTGTTATAAAACTAATTAAAATATAGTAGGGGATGAAAATATTAAGCGCATGAGGAGGCACCATTGTTTAGAATAGCGCTTGTGCAGGAGTAAAGGGTGAATGGAAAATTGATTAATTTGTGCCTAGATTAGGCGGGTTTTGTTTTAAGTCCTTTTGATCCTTAGAAGCGGGAAATACATTTGCATCCATAAAACCAGTCCTAGTTGGAGACAAATTAGAAGTGTAAGGGAGATTGATTATTTAAAAAACAGGGATTGAAAATATGAAGTGCAAAAGGGCAAACTATTTTATCGAGAAACGCTAAGGCAAATGTAAAGAGAGAATGAAAAAGGTAACAATGTTTTCCTTGTTTGAGTGGGGGTTAGATTGAATCCTTGTGGTATGCAGAATCAGGTAGTGAGAGTGCGTGCAAATTAGCAGAAGAGAGAAATTAGCAGAAGAGGGAAATGGGTGTTACAGTTGGAAGCAACTAAGGAATTGGAGGTTCTCTGTAGGCAGAGTTGCAATAATGTAAGGAGTGAGTTTTGGTTTTGGAGTATTGTATGATAATGTGGTGACGGTATGAAAGAGGCGTGTTGGTAAGGCAATGGAGATGTTGTTTAGTTAGGGATACAACTCTTTGGAGGATAAGGGTTCTTGGGTATTTAAAAAATTGAATTAGAATTAAGGAGGGTATTTTTGGATTTTAGAAATTAGAAGGAGAATAAAGGTTTGTGGTTGCGCCACGTCACCGGGTTGAGGGTTCCCTTATATATATATAATCGGCATCATACTACATTGAATTGAAAATGGATAATTGCAAATAAATTATTACTCCCATGAACCAAAACAAGGAACTAAGTAAGGATGATGGAACTAAAAACATAGATGAGACATACTTTAGAAGTTTCATTGGGTGTTTAATATATCCTACAACATCAAGACATGATATATTGTATGTTAAACGTTTTTTATGAGTGATCATGAATTTTTCTTGTGAAGTGCATTTGCAGGCAGCCAAAAGAATTGTGTGGTACATCAAAAGAACCATCATCTATGGAGTCATCTTTAGAAGAGTCAACCTGTGAAGCTTTGTGGGCATTTCGACATTTATTAGGGTGGTTCCAGGGATGATACAAAAAGTACTTCATGGTACTGTTTTATTCTTGGTTCTGGAATTTTCTCATGCAGTTGTAAGAAACAAGATATTGTAGCTCAATCTACCGCAGAAGCTGAGTTGTGGCAGCTGCAGCAGCAAATCTAGAATTTTGGCTGAAGAAAATTATGGTTGATTTGCATATGGAAACAACTGGAAGCATCAAAATGCTCGTGGACATTAATGAAGCAACAATAGCTATATCTCACAATGTTGTGCTTCATGGAAGAACTAAGCACTTCAAAATCAAGTTCTTTTTCTTGATAGAAGTGCAAAAGGATGGAGATATAACTCTTATCGACTACAAGTCGAAAGAACAATTAGCTGATATATTCACTAAGCCTTTACCATTCAGCAATTTTCAATATCTCAGACACAAAATTGGAGTTTGAAGATTCCAAAGCAAGGAGGAGTATTAGGAATTTGTTTTTTCATCTGTAATTAATTTACTTTTACTGTTTCATATTAGATAAGAATCAATCAAATAGTTTTTAGTTCTCTATATCTATTATTTAGGAGTAAATTAGTTAATTAGGAATCTGCTAGTCGTCGGTTTACCGCTTTCTGTTTCTGTTTTTATTCTAGTCTTACAAATGAAATTTGAAGACATCAATACAAAATTTCTTCAACCGATATTCTTCTTTACTTCTCTACTTCCTAATAGCTCATACTTCTGAAATTTACCAACAAACTCTTTGAATCTTTCAACATTACGGTGGAAAATATTTGTTGGATTTCTGATCATGCATTGTACAAGAATGTATAATCAAACCTAAGAGAAGACAAGCAATCGTATGCTTAAAGTTTTCCTGTTTCTATTGGCTACGTTGTAACAAAACATTTCATAATTTTTTAGAAGATAACTACTACACTACTACATACTAAAAATTATATACAGTGTGTAAGTGCTGCTCAATATAGACTGCATACTAAGACTAATTTACAGCAGTAAAAAATAAAGGGATGTGATTTAATCCATCATACAACAAATGCATAATGATAATGGATAAGGATATAATTGTCTTATCCTTCTTCGTGAAAGTTGATTTCATGTAGTCGACTCATGTATCATACTCTGCTGGAGCTGGGTTAAATTTTTGTATACCAACACTTCTTTTGTTGCATTTCAGCAACACCTATTGTTAAATACACAACTAACAAATCTATCCTTTTGGAAATTTACTTTCCTAACATTTGTGTAGTCATGCCATTTGTTTCTTTTGGTGACATTTAGCAATAGTTATTATGACAGTTACACTGCTATCTCTGAAGAGTTTAACGCTCTCATATTCTGCGTTTATTTAACTTAAGTTTTATAATCGATGTGTCCATCCCTGATAAACAAATAATTTTAATTTATTATTATGCTTTATTTAATGTCTAACTAACAAATTTATATCACATGACACTCTTTTTTAATGTGATAATACATGATATTCATTAATGTATTAATGTTTTAAAAATTAGGGGACGGAAAAGCGAAAAAAATAAAGAGGAGATTACAATTGGGTGAGAAATCGAACGACCTCACCAGAAAAGGTGAAAAATTAGTAGTCAATTGTCACGACCTGAGCCTACACCCCCTGACGTGGCTGACGCTAGAAGACCATTAAATGGACCAAAGCGAACGCTTGGTCTTGCTTACTTACTCAACGAAGACTTAAAACACAAGAATAGTATATATAAAGATCTTTTGAAATAAAGTTATAATGTTTTAAAAGTAATCATTTAACTGGACAAAATAGCTACTCAAGTCACATAGCAAAACATCTGTAATTAAAATCTAAAAGTCTCATAACTGACTGTTTGATTATCTATGAAGTCTCTAAAACAACTTAGATGTATGTTGCGACAAACCCCACAACATCCTAATGAACTACACTAGAAATCTTATAAAAGAGTCCTTCGGAATGCAATGAGTCTCACTAGCTTACTATGGAGTGCTTAACTAGATCAATGGTGCGCTGGATGTCTATCCTTGTTACCTGTGTCTGAATGATAATATGATACAGGACAACTGGAATCAGTACATTAAATGTATGAGTATGTGAGTTTGAATGCTAGTACAACATATATGTTTGAAAAGAAGTTTGACGAACTTAGCTGTCTCAACATAACTGGACTCATTTCACTATAAAGCAATTTATAAGCAAGTGCAATATAAACAAAAGTTGTTTAAATCATGATGTAAACTCTACGTGTATACAAGGATATAACATAACTCTGAAGTGTATATAAAAATACAATAAACTGGTGTATATAAAAATTATAATAAATTTCTATGGGAGTCTGTCTAACCAACAACCATCACATAATAGATATAGTGATGATACATAGACCTACCTCAAGGTGCTAGCGCATCCTATACCCGACCAAAGGTATAGACCCTGAACTGTCTAATGGATCCGCTAGTCTACTGTGGAAATGATTCATTTTAAAAGTATTTACCCTTTTCTACCCATGACGGATACATGATTCTATGGAGACGTGAGTTATCTCACCTAAGTGTCGTCCCCTATTCGTTGGTCAATACTACTCAAAAAAATATACTGGCTCTTATTTTGTAAAAACATTCTTCTCTGGTGATTTGAGATCAGTGCTTAAAAACATAGCTTCAAGATTATCTTGGAAATCTTAGTTTCCCTATATACTTCAGTTATAAAGCTATAACTCTTTTCTTAAAAACAAGCCCAAAGTCTCTTTGGAAATCTCAGTTTCCGTTATTATTTAAATGTGAAAATATTTTTATACCTCTTTGGGAATATGATAGACCTTACTGCTGAAATACAAGGAACAAGTACTGCTGTTTCACACTAGATTCACTGATATTACAACAATCACGAATATACTACTAATATAATAAATCACATCCTTAGATAATAATTAACTTAGTTATACAATCATAAAGATCACAACCTTTCTAGACATTTGAGAGGCTAGAAACTCTCCCAGAATTCCCTTTCCGTTATTTTCTGAATATCCCTCTTTTTCACCGCACTACCCCTATTTCTATAAGAAATCCACCCATTACATGTGTAACTCTCTCATTACAGTTACAAAGTTTCTTAATTATTTATTTTGGTCTCCTGGAATAACTTTTTATAACTTGAGGCACATCATTACCCTTCCCTATAATAATCACCTTGTCCTCAAGGTGAAAGTCCAAAAATTGTTGATCGATGATTGTATATTCCTCCCAAGTATTCTGAGGTTCCTCCACTTGATTACCGCTACCAATTTTCCATTGATTAGCTTCTTGATTTGTCTCAGTTCCTCATGCTCAACTTGAAGCTCTAATTTTTGGGTATGAAATGGAGGTAGGTTTTGAGCAAAATCATTTGGAAGTAGGCATTTTCTCAACTGTGAAACATGAAACTTACCTGTGAACCATGAAACAATGAATGAATGCGTGTTCCAGTTGGTAACTCCAACCAATAAACTACCGAGCCAATATTTCCAGAATCTTGTAAGGACCATAAAAACAAGGACTGAATTTTTCGTTGATCTTCTTAGCCAAAGAACATAGTTTTTAGGGCGAAGTTTGAGATATACTAGTTCACCAATCTCAAAAGTCAGTTCTCTACAATGTCTATCAGCTTGATTCCTCATTCTTTGTTGTTCTTGTAACAAATGTTCTATGAGTTCGGTTAAGATCAAATTTCTAGTACGCACCTGCTCATTTACTGCTTCCAACGCTGAAGTAGTGTCGTCGATGTGAAAAGTGATGATGGGTCCCTTACATATAATTCCTTAAACGGTGTCATACCTGCAGATCGATTAAAGGATATGTTAAACCAGTACTCAGCCCAAGATAACCACTGGGACCATTCTTTAGGATTTTCTCCTGCCATACAACGGAGATATGTCTCTAAACTCCTATTCACAACATTTGTTTGCCCATCAGTTTCTGGATGATAGGAAGAGCTATACCTTAAGGTAGTGCCTGCTAGCTTGAATAGTTCGTTCCAAAAGTGGCTTATGAAAACAAGGTCACGATCAGACACAATACACTTAGGAAATCCATGCAATTTAACCACTTCCTTAATTAAATTAGATGCTACATCTTTTGCATTAAAAGAGTTTGAAAGTGGAATAAAATGGGCATTCTTAGTAAGACGATCCACCACAACCAAAATATTATCAACCTATGTGATTTAGGAAGTCTAGTAATGAAATCCATACTTATATCCTCCCACACATGATGAGGTATAGGTAAAGGTTGGAGTAACCCTGCATGACTCAAAGTTTGAGACTTGTTCTTTTGACAGATATCACACCTATCAACAAAGTCTTGCACATCCCTTCTCACTAGATATTCTCAGACAACCTTTTATATGTGTGAATATACCCCGAATGGCCTCCAATAGGAGAAAAATGAAACTCTTTCAATAGCTTATGTATTCGAGATGACCCTTTTTGCAAAACCAAGCGTCCCTTATATAGTAGAAATACATTTTTCAAGCTGTAGTTATCATCTTATTATTGTGCAGAAATTGAATTTTGCAGAATAGAAGCCATTTTGGTGTCTCGTTGTACTTCCTGGTCCCATTCCTCCTTGTCTTTATATTGCCAAATCAAAAATGCATATAACTCTGAAGAGTCTCTGCGTCTTGACAATCCATAAACCACTTTATTTTCAACACCCGGTTTGTACTTGATCTCAAACTTATAACCCATGAGCTTTGAATCCCATTTCTGTTGATTCTCATCCATAATCGTATGTCCTAGCAAAAAATTTAAGGGCTTTTTGGTCAGTTTTAATGATGAAATGATGGCCTAGCAAATAGTGATTCCATCTTTTGACAGCCAACACAATAGCCATTAGCTCTCGTTCATATACCGAACATTGTTTCGCTCTAGAAGAAAGCATTCAACTGAAATACGAAATAGGTTTACCATTTTGCATCAAAACTGCACCACCACCGAATCCGGAAGCATAAGCTTCAATTACAAATGGTTGAGAAAAGTTTGGCATCGCTAAAACAGGCACTTGAGTCATCGTCGACTTCAATGCGTCAAAAGCTTGTTGAGCGCGTTCTCCCCATGAAAATGCATGTTTTTTTAGTAAATCAGTTAAACGGGCAGCAATCTTTCCATAATCTTTGGCAATTTTTTTGTAATATCCCGTGAGTCCCAAAAATCCCCACAAAGATTTTATATGTCTAGGACTTGGCCAATATATCATGCTGTCAATCTTGGAGGGGTCAGCCTGCACTCCTTCAGAGGAGATGATATGACCCAAATATTCAAGTTTATGCTGACCAAACGTGCATTTTTCTTGATGATTACCAGCTGATTCTGTTATATCCAAAACAACCTTCAAATTACCCAAATGTGAAGCATAATCCTTACTATAAATCAAAATATCATCAAAGAATACATGGTCCTTGGAAATATTATTCATCAATTATTGAAAAGTTGAGGGTGCATTTGTCAAACCAAATTGCATGACCATAAACTCATAATGGCCCTCATGAATGCAGAAGGCTATTTTTTCTTTATCTCCAGCTTGAATGTGTATCTGATGATAACCTGAAGTAAGATCCAACTTGGAAAATATGGTGGCTCCCCCTAGCTCATCAAGTAAATCATAAATGCATGGTATTGGAAATTTCTCGGGGATCGTGATATCATTAAGGGCCTGATAATCCACGCAAAATCGCCAACTTCCAGCCTTCTTCTTAACTAGTAATACTGTCCTAGAATATGGACTAGTACTAGTTTTAATGATTCTGGCAGCCAGCATCTCTTTGACCAAACGCTCGATCTCTGCTTTTTGAGAATGAGGATATCGATATGGACGAATGTGTGGTGGTTGTTCTCCAGATTGAAGAGTAATAGAATGATCCCAAGAACGACATGGTGGTAGGCCTAAGGCCTGTTCAGTTACTTCTAGATAATTATATAATAACTTCTCAATCTTCTTTGATGTTATTGATGCTTCATCTTCAGTTATTGTTACCTTATTCAACTCGATCAGAAATCCTTGGTTTCCTTTCTTTGACAAATTAGTCATGGCTTTCACTGACACTACTGTTGGAACCATGGCTGGATCCCCTCGAAGCGACACCAATCTTCCTACATCTTTTAATTTCATGGTAAGAAGTTTCCATTCACCCTCATCTCTCCTAATGTGGCTAACCATGCATCCTTAATACCGCATCAGTTTCCCTCAATGCAAATAGAAAATATTGTTGGTTGATTTGGACTCATTGAATGTCTATTCTTACCTTTTTGCATACTTCACTCCCACTAACAAGCTGAGCATTACCAATTGTTAATTCAAATCCTTTGGTCTTCTTAATAGGTAATTGCAGATGATGAGCGAGGGGGGATGATATAAAATTATGGGTAGCTCCACTATCGACCAAAATTATCACATCGTATCCATGAATCTTCTCCACAAAGTTTCATTGTTCTACTTCCTGTAAGGCCCACAACTGAATTCATATTCAACACCATCATAGTACCTTTCATTTCTACTTCAACTACATCTTCTCTAGTAGACCCAAAGAATTCCACTGTTTCGTCTTCATCAGTTTTTTGGTGCCTCTAACATAATCAATAGCTTGAGCTGCCTATTATTACAACGATGATTGGGGACAAATGTTTCATCACATTTGAAACATAACCTAACTCTCTTTTTCGAGCAAATTCTAAATCAGAGAATCTTTTGAATTGTCCTTCAGCCTTTGCTAATGCTGTCCCGTTGAAACTAGTCGACTTTGTTGTAGTATGCATTGGTGAATCAGTGTTACGACTTGCTACTTTGGCTTTTGAGTCACGAGATTCAAGAATGTTTGCAACTCGGTAATAATTGTGTCTAAACCCAACTAGTTTATTTCTTGCACTTCCTCTGCCTGATTCAAATTTAGAACCTTGTACTTGATGCAAAATATAATTTCAATCCTCTACCTTTTGAGCCATCTCCATTATCTCCCTCAAGGTTTGAGCCTGTAAAAACATCACTTCTGCTTGAATTTCCTCTTTCAGCCCATTTGAAAATATTCCAAATAACATTCCATCAGATGCTTCCTTCATAGATGCACTCAAATTCATCACAAAAAACGTTAACTGTGCTAACATGCTTCAACCCCATTAAGACAACATATTGATTCATTTTTTGAGAATGATGAAATCGGTTCAACAACTCTCTTTTGAAGTCTTCCCACGATAACATTTTTTGTCGAGATTCCATCCAATAATACCAATTGAAGACTTTTCCTTCCAAACAAATAGTTGTTGCCTTTAATATTTCCGCTTCTGAAATTTCATTCAAGGTAAAATATCGCTCAACTCTGAAAACCATACCTAAGGATCCTCTCCTTCGAAAACTGGTAGTTGTAGTTTCCGGTACTTCTTCCTATCTTTTTCTGCAGCCCGATTTACATTGCTTCCCTCTTCTTGATTTCCGATAGATCTGGTTTGACAAGGGGATGCTTCTGCCATCATAGTTCTCCCTTGTGCTTCGATTCTAGAAGAGTCTCTGTCATTTGTCGAAATCATCCTTCTAGATTTCTGATATCTTCTCTTACGCCTATGAAATTTGTCTCCACTTGTTCAACTAATCCCTCCATTCAACTCACCATCCCTGAACGTTACTGCTCTGATACCAATTTGATAGACGTTACTGCTGAAATACAAAATAAGAAGCAAATACTGTTGTTTCACACTACATTCACTTATATTACAACAATCACGAGTATACTACTAATATAATAAATAACATCCTAAGATAATATTGAACTTAGTCATACAATCATATAAATCACAACATTTCTAGACACTCGAGAGGCTAGAAACACTCACAGAATTCTCTTTCCATTATTTTTCTGAATATCCCTCTTTTTCACTGCACTGCCCCTTTTTCTTCAGGAAAAACCACCCATTAAATGTGTAACTGCCTCATGACAGTTATTAAGATTCTTAATTGTTTATTTTGGTCTCTTGGAATAAGTTGTTATAACTTGACGCACATCAGAATACTTAGTCTCCATATACTTCTTTGAAGAAAAGACTTCAACTTTACTCTATGCTGAACTCAAAACATAAGTCTTAAAACAAATTTAAAATGTTTGTAAAAAACATAAGAAAACTTAAAATAAACTTATCCTACTTGACTTTAGACTTCTGTTGACCTTAAATTTAACTGTTATTGGATTTGCTGTCAACTAATGTCACGACCCAAAACCGAGCCGCGACTGGCACCCACACTTACCCTCCTATGTGAGCGAACCAACCAATCTAAACCTTAACATTTTAATTTAATATCAACAGAAAGTATTGCGGAAGACTTAAACTCATTAATAAAAACCAATTCAATA
>NC_028648.1:68748731-68749849 GCF_001406875.1 Solanum pennellii | reverse complement strand
CCACTAATTAACTCAAGGTTATTTTTTTTTAACCCCCAAGTAATTAGACTTATTAACATTAACCCACTAAGTTATAATTAAAGCAGGAATAGTCCAAAACGCCCCTTAAATTACTAAGCAGAAATCCGACCCAGCCTGGGATTACGCAGTCTGTGACGGGCCGTCGTGCCTGCGACGGTCCGTCCTGCTGCTCCGTCACAGAGTTCAGAGACTCAATTTCCTTGAAGAGTCTGTGACGGTCCGTCGTGTCCATGACGGTCCGTCCTGCCATTTCGTTACGAAGTTCAGAGAGTCGATTTTAGTACCCAAATTTCAGAATTCTAAGTGTTTTGGAACGAGACACCCTCGACGGTCCGTCGTGCACATGACGGTCCGTCGTGGGTTCCGTCGTCTCAGCCAGTTTTTCCATAAATAAAATCTGCAGCTCAAAACGACTAAACAGGTCGTTACAATAGATACCAATTTACCCATCGTTCGTCCTCGAACGATCACAAGAAGAAAACAAGGGCGAAAAGGGAGTACCTGAATCTGTAAACAGGTGTGGGTATCTTTCTCGCATATCAGCCTCCTTCTCCCAAGTGGCCTCTTCAACTGGTCGATTCTTCCATTGAACTTTGATGGATGCAATCTCCCTTGATCTCAACTTGCGAATTTCTCTATCTAAAATAGCAACAGGCTCCTCCTCATAAGACAAATATTCATCAAGTAGAACCGAATCCCAACGAATGATGTAGTTTCCATCCCCATGGTACTTTTTAACATAGACACATGAAATACCGGATGCACTCAGACAGCCCTGGAGGCAAGGCTAACTCATAAGCCACCTCTCCTACTCGCTTAAGTACTTCAAGGGGACCAATATACCTTGGGCTTAGTTTACCCCTTTTACCAAACCGCATCACCCCTTTCATGGGCGAAACCTTCAGCAAGACTTGTTCACCCTCCATGAACTCCAAGTCTCTAACCTTTCGATCTGCATATTCCTTTTGCCTACTTTGAGCCGCTAAAAGCTTTTCTTGAATAGATTTCACATTTTGTAATGAATCCCTCAAAAGGTCAGTACCCCAAGGTCTAACCTCGAATGCATCAAACCACCCAATGGGAGACCTACATCTCCT
>NC_028648.1:68712420-68745726 GCF_001406875.1 Solanum pennellii | reverse complement strand
CCCACTAATTAACTCAAGGTTATTTGTTTTTAACCCCCAAGTAATTAGACTTATTAACATTAACCCACTAAGTTATAATTAAAGCAGGAATAGTCCAAAACGCCCCTTAAATTACTAAGCAGAAATCCGACCCAGCCTGGGATTACGCAGTCTGTGACGGGCCGTCGTGCCTGCGACGGTCCGTCCTGCTGCTCCGTCACAGAGTTCAGAGACTCAATTTCCTTGAAGAGTCTGTGACGGTCCGTCGTGTCCATGACGGTCCGTCCTGCCATTTCGTTACGAAGTTCAGAGAGTCGATTTTAGTACCCAAATTTCAGAATTCTAAGTGTTTTGGAACGAGACACCCTCGACGGTCCGTCGTGCCCATGACGGTCCGTCGTGGGTTCCGTCGTCTCAGCCAGTTTTTCCAGAATTAAAATCTGCAGCTCAAAACGACTAAACAGGTCGTTACAACTAATCCTTGAATTAAATGTTGAATTCAAGTATTAAATTTGTGTTGGAAAAGATCTCATGTCTTTTAGGAATTATTTTATGTAGCTAAATATGAGATAAGACTTAATATCAGGATTTTGAGGTGGCTCTGCAATGCGGAGGCATACTTAAATTTTGGTTCCTAAATTTCTTTTTGAGGTAGAAAATCTCGTGTAAGCTCCGCGAAGCAGAGCAAAATTTTCAATTCTGGGAACCAGTCGTGCGACGCACTCTCATTTTCAAAATTCGCCCATCGGAACTTTTCATCGTTTTTCATCCCCAATTCACCCAAACTCAGTTCTTTTAAAAAAAATTATTTTTAGATACAAATATTCAGTAAAAATATCAAAGAATCTAACTCAAAACGTGTCTAACAAATGACATAATGAACACAGGAAACTTCCCAACTCAGGCAAATTTAAGAATAATATATGAATTCAAGAAAATAGGCATCAAGATCATCAATACCAAAACCATTATAGGATGAATCCAAACTGAAATATTATGTTATGCAAGTGGGATCAATCCCAATATTATGAGAGCCTCACATACCTAATAGGAATAATTCCTTGATGAAAATTGTAACCATCTTGATCGATCTTGATGAATTAGTTCACTTTCTCCTTATTCTTTTTTCTTCTCTTTCTCCTTAGCCCTACCGTGAAATTCCAAACTTCTAAAACAGACTAAGTTCTGATTTTACCCAAATTAACCTCATAAAAACTAATTAAAATTATAGAATAGTGAAATGACTAAAATACCTCTTAAAATTCTAGATGTGGATATTTCCTTAATGTAACAACCCAACTTCTGAAGGGCATAACTCACTAATACGAACTCGGAATCACAAAAAACAGTGTTGTTGGAAATATTGTTACAAGAGTTTTTCAACCATATCATATCCTAAACCTAAACCATCCTGAGCTAGAAGTTTTTGTCTTTAGAAGTTGACCCAAAACTTACTTTTAACTTAATATTTTCCAGATTTCCTTATACTTATCAAAAGTAATTATTTCAAGATTTTACACTTCCATTTAGTTCTTCTAGATGTGAGATGTTAATACATCTCCACCTTGGGAACATTCGCCCTCGAATGATATTTCTTTTACCATGCTAAGGGTAGAGACATAAAATTCAAACACCCAACAAGCAAATGTAAACAAACAACATGTTTTATCATAATTTAGATACTATTAAAAAGAAAATTGGTACCTTGGTATGAAACATCTATTTATTCAAAGAGATATGAATATCTCTTTTTCATATCCTCCTCAACTTTCCAAGTATATTCTTCAATAAATGTGTTCCTCCCAAAGACTTTGAATGGTACGACTTCTTTTTTCCTCAGCTTGTGAACTTGGCGATTTAAAATCTTAATCAATATCTCTTCATAGGATAAGATTTCCTTGATCCCAGTATTTTCACTTGGTATGATCAATGAAGGATCGCCCATGCTCTTCATCAACTTGGAGACATGAAATACTGAATGAACCGCTGCTAACTCTTGTGGTAGCTCCAGCTCAGAATCTACATTTTTAATTCTCTTTAATATTCTATAAAGTCCAATATACCAGGGCCTAAGTTTCCCCTTCTTACAAAACCTCATATTTAGATGTACCCTATCATCTACTTTGAACTCTAATTCCCTTCTCCTAATATTTGTCTAGGATTTCTGACAACTCTTTGTCGTTCCCAACCTGTCTTGAATCACTTTAACCTTCTCAATAGCTTGCTGAACTAAATATGGACCTATTAAATCTGCTTCACCAACTTCAAACCATCCAATAGGAAATCTGCATCTTCTACCAGAAAGAGCTTCATATGGAGCCATTCAGGAAACTATAGTGTTAATTATTGTTATAAGCAAACTCAATGAGAGGTCGGTGATCATCAAAATTCCTATACAATTCAACAACACAAGCCTTCAACATATATTCTAAGGTCTAAAAAGTTCTCTTTGTTTTCCCATCAATCTAAGGATAAAAGGTAGTACTAAGTTCACCTTTGAACCTATACCATTATAAATAGATTTCAAGAACTGCGTAGTAAATTATGCACCTCTATCAGAAATCATTGGGACTGTTACTCCAGGAAGTCTTACTACTACTTGAATATATAATATAGCATAATCTTCTGTCGAATGGGTAGTCGTTACTGACAAAAAGTGGGCTAATCTTGTTATTATATCGATTATAACCCAAATGGAATCATATTGTCTGTTATAAAGTCTATATAAATAATCTCCCACTTCCATTCTGGAAGTTTTATAAACCTGAGCCAAACCACTGGGCCGTTGATGCTCTACTTTAATTGGTTGACAATTTGGGCACTTCGCAACAAATTCAGCAATGCCCCTCTTCATACTATTCGACCAATAAACTTCTCTCAGGTCACGATACATATATTTGGAAGCCCAATGAATGGGATATCTGGAGCTATAAGCTTCTTCCATGATCCTCTATTGGATTCCATCCACCATTGGTACACATAATTGACCATGGTTCCTCAATAGACCATCTCCTCCTTGTTCAAAAGCTATTACTTTTTGCTTATGAACATCTTCCTTCAATTAAAGCAAAATGTAATATTGGTCTTGCTTCTCTTTCAGTTCTAACACTAATGATGATTAAGCTTCATTCGTCATAACTATTCCTCCTTCTGTGGAATCAATGAGTCTGACTCCTTAGTGTGCTACTGAATGCACATGTTTTTCTAGTTCTTTCTTCTTTTCTTCAAAATGGGCGGTACTACCCATAGAAAACCTACTTATGATATCAGCAACAACATTAGCCTTAACTACATTTTGAGGAATGCTCATGTCAATATCCTCGAGCAATTCTAACCACCTCCTTTGTCTAAGATTAAGATCTCTTTGAATGAAAACATATTGTTGATTTTTGTAATCATTGAATAAATCAACATGATCCCCATATAAATAGTGACGCCATATCTTCAAGGTGAATACTACAACAACCAACTCTAAGTAATGGGTTGGATAATTCTTCTCATGAACATTCAACTGTCTGGGGTTATAGCTATAACTTTGTCATTCTTCATTAGAACAGAACCCAAACCAACTCTAAATGCATCACAATACACCACAAAGCCTTGATTACCTTTTGATAATGCCAAAACCTGGGCAGTAGTGAACCGATTCTTCAACTCTTAAATGTTTTTCTCACAAGGGTCAGATCATTTTAACTTCACTATTTTCGGAGTTAACTTGGTCAAAGGAGACGAGATAGAGGAAAATTGTCATGCACCGCACCTACACCCAGACCAGGACTGGAACTAGAAGACCATTGGTGGCCTAAAAAAGATCCTTTTCTTAACTTAATTACACAATGAAAGACTTAAACACAAGAGATAAAACTCATGAAACGATAACATAGAGTAATAACTTAGCCAAAATGGTAAATCATATCTTAAATATTTACAATCAAAATGAATAAGGAAATTGTTTAAAACATGATTTCAACTTTGTGTGTATACAAATATACAGTATAATTCAGGGATGTATGTAGAAATACATATATCTTTGTTTATAAAATACATTTAACCTATGGTGGCTACATGGTTTATGTGGGATGTGAGTTGTCTTAACTCTCTCCTTTATTAATTCTCAATACTACTCCCAATTTATACTAGCTCTTATATTTTTAAAACATACTTCTTCTGTAATTTGAGATTAGTGCTCAAGATACTTAGCTCAATGGCTACCTTGGTTTCACCTCTTGGTTTATTTAGAAAGCGATCACTTTTTTTGAAACCTATCTCAAAGGTTCTTTGGAAATCTCTGAATCCTTTCTTGTTTGAATGCGAAAACATTTATTGTTTGGGAGTACATAGTACCGATATACTCTTTTAAAGAAATGAACTCAAATCTTTACTCTTTACTTAACTTTAAACTGGATTCTTAAAATAAGGTTAAAACATTGTTAAAGACTCTTGAAAACTTTATAACTTTGCTTTGACTCGCTTCTTAGCATCTAAACATAAGTCTTAATTTCTCTTGACTTTGATCTTAACTTTTCCTGAATTGGATTATGGACTTAAGGTTTATGATCTCATGTTTATTGATTATTTCATGAGTGTTGAAATAAACTAGGAAACATAGGCACATCACTAAGGAACTAATAAGAAAAGATGGGGGAAGAATGGGGAGATTTGGCGTCCCTGACACTCTGAGAGACGCGGGGCACCAGCCCTCAAAGTTCAGTGAATTTTCTGTGGCACGATGCATCAGAGGACCATGTTCAAAGGAACAGGCGCTATGGCAGGCGCGGCACCCCATCCCTTGCCTAGAAAATCTCCTACTTTTCTCCGCCATTTTTCAATCTCTAAACTCTCTAATATTTGATGGATCTTTTCTCAAACTCTTAGGATCATTAGTACCCTATATATTAGATAGATTCTACTCAAAATTTCACCCTGAATCATGAACCCAACATTCTATAATTTCAACTAAACAACCCACAAGAATTCAAACGAATTCCATCAAGAACTCCAAGGATTTCTTTTCAAATCAAATATTATTTTACTTAAACAAGATTAGATCGTGGGTGACCTAAGCCAATGCTATGTGATATCATATACCTTGTAGGGATAACCCCCGAAGAATTCCACCCGCAATGATTGAAAGTTCTTGGTGATTCTTGATTTCCTTTATCTTTTCTCCCTTTTTCTCTTTTCTCCAAACCCTAGCATGAAGTCTAACTTTTGTAATCTGACCAAATATCTTGTATTACCCCAAATAAATTCCTAAGAACTAATTACCATAATTAGGTAAGGAAAATACTAATTATCCTTCCTAAATCCCGATTAGACTTTCCTTAATTTTGCAGCTCAATTTCTAAAAGGCATAACTCACTCAAACGAACTTGAAAATGCACAAACTTGCCAAAAATGTAAAGATCCTTCCAAGAGTTTTCCAAGCATATCTTGAACTACACCTAACTCAGCTCGAGAAAGGATTTATGATCGTTTGAAGTTGACCAAAAACTAGCTTTTCACTTACATAAATTTTTCAAATTTCTTTGTACTCTCTAAAATTAACTATTTTAGATTTTAGACTTACTTCTATTCCCTTTGTAGCTGCGGGATGTTACAAAAACATCTCAACAAACAAGTTATAATAGCCAACTAAACCCAAGAAACTCCTAATATTAGTTGGAGATGTAGGTATAGGCCAATTATGCACTACCTCAATTTAATTAGTATCAATATTAATTCCCTCTCCAAGCACTATATGGCCTAAGAAAGACAATGTCAATGTGCCTTGATATGCTATGAGATGCTAATATGTTAACCTCACTTATATGAATTGTGACGAAAGGATATATACTCATACAATTCTTATTGAGCTATTCATGATTATGATTATACAAGGGGTAGACCCTTTGAACTCAATTAATCTATGATTGATAATTATAGGCTTACAAACATTTCAAAATGGGACACTAACTTAGCACCGAGTGAACTAGATTGAGGAGTGTCCCTTCCCACATAGGGAAGGTAGGAACACTATATTACTCGTGGGATTGGAGACTATAATGAATAGCGCATAAAGAGGGTCCCTAGTTCTTTAACTATATTTCCCCCATAGGAATACTAGCTAGTGGATCCATGTAGTTTCTATGTTTCATGTTTTGGTACGACCTTGTCAAGTAGACATCTTTCTTTTGGTGTAGGGTTTTATATTACCGGATTTAACACAAGCGCATGTGGTCTATGTCGGTTAGCGCAAGATTTTCCCAAAAGGTAAAACGAATTAAAGGACTTGTACTCTAACTTGGATAACCTAAGAGGTCCAGCTCTCTCTAGGTAGGGGTATGGGACTCTACCTAAATATTGCACTAGTTAGCCTTCAGGGGAGTCTTAGGAGGAGATTCTTATGTATGTTTATTTCAAGATAATACATGATGTATATATGATGACTATGGAACATTGTTGATACTATATGTTGATTATTTCATTTATGAATAAACCTTAGGTTGTAATGTTAATATATGATGAAATGTAAACCTAAATGACATGATATGTAAAGTTGGGCATTGGTCATGTTTTCTTGTTGAGGACACTTTATTGAGTAAGGTTATGGGGCTTTGCTTGGTTATTGCACTTCTTTACTTGATAAGGACTTGCGAGTATTTTTTTTGCTTATTATGATATGTTTAACTCTTATTCATTCTTATGATATTGTTCCGCGATGTTAGAGTTGTAGTAAATCATGGTTTTCAAGTATGTTTGGATAAGTATTACTTGTTGAGATAGTAAGCATATTTTGTTGGTTGATATGACTTACTTGACTTTGCATTAAGTCTCTAAAGGGGATATTTGGTATGTTTTGAAAAAAATTCCCTTTTAGCATTTTTTTGCTTGTGTATGTGCATAAGATCCCATACTAAGTACATGTGGAGTACTATCCCCATTTTCTTTCTTTTTCCTAAACATCATAGTTTCGGGTCGTTGTAGAGTTTGGAAGGCGACATCGTTGAAGGCTTGGATTCTTCCTTTCATCCATGTAGGCTAGTTCTTCATCTTTCGAGGTCAATTACATCCTCTAGCCTACGGATTTTCTTATGACCTTTTTGACTCTTTCATTCCTTCCCTTTTACTGAAGTATTGTCCTTTCATATGACCTATATATGGTCTTATTAGATTGATGTAAGGACTATGACCATATTGTGATATTCATTTAGATGTTATGAGATGAGATAATCATTGAGACTATTTTTATATTTTACGTATATGTATTTGCAATAAAAGTAGAAGGCTATGTAACCTTCCTTTACGAAGGGTCTATGTATACTCGATATGAATATATATTATGTGTATGTAAAGGTCTATGTAAAACTCCAAGTAGTGATAATGCAAGTTTTATATTTTTTTTCGTATTTTTCAACCTATGAATGTAATGATATGGGACTAAGAGGCTAGTCTTAATCCTTGTAAAGGACGACGACACCGGGTACGTTTAGGGGGTAAACCCGTATATGACAAAGCCTACTTGTACCAAGTGTGGGAAAGGTCACTTTTGTGAACGCTTAGTTGGAACACGCAATTGTTTTAGTTTTGGAAAAACTGGTCACAAGGTGAGAGATTTCATTAATTTTAAGGGGCAAGACAAGGGGAGTGAACAAGCATGTGGTTTAAATGATGATGCTTCGAAGAAGAACCACTTTTATTCTCTCCATTCTAGGGGTGAGCAAGAGACTTCTCCCTATTTTGTGACCGGTATGTTTAAAGTTTTTCTATTAATGTATATACTTTACTTGATCCCGGTGCTATTTTTTCATTTCTACTCCTCTACTAGCTAAAAATTTTGACATTTTGCCCGATATATTGAATGAACCTTTTATGGTGACTACCCCGGTGGGTTAGTTAGTTTTTACTAAAAGAAGTATAAAGAAATTGTCCTATAATGTTGACCAATAGAGTTACTCATGTGGAGCTAGTTAAACTTGATATGGTCGATTTTGACATGATATTGGGTATGGATTTGTTGTGTGATTGGTTTACTACTATTGATTATACAACAAGGGTGGTGATGTTTAACTTTCCAAATGAACCCATTTTAGAGTGGAATGCGGGAAATTCTATTCCTAGAGGTCTTATAATTTCTTGTTTGAAATCTCTTAGGATGATCATTAAAAGGGTGTTTATACCATATATTATGAGTCAAAGATTTAGACTCCGAAATCCTCCCATTGAGTCGGTCTCCGTAGTGAGGGAATTTTTGGAGGTCTTTCCTAATGATGTTCCCGATATTTCTTTTGAACGGGAAATTGATATTGGTATCGACTGTCTACCGCATATAAATTTCATTTCAATTTCTCCTTATCGGATGGCTCCAGATGAATTGAAAGAGTTGAAGTCTCAACACAATGACTTATTATACAGGGGCTTTATTCTCCCTAGTATTTCTCCATGGGGTGCTCAGTTAGTGTTTGTGAAGAATAAGGATGGGTCCCGTAGAAAGTGTATCGATTACCGTCAACTAAACAAAGTCACAATAATAAAACAAGTATCCTCTCCATCAGATTGATTATTTATTTGATCATCTATAAGGTGTGATTTACGTTTCCAAGATTTATTTGAGATCGGGATATCACCAACATAGGGTGAGAGGTGAAGATATTTCAAAGATGGCATTTCGAATAATATATGGTCACTATGAGTTCTTAGTAATGTCCTTTGGTCTCACTAATGCTCCGGAGGCATATACGGACCTATGAATATGGTGTTTCAAAGTCACCTAGATTCATTTGTCATTGTCTTTATTAACGACATCTTGGTATATTAGAAAATGAGGGTAAACACAAAGACCATTTGAGAGTGGTTTTGCAAGTTCTTAAGGAACACCAGTTGTTTGCCAAGTATAGAAAATGTGAGTTTTGGTTGAGGTAGGTAGAATTTCTTGTTCATATTATCTCAAGTGCAAGAGTAGAGGTTGATCCAAGGAAGACCAAAGTGGTGAAAAATTGGTGTAGACCTTTGGCTCCTACGAATATTAGAAGTTCATTAGGCCTAGATGGTTATTATAAAAGTTTTGTCAACGGGTTTGCATCCATTTTTTCCCCTTTGACACCCTTGACTCAAAAGAATGTAAAATATGAGTGGTCGGAGGCATATGAAAAGAGCTTCGAAATGCTGAAGGATAGGTATACTTCTGCTCCGGTATTGACTCTACCAGAGGGTAGTAAGGGTTTTGTGGTCTATTAAGATGCATCCCGAGTTGGGTTGGGGTGTTCTCTTATGTAACATGACAAAGTTATAGCATATGCTTCTAGGCAACTCAAAGTTCATGAGAAGAATTACCTTACTCATGACCTTGAGTTAGAGGGCGTGGTATTTGGCTTGAAAATATAGAGGCATTATCTCTATGGGATTCATGTTAATCTGTATACGGACCATAAAAGTCTCCAATATGTATTCACTCAAAAAGAAGTTGAATCTCTGGCAATGGAGATGGTTAGATTTGTTGAAAGACTATGATATTAGTGTTCTCTATCACCCCAGCAAGGATAATGTGGTGCAAGCGGAGTCAAAGGCCGAGCCTCAACCAGCAAAGGGGGACAGCCATGCCAATCCAAGCAGCAGATGCTCTACATCGATTGTTCATGGGAAGTGTGTTCCATTTGGAAGAATCTAAGAGAAACATAGTGAAAGATGTTCATAGGTTGGCTTGTTCAGGGGTTCGAATTAAAGATTCATTAAATGGTGGTATGGTGATACATCATAACTCTGAGTCGTCTTTGGTGTTTGAGGTGAACACCAATCAACACCTTGATCCATTGTTGATGGAGTTGAAAGAATCGGTTCTTGCTAAGATGAATGAGTCATTCTCCCAAGGGGGAACGGTTTTCTTGATATCAAGGTAGATTGTATGTGCCTAATATGGATGATTTGAGGATTAGGATCCTTGAGGAAGCTCATGGATCCCGTTACTATATTCATCCGGGTTCTACAAAGATGTACTATGACCTAGAGAAGTGTTTTGGTGGGATAGCCTAAAAAGGGATATAACGTAGTTTGTTGCAAATAGTCCCAACTGTCAACAAGTGAAGGACAGACACCAAAAGCCTAGTGGTCTACTACAAGAAATCCAAATTCCTACTTGGATGTGGGAAAATGTTCATATTAATTTTTTAGTAGGGTTTCCTCCAACTCGAAAGCAATATGACTCTATATGGGTGGTATTTTATAGATTGACCAAATCTACTCACTTTATTCCCGTTACGTATACTTATTCGGTGGAAGACTATGCAAGGATCTATATTTACAAGATAGTGAGTCTTAAAGTGGTTCCTTTTTCCATTATATCGGATAGAGGTGCTGAATATATGTGTGGATATTGGAGATCTTTTGAAAGAGGTTTGGGTACTCAAATGAAGTTAAGCACCGCTTTCATCCTCAAATGGATGGTCAAGCGGAGCGAACTATTCAAACTCTTGAGGATATGTTTAGAGCTTGTATCATTGACTTTAAGGGAAATTGGGATGAACATTTACCTTTGGTGGATTTCTCCTATAATAATACTTTTCATTCATCCATCTTTATGACTCCTTATGAAGCCTTGTACGGTAGGAGGTGTAGATATCCTATTGGATGGTTTGACGTTGCCGAATATTCGCTTCTTGGTCCTAATTTGATCTATAAGACTTTGTAGAAATTTCATATCATAAGCATCTGGTCGCAAACAACCTATAGTCAGCAAAAGTCTTATACCGATCATAGGAGAACAACCTAGAATTTGAAAAGGGTGATAAGGTATACTTAAAATTTCGCCCATGAAAGGGATTGTTTGATTTGGAAAAAAAGGGAAGTTAAGTTCTTGTTATGTGGGTCCCTATCAAAATTTTACAAAATATTTGAAAGGTTGCATATGAGTTGAAACTCCCTAGTTAACTATCTTAGGTTCATCCAGTTTTCCATATTTCTATGCTTAAGAAGTGCATTGGTAATCCCTAGTAAATTCTTCCTGTTGAAGGTCTTGGTGTGAAAGAGAACCTCTCCAATGAGGAGGTTCCAGTTGAAATCCTTGATTTTCAAGTGAAGAGGGTGAGGAACAAAGAAGTGGCCTCCGTAAAAATGTTATGGGGAAACCACCTAGTTGATGGAGCAACATGGGAGGCCGAGGCCGACATGAAGTCCCGTAACCCTCATCTCTTTGCTAATTAAGGGTAATTTTTCTTCTTAATAATGAAAAAATAACGAGTTAATGTGAGTTTTACTTGTTTCGCAAAGATGTGTATATTTGTGGTAAAAAGATTTATGCTAAAATGATTTATCATGGAAAAAAGCTCTTTTGCTCGAATTGCACTTATTATTTATTTTGTACATTGTTGCCTTTATAATGAGATATTGCTCATGTTGATATGTTGAGAAATTAACTTTGGAATAATTGACTCGTCATTGATATGGGAGCTCATGTTGTTGTTATGACAAGGAAATTCCTCATGTTGTGACATTGAGCCACTATGTGCCAAATTGATGTTTTGAGTCATTATGTAAATTTCGTATGCTTATGTTTATTTGAGTTGTAACTCATGATGTTATTATAGTATATTGTGTGGTTGGCGTGTTAGTCTTGAGTCTATCCTTTCCCTTTTTTGAAGTTTAGTGTCATTTGGGGTCGAATGATCCTTAAAGGGGGATACTGTAACACATAAAAAATTCAAGACCTAATATACAGCCTTAAATTAGTGTCTAAGGGTTTAGATACTGTTTTAATACCTAAAATAATGTATATAATTCATCCAAGAATTTAAGATCCACGACGTCAAAGAACGCCAATGACGTCCGGAAACTAGCCTAATAGAACTAGTTGACATCGCAACGTTTTGGGATGGTTTCAGAGGATAAAATGAAGTCTGAAACTTGTAAAATTCTTTTGTTGGGTAGCGTGTAGTATAGAGGGTTTAAACGTCCAATAATAACACCCCAACAACCACCCAAAGGGTCATAGAGGAGGACCCCAACATGGGTGGGCAGACTGCCAATGCAGCCTACGAAAATAAAGAATCTATGGGCTTCTGTTCGACGTGCGTCCCACACGGACATCACTGCATGAAATTATTTTTTAGAAAAATAGTGTGCGTTGGTCCCGCGACGCATGCCACTTCCCTTATCTGGTAAAATCATATTTACGACATTTTGACTTCACAAAAAGACCCATTTAAGTGAGGGGTGATTTGCGTAATTAAGGGAGTTATCATATATAGCCTAAGGGTCATTTCAGTCATTTTTCACTTATACAAACCCAATTTAAAAAAAATAAAACCCAAAAGCTCTCACCTCTCTCTACTTTCTCTCTCCCCAATTCCTCCATTGAAGAAGGAAGAAAACATGAAGAAGAAGGTCAATTTCTCTAGGATTTCACTTCAATTTCCTGGATTAAGCTTCAATAAGGTATGGTTTCTTCACTCTTGGGATTCCTTTCCCAATAGATCCTCAGAAAGTTGATTTTCAAAATATCCAATTCCATGGGGTTTTCCAATTCTGATTGGTTTTCTTCTAAACTTTAAATTGATGATAAATTGTGATTTCCTATGACTAATTAAGTATAGATTATTGATTGATTGATTTTAATTGATACAATTTTATGTTGATCATGTTCCCTTCCCCAAATTCCCCAAATCTTGGATCTTGGTCATGAATTGATGGGAATTAAAGAATGATTTTATTATTAGACTTGCTTTATCTATTCTTATTCATGTATTGATTGACTAGGGTAATTTATTGTTGGGATTGGATCTAATTCTTGATGAATTTATGATGAACCCTAATTCCCCTAACCGTAGGTTATGAATTGATGTTAATTGGGGTACTGATGATGCAATTGACCTAGTTCTTTTGTTTATTACTATTGATTGATGTAATTTGTTGGTTGATGGTAAGACCATGATGATTGTTTTCGAAGGAGATTTTGTAAGTGTTTGTGATCCTAACTTTTACTTCAATTATGATAGCTTGTGATTGGTGATGACACGCCCGTAAAATGCACTAAGGTAGCCAGAGACTAGCATGTGACTAAAAAGGTTAATAACATTTTAATTGGGTTTTTTATAGTATGGATATATGATTTGAAGTCATTTGGAGGTCAAACGTCCAAGATGTTCGAAAGTTGGTCTTTAGATGTGCTAGTGAGTCCTTGTATGTTTTTATTGATTTTGTGTCTTTTTTTGAGTTGAAAAGCAATGTAGTTAACCCTTTTACCTTAATATACATTTTAAGGGTCAAAACATCTGCGTACGACTCCCCGGAGACAACCCGAAGGGCCCAAACCTTGGACAAGTGGCTGCCCAAGGCAGCGTGCAGGAGCATGAAAGAGACCTTGCCCCCGCAACGCCTCCTAGAACGCACCTCATTGCCTCAATATTATTTGGGGAATAATTGGAAGGCTACCCCGCGATGTGCAGCCCATTACAAAATCCGGTTGCCTCGTTTTTATGTCAATTTTGACATGTCTAAGAGCCCTGATTCGTGTGGGGTGTTTTTGTAACATAGGGGACGTTTTGTTAACTGTTTTAACATCTTTTTAAACCCTTTCCCAATACAAAGCCCCAACACCCATTAAGAAATCAAATCCCCAAGGTTCTCTTCTCTTCAAAAAACCCCCCAAAACCTCCATTGAAGATCAAGCTCAAAAACAAGCTATGGAGTTAGATTCTTGGATCTTTCTTCTTAGATTTTCATGGGATTTTAATGTATAAGGTGATCATTCATCCATATATAACCATTCATCTATGGAGTCCTTTCAAAGGTTTTCTGAACATGAATTCTAAGTCAAAAATCATCTCTTTCAATAAAGCCATGGTTTCATTCTCAAATTGAATTCAAAAGTATTGTATTGATGAATATAAGTTTGTCTAATGATTTTATGATGAATTTCTATCCAATTTTATGAATAACACATGACCTCCTAATTTCTCAAATTAGCATATAATGTGGGTCTTGTGATATTTATTCGATGTTTATAGAATTGTGATTAGATTGTACTGAATTGCTTGTTGTTATTACTTTCTATATCAATTTAATATGAATTGTGGAGGAATTATCAATGATGATCACAAGATTGGAAATTTGGTAAGTTGACATATTTCTTCTAATTAGCCTAGAGTGTACATTGAATCGTGTTGATTGGGATGGTCCACCTATGTTGGCGGTGTTTACATTCTTGTACATGTTTATGTGTTATGATCATGTCCTTAAAGGCATTAGATGTAATATGAATTGATATGATGATTTCTATATTAGGAAGTTGAAGGATTTAGCCTTAATTCTAATATCATGTCTAAGTGAATTGATGTTATGTGAACTTTTGTGTATAGTCTTCTACACTACTCTCTTATTCTAGGTGTGGGGATATTTTTATATGTATAAGTGTGATGATCATGTTAGAGTTAGGTGTGGTCTATATGGCTAATGATGAAGAATGTCCTTATCGCATGTCCACTACCTATATGAACCCCATATGAATTTGTGATGAAAGTATGCTAGGAGCCGTATATCTTATTGCTAAAGATGTACTTGTCTCCTATGATGTAATATGAGTGTGTGTAGTCTATAGTACTTAATGCTCTATATGTGTGTATGACTTGAGACTTTTAAAATGTTTTAAATGTGTTGTGGCTTTAGAGGGTGGCTTCCTCAATGCTATGTGATAACCATTATGTAATCATGTTGACCAATGTACACACACACTTCATGCATATTCATGAGTAGGATAGATTCATGATGACGAAGGAAATGATAGATCTCCGATGCATCATTACCTATTTTTATGCATATAAAGTATATGACTTATGAAGTTATGAACATGTGTGCCTAAATGTGTTTATGTGAAGGTAGATCTCACATATATCTACACACAAACATGCATGTATGAATATGATATGATTATGTGAAATGAAATTCTCACATAAGGTAGGTTCTATGATGAATGTCAAATTCTGACCGAAGATACCTTTGAGCTATAGGATATATGAGGGAGCAAGTATCAAAGGCCTATTCTATATGAACTAATGTTATATAAAGGCCTAATGCTGTTTAATAATGCAGTTATTGATTAGCATCGAAAGGGAATGTAAATGACATGGAGGTCTCACGTTAGTAAGTCCGGCCTCCCACATGGGTTTCTTTACATTAGTAAGTCCAGAGTTCCAATATATGTGTTGTTTCATCAAATGGAAACCCTGACATTAGAAAGTCAAGGTTTCTAGAAGAAATCTCCATGTCCCTTAACAATGTGCCCACATAGGACTCTAGGTTAGTGGATCCACCTAGAATAGCTATGTACGATTGTTGCACCTTCGAAAAGTCTTAATCCTCTCTTTTTCGGTGTGGGAGTAGATCATCGAATTTCATGTAGCTCACATGGTCTATGTCCGTTATATCTATGTCTCCCAATGGTTAATAATTAGCTAATATATAAATACGAATTCTAATCTAAATTCCTTGAGAAGTGTACTTGGTATGTAGGACTATGGACCCTACCTATACATTGCACAAGATGACTTCAAGAAAGGAGAGGATTGGAGACCCTTATGAAGTAAATACTTATTTGCTATATGAATTGTATGAATGCATGTTAAGTGACTTTGTTATGTTAAGATATGAATTATGACTATGCATGTGAATTACACTTATGGCTTCTAAATGGGTTTACTTAGTATATGAGGGGGTATGAGACTCCATGTGTACATTGCACAAGTAAGATTGTGAAGGGGTTTTGAGGGTAGTTTACCTATTATATTTACTAAATGTTTTATGACTAAGGTTTTATTAAAGGAAAGAGTCCTTATATGATTATATGAATCATGTGGAATTATGTCTAGTTGTAAGTGAATGTGTTATGACATGTGATGTATGTTGTGTCTAGACTAGGGTGACTTCTTAGTCCCACTTGGTGGAAGTAGTATTATGGGATGCTACCTTTGCATGCAGTAGTCTAACTTAGGAGTTCACTTAGGTGATGGTCCTTATGTGAAGTTGAATTCTTTGATGTGCTTATGAATTGTGAATATATGTGGTTGTGTTATTTAACATATTATGAAATACTATTGTAACGTGACCTCAATGTGATACATTGCACAATGTACAGTTCGAGGGTTAGTTAAGAAAAGATGTAAAATAAAAGAGAGGTAATATAAGATGTATATTGAATATGCTTATTAGTATGATAAATGTCTTTATGTGATATTATGCTTATTATCCATGTCTATTTTATGTATGTGAACTATATTGAGCTTATATGTTCCCATGTTCATGAAGTTTACGAAAAATACATGTTGCATGATTTCTATATAAATGTCCTCTTTAAATACATGTTTTTGCATGGTTACCATACTTAGTGCATTCTTGTACTAATACCATTTTTCATTATCTTTTTACACCAAGTGTAGGTGGTGATGGCTAGGGGAGGTATCCTAGGTGAAGATCTTGGATAGACCTTCCAAGTTCCAGAAGAGGGATCCTTATGATTCATGGATTTCCCTATGTCAAGTTCCTATTCAATAATGTAATAGCTTAGAATTATATCTTATGTTGTGAAGGACCGTGTCCCTATTCTATTCTATTCTATTGAGTTGTGTCTTAAGATGGCAAAGAGACATTACAGTCTAACTATGTATTATTATATTATAGACATATATGATGTAATGTTATAACATAGGATGTGGTATGAAAAGTTTAAATTTTTTTTGTATTTTTACGATTATGCAATGAAAGATGTCTAAGGGCTTGTATTAGACCTCCGAGAGGTCGACGACGCCGTTTTAAGATTTGAGAATACCATAACTTCAAGGGTATACCCTTGAGTCGTAAAAAACTTGGTATGTGAGCATAAGGTTGTAGGATTTGTCTTTAGGTATCAAAGTCTTGTGTTTCCACGTCTTATAGAGTCTCGTCTAATTGGTGGTGAGTCGCGACACATCAAATGATACAGAAGGCTATAGGACGATAGAGTTTCCCTTCCTCACCATTCTCATGTCGTGCCATAAAACTTAATGCTAAAAGATCTCTCGTTTATGTTTCCTTATTCGGTGGTCTTGTCGATGTGATTGCTTGGACTTGGATGATGCCTCAATGTTTGGGGGACAAAAGGTGAGCTTTTGATACTTACCTTTATTTTATGGATCGGTAAGTATATGTGAAGGTGAATTTAATATATGTGGATGTGATGCCATTTATAGCTATAGGTGGCTTATGGTGAATGAGATGTTATGTTAAGAAGTTATATTATGATATTGTTATAGCTTGTTAATAGTTGTTATGGTTTATTGGAGTTCCCCATGGAATGATAGAATGCATTATGAATATGAAGGATGGTAGCATGATTTTATGGTGTAGTCTTTAAAGTCTTGGAGAATGTGGTGAATAGTGAGAAAGATGAAAGTTACATAGTATATGTGAAATGCTTCATAATTTTCCTTGTGTGGATTGGGATATTTTGTATAGGCTTGCTCCTCAAGAGGGGATATAGTGTGTTGAGTCTTGTAAGGGGATTGTCAAGTATTCTAGTTAATGGTAGAAACCTTATGTCTAGTAAGATAGGTAATGATCCCCTATATGAACCTATTTTAAAAGTGGTAAAAGGGAGAAAATGTAGTTTTACTCCATAAAGTGGGAAGTATGATTACCCGAAGATGACTTAGAGGGATGTATGATATGTAACCCCTTAGCTTTTCATGAGAAAGAGAGAATTGAGGTTGACCTACTTTAAATTGGTTTGTTGTCTTTTAAGCTTTAATTTGAGTATGGTTAATTAATGAAGTTGGTTGTTTAGAAAGTTCCACCCAAAAGTGATGACCCTTGTAGGTTTGTCTTGAATTTCCTTTACCATGGTGTTAAGGGAATGATGTGCTTAGGCTTACCCCAAATGGGGGATAATGTGCATAGATGATAAGATTTAATGTTCCCTTAATATCCATATGTTGAACTCTCTTGAACTTTTCTAGGTTGATAATCACTTTGTAGTGATGGTAAGAAGGGTGTTCTTAAGCTTATATCCCAAGAGAGGGATCATGTGCTTAGTTAATAAGGTTGGTAAGTTAAGATTCCCTTAGAGTTGAGATGAGTTGGTCTTAAATGAGTTTATCCTAAGTGGGGGAGGATGATTTGAGTAGTAAGGGTTAACATATCCTTATCTTTTCCTTCTATTCTTACTCAAGCTTGAAGCCGAAGAGTTCCTAAGTATCTTGTTCATGATAGTAGTCTTGCATAAAAGGATAAGTTGCATATTCTCCATATGATATGAATGTCTTAAATGACGCTATGTTATGCATATTATGAAAGGTCGTTATTACATGAAAAAAAGAATTTTTGATATATTTTCATGTTTCTCATGTTGTTGTGCATCCTTATATGCTAAATGTGCAATTAGATTTCATGAGACACCTTAATGAGCATGCTTTATGTCAATTTTGTTGTGTGATTTCTTGTCCCACAATGAGGAATTGAGTCTTTTTTAAATAAGATAAGATGAGTCTCTTTGAAAATGTGTGACTTTTAACATTTGGGAAGTTTTATTATAGGCTCTCTCTTGAGGAGTGATGGTTTTTCTAGCATATGTCTTTTGGTGTGCCTATGAATTGTAATAAATTTTCCTAAATGATGAATGTTTATGAAATCTAGTGATGTGCTAAATATAGAAAGCTGTAAATTTACATCCTGAAGTTTTGATCTGTTTGGTGTGACTGACCATGTCGAAGGAAGTAAAAGAACAATGGTGTTTGGAATAAAGATATGCTTCTTAATATGAATTAACCTCTATGCATTACTTCTATTTTAACTATATGATGCATGTGTATATGTTATGAATTGGAGAAGGTAGTTCCTCCTTGAACAAACCTAAGCATGGTGATGTCATATATGACCTTGATGGTATTCTGTCTAGTGTATGTGATTGTAGTTGATCTACTTTATTTATTATTCTTGTGCAACTAAATGAAATGTTCAAATTTTCTCATATGTTGAAGTGTGGATTATGCCTAATTGTGTAGTTTGAATCCATAGTATGTTTAAGCTTGTGATGAAATATTGAAAATGTCTAATGTTGGAAAAGATAGTTCCTCCAAATAGCAATGAATATGAAGAAGTATGTGTGCATGGAATGAATTATAGAAGTAGTCCATGCTGGATTACGTTGCTTCGAATGCATGCTAGAATGAAGTTTGTGTTCCTTGTATGTTTTGTGCATTGACTTTTATGTGATAACATGTTAATGTGTTGTGAGTTGTTATTGAAGTCATTGAGTCGTTGGAAGTATTTAAAATGTTTTAGTGGCATTCGAGGAGGAATGTTATTCTAAGTGGGGGAGTATTGACACACCCTCAAAATGAACTAAGGTATCTAGAGCCTCACATGTTCCTAAAGAGGTTAATAACATGTTAATTAACTGTTTTATACTATGCATATTTATTTGAAGTCATTTGGAGGTAAAACGTCAAAGAACGTCTAAGACTTACAAAAGTTTTTCTTTAGATGTACTAGTTAGTCCTCGTATGTTTGGATTGATTTTATGTGTTCTTTAGAGTTGAGAAGTAGTTTAGGTTACCCTAGTACCTTAATAGACAGGTTAAGGGTAAAAACGTCCGGGTGCGACTCACCGGGGACCACCCGAAGGGCCATCAAGGAGGACCCAAACCTTGAAAAAGAGGCTGCCCAAGTCAGCATGCAGGAGAAAGAATGAGACCTTGCCCTCGCGACAGAGCCTAGCACACACCTCAGTGCCACAAAAAGTATTTGGGGCAGAATTGGGAGGCTTTCCCTGTCACATCCGGGGAGCACTCCGTAGAAGAAACATGGCGTACTTGACCTCTCGGAGGTCTTGTACATGCCCATAGTTATCATACATCTAATCGACATAGTAAATTTACCGGAAATTATAATGTTTTTCATAGCACATCATATGCTAGAAACATCAGTACATATATATATATATAAAATATAAGTCCTATTACATATTTATGCCCTAAGTCTCTTTGTCATCTTAGAATCAACAACATTAGAATACATTAGGGACACGGCCATTAAAACATAAACATAAGTACAATAGTTAAGACTTTACAGTAAACCATAACGTAGGAAATCCTTGGACTTAAGGATTCCTTTTCTTGAGGTTGGGAATCACAGATCATGCTCCTCACCATTAAAGACATCCTTTAAGCATCCATAGCCTACATTTTGTGTAAAAAGTAGAGAAGAATGGGATTAGTACAAGAATGCACTAAGTATGGCAACCATGCAAAAACATGTATTTAAAAAGGGACATTTTCTTGAAATCAAACATCATGCTTTTTTGAGTAAATCCTTATAAAATCATTAAAAATAGCATTTACATCATTTCGTACTTCAAAAAACACAATCAACGGCCAAAAATCATAGAAAAGCACATATAGAATTTAAGTCCCATTTGAGGTCACTTTACAGTGATCTCAATCTTTTTAACATGAACTATTTTCCTTTTTATTTATTAACTTCCCAAGTAACCCTCTAGTGATACTTGGTGCAATGCATCACCTTAAGCCCACAATAAATCATACAAAAAATCTACAGAAGGCAACACATACCATCATACAAGTATAGTACAACATAGACATAGTTAAGTCAAGACCTTCATCATATAGTCAACAAGATCAACATCATGCATAAAAACTCATATCATGCACATCTTCATAACAAGTGAAAAAATACTACAATGTCATGCATAAGGAACACATACGTAGTGACATGCATTGGAACACATTCCTAGAACTTCCTAATGAGGTACTTGTGCAATGTGTAGATGGGTTCATTACTTCCACCTATCCTAAGTAACCACCCTTAAGTCATTCTATTTTTTGTGCTAGTCATTTACTTCCATTATCCATTATTCTTTAGGAAAACATTAGCCTTAAACGACATAGACCATGTTATCCTAAACATGGAATCTTTTTTCATACAACCCCACACCAAAAAAAAAAGTGGTCTACTGGTCAAAGTAGAACAAAATGTTACCTACCTTTCTAGGTGGATCCACAATCTAGTATCGTATGGTGGCGACATAGTTATGGAACTTGGAGGTACATGTGAAAACCCTTTTTATTACAATATTAGTCATTGTAGTATGCCAAGATTAGTCATTGTAGTTATTAACTTATGGAAACCATATTTATGCTCATTGAGGCATTGTGGTAATCCACCTCATGAGATTTATGGTGACCTATCTTCCTACTATAGGAAGGGACACACTCATATTCAAGTTCACTCGTTCCTAAGATAAGTTCCCCTTATTGAAGACCTTTATTACATTTCTGATTTATGAAACATAGGTTTAGGAGAGTCATCCCGTCTTATGCTTAACTCATAGGTCATAGATGAAAGTTCATCAACCTAATTCTTGTAAAGAATCCATTCACATAAACATAAAATATCTAAAGCGTCATCTAGTTTAGGGTACGCATGAATACACCATTCAAGGCCCCTCTCTCGACTAGATCTTCATATATGTGTGTGTGTATGCATATATTTGAGCAACACTAGAACTATCCTATCAAGGTACACATGTGCAATGCATAGGCAAAGTCCCATACCCTTGCCCATACTAGTACACCTATTAAGTCATCCTAGCTAAGGAAACACATATAAAGCTTTCAGAAACATCATCTTAACATGCATAGTAGTAGACACAAGTGAATATGAGAACTACCTTTCATTTAGAAACCATGACCTATACTAATTCTGACATGCATGTAAAGGGAGTGTGTGTGAACATTGATCAACATGATCACATAATGGATATCCACAACATAATTAGGCATCCACCCTCTTATTCCATAATAATCTTTCAAGCATAAAACGCAACATAAATAGCATAGGAGACAAGCCAACTTCATATTACACTTAAGACTCCTAACTTGTGCTATTCATAAATTCACATAGCGGTACATAGGTAAGGGATTACTAACCATTTTTAACTCATCAATGGCAGAACCTATACTTTACCCTAACATTGATATACAAATGCTTACACAATAGCCATACAACCGAAATCACAACTAGGATAGGAAAGTAGGAATAAGCTTCACATAGTATCATCATTGGCACATGTTCATATATTAATCAATTTGAATTCATGTACCTAGTCATTACATATATAATGACAATAAATTAAACACCACCACCATAAGTTAACCATACCACACAATGCCATACAAGGCTTCATCAACTGCAGTACTGTAAGGAAAGTAGAAGAGATAAGCATTCTTACCGATTTCTCACCCTTTGATCTTCATTGATCTATACACCTTGTTCATCAATAATTCATATATAGGGAAGTAGTTAAATGCACGTTAATCATATAAATAACCATGTACAAGTCTCTACAAGATCATACTATAACATAATACAAGGCATCTCACATGTACTAGGAAGTAGAAGAACATAGCCATTAGCAAATTTCTTATATATGGATTATAGATCATAATTCATCAATAATATGAATCGAAGGCAGTATCTAATCATACAATTATTCATAACTAAACAATGCTTAAATCACTTCAAGATCAAGCTACAATATAGCCATTATATTTTTTAATTCGCTAGAGGAAAGAGGAATTCGCCAATACTATCAATTCCCTAATTACTTGATCTCCAATCATATATTACAAATAAAAATACATGATAGGAAGTAGCTCCAAAAATCTTTATATAAAAAGGAATCATGCTTCATCTAACCACAATTCGAGATCACCTCACATACATAGTAGTACGAATCGACAAACTAGATGGGCTAAGATCAACTAATATTAATCCTTCTTCACCTTGATCGTACATGATTTATAACTACAAATTAATCATAATATAAACTTAAAACAGTGGCTATAATCATCATCACCTAATTGAGTTCAACATTTAATCATAGAAAGGCCATGTTACTGTGAATTCCTAGAATACTATACCAGGCATGTTCAATCCTACATACATTGATTCACATGGGTAATTCATAAATGATTCACCATCAATATACATAATAGAGAGTATAAATAAGCATATTAACATAATTGAATCACAAATCGACATGCATAAAATCAAGATCATAAAGCCATACGTAGGCTAAAATCAAGTTTGTGAAAGAGCATGGTTTCATCATGCAATAGGATTGATAATAATGTCCAAATAAGTATATAATCATCAATAGAGTCATTATTCTTTTGAAATCAATTTAAGAAAGAACCCATGGCTAGAATGAAGAAGAAACACTTCATCATATGTTTCTCTTTGAAAACATTGAGATTAACTCTCTAGATGGAAGGATAACTAGAGATAAAGGATTAACATAGCTTTGTTTAGTTGGAAACTTGTAAAACTTTATGATTCATCCATAGAAAACCCATTTCCAAGCAGTTCTTGAGCTTCACCAACAATGGTGGTTTGAAGGGAAAAATTTTATGAGGGAAAGGCTTAAGCATGTGAGTTGATTTGAGAATAGGGTGATCACGTTTTTGATGACTTATATACACCCAAAATTATCTAAATAAACCTATTCCAGTCAGGTTAGGACGTGGGGTGAATTTCCCATTCACTACTTTAATGAAACAGGCGCAGGCTACATATTGCAATCCATCATCGACAGAGGCATCTACTGGCCATTGGTTAGTCGACGGTCCATGCTCTGTCGTTTGGTCCTTGGCCAAATTTTGGCTTGAGACGTTCCCAAACTAAGTACCAGTCGACAAGACCTCACTAACGGGACGTTGGTTTACCAACAAGCCGTCGTTAGGTCCGTCGACTTACACTGCCAAAGAAGTGTTTTTACCAGCCTTGGGGCCTTCATACCCGAATATTTCCAACGTAAATAAAGACATTAACAAGTTTCAGATCATCCACATAAGTTTCACCCAAATCGAGTACCTGCAACTTGTCCAAACAGGCTAGGCCACATCAAGACACACGTTGAGCGTCTTAAGGGCTATCTTTCGAACGCCTTGGTCGTTCTTGGTCTTTTGACCTCCAAACTTCTATTAAAACCATATAGCATAATTAAAAATAATTATAACTCATTTATAGTCTTCACAAGATCATGACACAAAAATATAAGCACGGATAGACAGATGAGGCACGTAGGCGACTAGTCGTGAACGTCTTCGTCGTCCCTTGACGTTCGACTTCCAAATCACATCAACCTTTACACACTGACTATATACCATATTATAGTTCATTTTAGGACCTTATAACTTTAAGACGAACATGTTAGGCCGTAGACACTTTAACTCATTTTGGGGTCTTACAATATCCATAGTTGGAAACATTCGTCCTCGAATGACACTCGGATCTTTAACCACAACAAGGACTTCAAAGCATCATAGAGAAATTCAGAACTATTTTAACCACATCAAATCAATTTAGCACTGATGCACATAAGCAAGCAAAACCATTACTCATTCACTCTTTAATGCATCAATTACAAAAATTCTTATCATGTTCATAGAAGGAACATCCTTCTCCTAATCATAACATGGTCATTTAACCTAAATTCATTAAGAGAACATCTTGCAAGGCCACACATAGGAAGATTTCAACAATACTCAAAACAAGTAGGCACTCATACTTTAATGCACATAGACTTGAGTTAATTTAATCAACAAAGATCTTCATTAGTTAAACCAAATGCCATGAAGGTCATTGTCAATCATACCATTCTTAGTGGTGTACATGGAGGAATGTCCTTCTCCTAAACACACTTACATGTATCATGAGCTCATGCCTTAGCAAAGTACAAGGTCAATTCCTTTTAAAATGAGAAATTCTCAACTTTTAACCAAGACATGCTCATGATTCCTTCCAAGTGAAGTCTAAAGGGTAGGTCACACCAAGCACATCACAACAATTAGGAAGTAATTTAACAAAATACCATTTTATAACATAGTACTCACCTTCACAGTAAGCATATTTTGAGAAGAATTACACAAATCATGGGCAAACACATGAGCACTTGCCTAAACATGCTTTAACATTTCAAGAATGAGCCTACAATTATGCATTCTAAATCATAAAAGTCACATAATTTTAAGAGACCCAATACATTTCATTTGAAAGAGACTCAACTTTCCATTATAAGTATAAACATTACACCTCAGAAGTGACTTATACCATGTTTCTTATATTACCTTATGAAGTCAAATGCACAACTAGCATATCAAGATGAAATTTAACATGAGAAAACATGGATTTTATGAAAATCTTTCTTTCGTACAGTTTGGAACATTCATAATATCTTCAAGGTAATTTCAATTAATACATACTAAACATATAAGGTCATGCAATTCATTCTTTATGCAAAACTCTTATTCATCAACAAGCTTACTAAAAAGTCAATAAATACATGTTCAAGCAAAAATAGAAGGTCAATGGTAGAAAATATCTACAACCTTACTACTCCATCACCATTCCCCACTTAGGGTAACCCACTCAATAGAAACTTAACCCCACCTTAAGAGGATCTTAACTAAACAACCTTCGTTTTCATCACTTAAAAGTGAGTACAACTTTACAAGGAATTTACAGTAAGTTAACATAAGAACACCAATGTATTCTAAGCCTTAAGAACTCTTTCTTTTCTTTCAATATTAATGTAAGGCAACTTCAAGGTCAAACAAACCCACATCATCACCCTATAAAGATAAGAGTACTACCCTCAATTGTAGGGCACATCAATTCCATAATCATCAAGGGATTCAAAACACAATAAGAAGTTAGAAACTATCCTACAACTCATCATGCCATAAGACTCTCAGTCTTCATTCAAAATAGAAAATCTCCTTTTTACATTCATTATCATGTTCATATGCATCAACTCTATACACATTTCGACAACATCTAATCAAAGAACATGCTTCAACATTCCAAAAATTCATTATTTAGGCAATTGATAGGAAAAGTGTGACAATATGATGTACAAAACTTTACCATGACAAGCATACTATCATGATACCTAGGATGAAGTCTATACAAAGGATTCAAATCCATACTAGCCAATCCATACTAGGAAACTTATCAAGGACCACATGTATACAAAAGGAAACATTGAACACTTTTAAGCACATATTCTTAGGGTAGCATGCTTCCATAGGTAGTCACTAAGCATTTCATCTTCAATTCATAGCATAAGGCTACCATCATGTAAAACCATTTATCATAACATATCATGACACATGTTTTCAACATAACATAATATTTCACATAAGTCTAATACCTAGCCGTAATTGGCATCAGATCATCAAAACATGTCAAAATTCACCTTCACACATACTGGAACAACCATAAAACCAAGATAAGCATTAACTCACCTTTTCTCCCTCAAACATAGACGTACAATCTCATCCGAGCAATCATATCTCAAAGATCATCGGACAAAATAACATAAAATAGAGATCTTATAGAGTTAAGTTTTATGGCACGATATGAGAATGATTATGAAGGGAAACTCTATTGTCCTATATCCTCTCGTACCATTTGATGTGTCACGACTCACCACCAATGAGACAAGAATGTACTAGATGTTGCAATATGAGACTTCTTGGACCGTAAACAACTTTTAATACCTAGTGCTCTGATACCACGTTTATCACATCGGGGGAGCACCCCCTAGAAGTAACATGGCATACTTGACCTCTCAGAGGCCTTATACAAGACCATAGTTATCATTCATCGCATCGAGATAGTAAATTTAGCGGAAAATGTAAAACTTTTCATAGCACATCATATGCTAGAAACTTCAGTTCACATATATATAAAATATAAGTCCTATTACATATTTATACCCTAAGTCACTTTGTCATCTTAGGCTCAACAACATTAGAATACATTAGGGACACAACCATTAAAACATAAACATAAGTACAATATTTAAGACTTTTATGTATATCATAACGTAGGAAATCCTTGGACTTAAGGATTCCTTTCGTTGAGGTTGGGAATCACATATCATGCTTCTCACCATTCAAGACATACTTTAAGCATCCATAGCCTACATTTTGTGTAAAATATAAAGAAGAATGTGATTAGTACAAGAATGTACTAAGTATGGCAACCATGCAAAAACATATATTTAAAAAGGGACATTTTCTTGAAATCATACATCATTCCTTTTAGAGTAAATCCTTATAAAATCATTAAAAATAGCATTTACATAATTTTTGTACTTCAATAAAGACAATCAAAGGACAAACATCACAGAAAAGCACATATAGAATTTAAGTACCATTTGAGGTCATTTTATAGTGAGCTCAATCTTTTTAACAGTGCACTATTTTCCTTTTTATGCATTAACTTCCCAAGTAACCCTCTAGTGATACTTGGTCCAATGCATCACCTTAAGGCATCTATACAAGGCAACACATACCATCATAGAAGGGTAGTACAACATAGACATAGTTAAGTCAAGACCTTCATGATATAGTCAATACGACCAACCTTATGCATAAGTACTCATATCATGCACATCTTAATAATAAGTAGACAAATACTGCAATGTCATGCATAAGGAGCACATACATAGTGACATGCATTGGAACACCTTCATAGAACTTCCTAAGGAGTTACTTGTGCAATGTCTAGATGGGTTCATTACTTCCACCTATCCTAAAACTTCTCTAAGTCATTATATTTAGGGCCCTAATCATATACTTCCATTGTGCATTTTACATTAGGGAAACTATAGCATTAACCGACATAGATCATGTGATCCTAAACATGGAATCCGAATTCATAGAACCCCACACCTAAAGGAGGTGGTCTACCGTCCAAAGTAGAACAAAATTTGAATAGCAATAAAACTAAAATCACAACTAGAATAGCAACGTAGGCATAAGCTTCACAAAGTATCATCATACGCATATGTTCATATATTCATCAATTTGCCTTCATGGACGTAGTCAACACATATATATTTACAATAAAGTAAACACCGCCACCATAAGTGGACCTTACAACATAATTCCATACAAGGCTTCATCAACTACAGTACTATAAGAAAAGTAGAAGAGATAAGCATTCTTACCAATTTCTCACCGTTTGATCATCATTGATGAATGCACCTTGTTCATCAAGAAATAAGATATGTGGAACTAGTTAAATGTAATTTAATCATAACAGTAACCATGTGCAAGTCGCTACAAGATCTTACTATAACATAATACAAGTCATCTCACATGTACTAGGAAATAGAAGAATATAGACCATTAGCCAATGTATTTTATATGGATTATAGATCATATTTCATCAATAATATGAATCGAAGGAAGTATCTAATCATACATTTAGTCATAACGAAATCATGCTTAAAGCACTTCAAGATCTAGCTACAACATAGACATTAGATTTGTCAATTCGCTAGAGGATAGAGGAATTTTCTAATACTATCAATTTCCTAAGGCCTTGCTCACCAATAATTTATTACCAATAAAAATACATGCCAGGAAGTAGCTCCAAAAATCATTACAAAAAAAGTAATAATTCTTCATCTAACCACAATGCTAGATCACTTCACATACATAGTACTAGGAATCATCAAATTAGAAGGACTTAGATCAACTCATATTAATCCTTATTCACCTTGATAATACATGATTTATAACTAATAATAAATCATAATATCAAATTAGAACAGTGGCTATAATCATTATTACCTAATCAAGTTAAACATTTAATCATCGAAAGGCCATGTTACAGTGAATTCCTAGAATACTAAAGTAGGCATGTTCAATCCTACATACATTGATACACATAGGTAATTAATCAATGATTCACCATAAATATACACAATATACAGTATATATAAGCAAATTTAACATAATTGAATCACAAATCAACATGCAAAAGATCAAAATCATAAAGCCGTACATAGGCTAAAATCGAGTTTATGAAAGAGCATGGGTTCATTATGTAATAGCATGAAAATCATGTACAAATCAGTACATAATCATCAATACATTAATATTATTCTTTTTAAAAAATTTAAGTATGAACCCATGGCTAGAATGAAGAACAAGCACTTGATCATATTTTTCTCTTAGAAAACATTGAGATTAGCTCTCTAGATGGAAGGATAACTAGAGATGAAGGATCACCATGAATTTGTTTAGTTGAAAACCTCTAAAACATGATGATTCATCCATGGAAAACCAATCTCCAAGCAGTTCTTGAGCTTCACCAACAATGTTGGTTTGAAGGGAATGATTTTTGGAGGGAAAGGATTCAATCGTGTGAGTTTATTTTAGAATAGGGTGTTCACGTTTTTGATGACTTATACCCAAAAGTATCTAAATAAACCTATGAGAGTCAGGTTAGTAAGTGGGGTTAATTTCCCATTTACCCCTTTAATGAAACAGACGCAGGCTACAAAATGCAGGCCACCATTGACGGAGGCATCTACTGGTCGTTGGTCAGTCAACAGGCCGTGCGTTGCAATCCATCATGTGGTCCTTGGACAAATATTTTCTTGAGACCTAACAAAAATAAGTACCAGTCGACTATACCTTACCAGCCGACCGTTGGTTGAGCAACGAGCCGTCGTTTGGTCCGTTGATTGACACTGGTAAGGCAATATCTCGACCAGCCTTGGGGCCTTTTGCAGGGCCCTTTAGAAGTTGTACCCGGACATTTCCAACGTAAATACAAATATTAAAAATTTGTATACCTTCCATATAGTTGTCACAAAATCAAACACGTGCAACTCGTCCAAACATGCTAGGCCCCATCAAGACACACGTTTAGCGTCTTTAGGGTTATCTTTCAAACGTCTTGGATGTTCTTGGTCATTTGACACCCAAACTCTTGAAACTCCATATTAAATCAATAAAAACTATTATAAATAATTAATATGCTTCAAAATCTCATGACAGACAAATATAACCATGCCTAGACACATGAGGCACATAGGTGACTAGTCGTCGAATGTCTTGGCCATCCTTTGACGTGCGACTTCCAAATCTCTTCAAACTTTACACACTGCCTCTATACCATATTATAATTTATTTTAGGACATCATATTATTAACAATAAGATTTTATTATGTAGACACCCTAACTCATTTTGGGGTCTTACATCCCCGCGACTCGCAGCCCACTCCCAGATCAAGTTGCGTCATTTTTAAGTCAATTTTGACATGTCTAAGAGATCCAATAAGTGTGTCGGTATTTTTGTAACTTAGATGACGTTTTATTAACTGTTTTAGCTCCTTTTTAAAATATTTTCCAAGAAATGCACCAACACTCATTAACAAATCTAATTCCCAAAGTTCTCTTCTCTTCCCAAAACCCCAAACCTCCATTTAAAACCAAGCTCAGGTAAAAGCTATGGAGTTGGATTCATAGATATTTCTTCTAATATTTCATGGGATTCTTAATTTATAAGATTTGGTGATCCTTAATCCATAGATAATATTTCATCTATGGAGTCCTTTAAAAGCTTTTATTAACATGAATTCTAAGTCAAAAATCCAATCTTTCAATCTAGCCATGGGTTCATTCTAAAATTGATTTCAAAAGCACTCTAATGATGAATATATGTTTATTTGCTTATTTTATGAAGAATTTCCATAAAATTTTATGAAGAACCCATGAACCTCCTAATTTCTCAAATTAGCCTATAATGTGGGTCATGTGATATTAATTTGATGTTTACCGAATTGTGATTATATTGTATTGAATTGCTTTTTGATATTAATTTCTATATCAATTGAACATGAATTATGGAGGAATGATCAAAGATGATCAGAAGCTTGGAGATTTGGTAAGTTGACTTATTTCTTCTAAATAGCTTAGAAAGTACATTGAATTGTGTTGATTGGTATGTTCCACCATTGGTGGCGGTGTTTATATTCTTGTACATGTTTACGTATTACGATCATGTCCTTGAAGGCATTAGATGAAATATGAATTGATATGATGAATTATATGTTAGGAAGTTGAACGATTTAGCATTGATTCTAATATCATGTCTAAGTAAATTGATGCTATGTAAGGTTATGTGTATAGTCTTCTACACTATTTGCTTAATCTAGGTGTGAGGATGATGTTATATGCATATGTGTGATGATCATGTTAGGGTTAGGTGTGGTCAATATGGCTAATTATGAATAATGTCCTTATAGCATGAACCCTACTTATATGAACCCTATATGAATGTGTCATCAAAGTATGCTAGGACTCTTATATCATATTATTAATGATGTACTTGTCTCTTATGGTGTAATATGAGTGTGTGTAGTCTATAGTCCTTAATGCTCTATATGGGTGTATGACTTGAGACTTGAAGAATGTTGTACATGTTTTCTGGTCTTTAGAGGGTAGCTTCCTCAATGCTATGTGATAACCATTATGTGATCATGTTAAACAATGTATACACACACACTTCATTCATATTTATGAGTAGGATACATTTATGATGACGAAGGAAATGATAGTTCTCCTATTCATATTTACCTATTTTTATGTATGTAAAGTATATTATTTATGAATTTATGAACATGTGTGGCTAAATGTGTTTATATGAATGGAGATCGAACAAACACACATAAATGTATGAATATGATGTGATTATGTGAAAGGACATTCCCAAATAAGGTAGGTTCTATGGTGAATGTAGAATTCTTACCCAAGATGTCTTTGAGCTACATGATATATGAGAGAGTAAGTCCCTAAGACCTATTCTATATGAACTAATGTTATCTAAAGGCCTAATGATGTTTAAAAAAGTAGTTATTTCTTTGCACCGAAAGGGCATGTAAATGAGATGGATATCTCACGTTTGTATGTTCGGACTCCCACATGGGTTTATTCATGTTAGTAACTCTGAATTTCCAATATATGTGTTGTCTTATGATATGGAAACACTAACATTAGAAATCCAAAGTTTCTAGAAGCAATCTCCATGTTCCTTACTTATGTGTCCACATAGGACTGTTAGATTAGTGAATCCAACTAGCTTAGCTATGTACGAATGGTCTCACCTTCGTAAAGTTTAGACCTCTCTTTTTGGCGTAGGAGTAGAACATCGGATTCAATGTAGTTCACAGTCTATGTCGGTTATGGCTATGTCTCCCTATGGTTAATAATTAACTAAGATATGAATATGAACTCTAATCTAAATTCCTTGAGAAGTATACTTTGTATGAGAGGACTATGGACCCTAGCTATACATTGCACAAGATGACTTCAAGAAAGGATAGAATTGGAGACCCTTATGAAGTAAATACTTATGTTCTATATGACTTGTATGAATGCATGTTAAGTGACCTTGTTATGTTAGGATATGAATTATTACTATGCATGTGAATTACATTTATTGCTTCTAAATCAGTTTAGTTAGTGTATGTGGGGGTATGGGACTACATGTTTATATTGCAAAAGTAAGCTTGTGAAGGGGTTATAAGGTTAGTTTACCTATTATATGAACTAAATTATTATGACTAATGTTGTATTCAAGGAAAGAGTCCTTGTATGATTATATGAAGCATGTGGTTTTATATCTAGTTGTAAGTTAATGTGTTATGACTTGTTAAGTATATAGTGCCTAGTCTAGGGTGACTTCTTAGGTATACTTGGTGGAAGTAGTACTATTGGATGCTACCTACACATTGCACTAGTGTGACTTTGTTGTCTTAGGTGATGGTACTTATGTGAAGCTTATGTCTTTGATGTGCTTATGACTTGTGAATATATGTTATTGTGTTTATGAAGCATATTATGAAATACTATTGTAAGGTGACCTAAAGGTGATACATTGTTACTAGGTACACTTGAGGGTTACTAAAGAAAGAATTAAATATTAAGAGAGGTAATGTACGAAGTGTATTGAATATACTTATAAGTATGATAAATGGTGTTATGTGCTATTATGCTTATTATTCATGTCTATATTACGTAGGTGAACTATAGTGAGCCTATAAGCGCCTATGTTCATGATGTTTACTAAAAAGACATGTTGCATGATTTCTAACTAAATGTCCGCTTTAAATGCGTGTTTTTGCATGGTTCCCATACTTAGTGCATTCTTTTACTAATATCATTCTTCTTTATCTTTTTACACCACATGTAGGTGGTGATGGTTAGAGGATGTCTCATATTTGAAGAGCTTAGATAGACCTTCCAAATTCAAGAAGAGGGATCCTTATGATTCAAGGATTTCCTTATGTCAAGTTCCTATTCAATTATTTAATAAGTTAGACTTATATTTTATGTTGTGTCAAGGGTCGTGTCCCTATTCTATTCTATTGAGTTGTGTCTTAAGATGGCAAAGAGACATTGGAGTCTCACTATGCATTATGATATTATATATATATATATATAT
>NC_028648.1:68645133-68711822 GCF_001406875.1 Solanum pennellii | reverse complement strand
ATATATATATATATATATGTATGATGTAAAATTCTAGCATATGATGTGCTATGAAAAGTTTTAAGTTTTCCGTTATTTGTACGATAGGGTTTTTCTTACATCTCGGAGAGGTTGAAGACGCAATGTTAAGAATCGAGAATACCATAACTTCAAGGGTATACCCTCGGGTCATAGGTGATGTAATTCAATTGAAGTGTATCTTGTGAATAGCCTACATAGGTCTTGGTCTGATGGTTAATTGAAATGTCTTGTCCGTGTGATTGCAAAATTATGCTTAACATGAAATTTTATAAGGTTGGTGATGAATTGCTTCTGTGCCTTGTTATGAAATGATGATGATGATATGCTAATCTCACATGTGAGTGTTGCCATGAAAGGATATTCACATGTAATACCTAGTGAGCTAAATAATTATGATCATATAAGGGATTGACTCGATGACCTAAACTAAGTAATGATTGTTAAAGAAATACATTTCAAAAGAGACTTAGCTTAGCACCGAGTGAACTTGACAATGGAAGGTGTTGGCTTCCCATAAAGGAAGATTTACCCTATAGTTTCATATGAGGTGTTGACTCCACTATGAGGGATACTCACCTTATAGATTGACATTAGATGATGCTCCAATGCAATAGGCATGTAGAGGGTTAATACAATCTCCTAGTTCTAGAACTATGTTGCCACTGTAGGAAGATTAGATAGTGGATCCATATAGAATGCTACGTTTATGTTTGGTTCTACTTTGGCTGGTAGACCACCTTCCATCGGTGTAATGTTTTACAACACTGGATTCCACACTTATCTCTTTTGGTGTATGTTGGTTAAGGCAAATGTTTCCGAATGTATAATGATGTTTTGACATTAACTCTAGTTAGGGTGACCTGAAGGGTTGACTTAGTCTAGGTAGGGAGGGGTATGGACTCTACCTAGGCATTGCACTAGTTTTCTTTGAGGGAAGTCCTAGAAGGATGTTCTTATGATATAATGATCTTATAAAGTAAATGTTCTGCTTATGTTGACTTTACATGTTGATGATTCTATATGATGTAGGTTTCATTAATGAACATGCTATTGGTGTATATTACTAAATATCATGATGGTTATTGTTGATGTTATGTTATGTTAACTTAGACATTATTTGTGATCCTTTTCATTTGATTTAATTGATTGTGTAAGGTTATGGATCTTTGATTGGTCATTGCACTTGTAGGCTAAATGGTGGGTTATGAGTAACGGTCTTGCTTATATTATGATGTTATGAATTTCGTATATGTTGACTTGACTATTACTTGTTGATGTTTGTCTTGTGTAATACATGGGTTTGTCTTATGGATTATGTGATTATTGGGTATATGGGTTCTTCATTGTGCATAACGCTTTTCAAAGTACTTTGGCATGGTTTTTTTCAATGATACTCTAACCCATGTTTGATGTTTACTTTGTATGTAGGATCCAACTTTTTATATTACAGAAGGCTTTGAAGACAACTTGGATTCTTATCGTCCAAGTTCGGTAGATCCTCACTTTCCGAGGACGATGTCATTATCTACCTATTGGACGTTGTTTAGTCTTAAAGACACTTTTTTCATTCTCTTTCTTTTTTTGTATTATAATTGTAAAGCCTATACATGACTATAATTGTTCATGTAAGGGCTATGCCAAATTGCGATACTCTTATCTAGATGGTTTAATATGAGACAATGTTGTAGACTTCTTATGAGACTATATAATTCTATAAATGTGCAATAAAAGTATAAGACAATCTAGTCTTCTTATATAAAGGGTCTATGTATACTCGATAAATATATATATTATGTGCAAGCGAGAGGTCTAAGTAAACCTCAATGTAGAATGAATTTTTTAAAATTTTTCCTCATTTTAACCTATAAATGTGATGATGTATGCTAAGAGGATAGTTTTAGTCCTCAAAGAGGACGACGATTCCGGTTACGTCTAGGGGGTGTCCACGGATGTGACAAACATGATATCGGATCATGAGTTTAATACCTTTAGGTTTGATATCTCATTAAACCATGTCTACGTAGATTCTTATTCATAATTGTAAAGAGCACTACACTTATGAATGAGGAAATTAGTAATGCTTAGGAAACTCTCATCTTCTTGTAATATTATGTCGTGCCTCTAGAGTCTACCTTATGTGTGCTTTGACCTACAAGTTGCGTAGTGGTTATAGGTATGAATCCTCAAAGAGCATCCGCAAGAAGAGCCGAGGAAGGCATTGCTAATGCTGGAGAACTAGACAACCAAGTGTCTCCACTTGAAGAAGTTGCTGTGGGTGATCAAGTTTCGGTTGCTCCTCCTCCCATGGCGGATGGGGATATAAGGGCATCTTTTCTCAAAATGTCCCAAGACATTACAACCCAAGCGCAATTCATCACTACTGAAGCACAAACTATGACGGCCCAAGATAATTGGGAGGTCGTACCTCGAGGAAACCAACAAGTTAGCACCATGGCCTCCTGTTTGACGGATTTCACTTGGACATATCCTCCTTCATTGTATGGGTCCGAAGTGGAGGATACCCCCAAGAGTTCATTCATGAAATTTACAAGATCCTTTATACTATGGGGTTGACTAATAGTGAGAAGGCCGAGTTATCCTCTTACCAACTCAAAGATGTTGCCCAAACTTAGTCAGCCAATGGAAAGAACATAGGCGTCTAAGGAGTGGACCAGTGACATGAGAAACTTTAAAGAAGGATTTTATTTATCGGTTCTTTCCTAGAGAGAAGAGGGAAGTCAAAGTAACAGAAATCATCAACCTTTGTCAAGGAGGTATGAGTGTATTTGACTACTCTTTGATATTCACTAAATTGTGAATGTATGCTTCTACTTTGGTTTCCGACCCGAGACTTCAAATGAGCCTCCTTGTGACGGGAGTGTTGGATGACTAGAAAGAATATTGTCGTTTGGCTATGCTACATGATAATATGAATAGTTCTAGTCTCATTGCGCATGCTCAACCAGTAGAACATACTAGGGTGTAGAGGAAGAGTAGAGATGCTTATAGTGCAAGGTCTTTTGATGGTGGTTCTTCAAAGGGTAGGCTTGAAATTCAAGACAAGCCCATGTTCAAGAGGACGTTGTCCAATAAATTTCCTTCAGAGTTCCCTAAGGCTCGTGATAGATAACGTGCCTAAACCTAAGTCCCAAAAGGGAAAGGGTGGAAACTCACCTAATAGCCTACTTGTACCAAGCATGGGAAAGGTCACTTTTGTGAATGCTTAGTTAGAATAGGCAATTGTTTTAGTTGTGGAAAAAGGAGTCACAAGGTGAGAGATTGCCCTAATTTGAAAGGGCAAGACAAGGAGAGTGAACAAGCAAATGGTTCAAATGATGATTCTCCGAAGAAGAACCACTTCTATTCTCTCTGCTCTAGGGGTGAGCAAGATACTTCTTCCAATGTGGTTACCGGTATGAATGTAATGATGTATGTTAGAGGCTAGTCATAGTCCTAAAAGAGGACGACAATGCCGGTTCCATCTAGGTGGTGCTCCCGGGATGTGACATTATACAATGTCTATATAGCCTCCCATACCACTACCTAAGCTACATAGAGCTTCTCCAATATTAAAAGGTATCCCACATGATTAGAATAGGCAATAACCGACATAGACCACACTAGTTATGCAAGAAATCTGGAGTTATGAATCTACTCTGATTGAGGTTTTTTCCACTGTCCAATGGTAGAACTAGGACATATCCCATGGAGGCACATGGTTAAGGACTATGAAGGGTTTCCTTTAACTCTAGCCTCATCCTTAACTAGAGATACTTTCCAAACCATAAGCACTTGGTGCTAGCCTTGGTTCTCATAGATTAATTTGCGTAAAGGATCAAATGAAGAGGTTCCATATCTAGTTCAGAACCTAATAATATTTCACCTTACGTAAGAGGGTCCACTAGGGCTACCTAAAATGGCTAACATGATAGCTCAATGAATCTCTTAGAGATGACTGTTAGGTTGTGGAGCCTGATTAATATATATATAGTTGTTTAGGCTTTACTATTTATTCTCCATTTATTCTCTATAACCAAAAATACTCTGATTTATTAATATAAATATACCCCACCGCCGTGGAAGTTTACTTGCGGGGTGTTAGAACAAAATATTGGGTTTTCTCTTTCTCTCTCTATATCTCTCATCTCTCTCTCTTGAAAGTTCTTGTGTTCTTCATTCATCAAGTGTTTGTGCGTGAATTCAATCCTAACAACTGGTATCAGAGCTAATGAGATTCAACACGATCAATGAAGATGGATAGTTCAAAGCTTTGAATCGAGAAGTTTGATGGATCCGATTTCAGTTTCTGGAAGATGCAGATCGAAGATTATCTGTACCAGAAAGATCTTCACGAACCGTTGACCGGGGTGAAGCCGGAATCCATAACAGAGGAGAAGTGGAACCTTAAGGATCGCCAGCTCTAGGGTTGATCCGGTTGACTTTGTCAAGAAACGTGGCGTTCAACATCGTGAAGGAGAAGACTACGTCGGCTCTGTTGAAGGCACTATCAAACATGTATGAAAAGCCATCGGCAATGAACAAGGTATATTTGATGCGTAGGTTGTTCAATTTATAGATGTCTGAGAATGGTTCCATTTCTGATCATATAAACGAGTTCAGTATGATTGTGAGTCAACTAAATTCTGTGGATATTAATTTCGAAGATGAAATTAAGGCATCAATTTTGATGTCATCTCTGCCCGAGTCATGGGTTACTGTTGTTGCTGCGATTAACAGTTCCCGTGGATCTGAGAAACTAATGTTTGATGAAATCCGTTATGTTGTTCTTAGCGAAAGTATTCGCAAACGAGAAGTGGAAGATTCATCGGGCAGTGCTCTCAGCTATGACCGAAGGGGGAGAAGTAAGACGAAAGGACAAAATCAACATGGTCGATCAAAATCAAAGAATCGCGGAAAATCCTTGAACAGATCAAACGTGACTTGTTGGAACTGTGGAGAAAAAGGGCACTTTCGGACGAACTGTACAAAGCCAAAGAAGAAACAAAATCAGAAATTCAGAGATGACCATGATTTTGTAAATTCAGCAGCGGACATTAAGGATGCTCTATCCTTAGTGTAAACAGCCCGGTTGACTCATGGATTTTGGATTTTGGTGCATCTTTCCATTCGTCTCCAAGCAAGGAGTTGTTCCAAAATTTCAAATCTGGAAATTTTGGAAAGGTGTATCTTGCTGACAATAAAGCCTTGGTGATTGACGGAAAGGGGGATATTTGCATAAAGACCACCTCAGGAAACCAGTGGACATTGGAGGATGTCAGATATATTCCTGGGCTCAAGAAAAATATGATCTCTGCTGGTCAGTTGGATAGCACGGGATATGTAGCAGAGTTTGGGAATGGTTCGTGGAAGATTGTGAAAGGTGCTATGGTAGTAGCTCGTGGCACCAAATCTGGAACCTTGTACAGCACTGCAGGGTGTATTAACATTGCCGGTGTTGCTGAAGGTGCTTCCGGTTCATGTCTGTTGCACAACAGACTTGGACACATGAGTGCTAAAGGAATGAAGATGCTGGTTGCAAAAGGAGCATTAGAGGGTCTGAAGTATGTTGATATGGGTCTTTGCGAGAACTGTGTTATGGGCAAACAGAAAAGAGTAAGCTTCACAAAGACTCCTAGAGAGCCAAAGAAAGTGCGGTTGGAAATGGTCCATACAGATGTTTGGGGACCATCTCCAGTATCATCACTTGGAGGATCCAGATTCTATGTTACCTTCATTGATGATTTCAGTAGGAAGGTATGGGTTTACGTCTTGAAGAATAAGTCAGATGTGTTTGCAACTTTCAAGAAGTGGAAAGCTTAAGTTGAGAATCAGACCGGTTTGAAAGTCAAATGCCTAAGGTCTAGCAATGGAGGAGAGTATGACAAATCAGAGTTCAAGGCATTCTGTGCAGCTGAGGGAATTAGATTGATGAGAACAGTTCCTGGTAAGGCAAGGTAGAATGGAATTGCTGAGAGGATGAACAGAACATTGAATGAGCATGCAAGGAGTGTGAGGATACACTATGGGCTGCCCAAAACATTTTGGGCGGATGCTGTGAGCACAGTTGCATACTTGATCAACAGGGGACCATCAGTTCCTTTAGGGTTCAAATTCCAGAGGAGGTGTGGACAGGAAAAGAACTCAAGTACTCACACTTGAGGATTTTTGGTTGCACAACTTATGTTCATGTTGATCCAGAAAAGAGAGACAAGCTTGATGCCAAGGATGTGAAGTGTTACTTCATAGGCTATGGTTCTTATTTGTTTGGTTACAGGTTTTGGGATGAAAAGAACAGAAAGATCCTGAGACATTGTGATGTGACATTTGATGAGTCTGTCCTGTACAAGTACAGAGACCAGAAGATTCTAGAGATTACAAAGCAAGTGGGAGTTGAGGTTGAGTTGGAGAAAAGTAACCAAGAGATGTCGAAGTAGATACTCAACCAACTCCTACTGTAGAATCTGAAGTGGAGCAAGTTACACCTGAGCAGGTGTTAAGGAGATCATCCAGAACCATCAGGGCACCAGATAGGTATTCACCTTCATTACACTATCTATTGCTGACTTATGAGAGGGAACCAAAGTATTTTGATGAGGCCCTACAGGTGGAGGATTCGATCAAGTGGGAGCAAGACATGGATGATGAGATGAGGTCACTTGAGAAGAACGACACATGGTTGTTGACTGAGTTACCTGCAGGGAAGAGAGCTTTGCTGAACAAGTGGGTGTTCAAAATCAAGACTGAACCAGATGACAAAAGAAGATTCAAGTCTCGTTTAGTGGTTAAAGAATATTCACAAAGGAAAGGTATTGATTATGCTGAAATATTTTCTCCTGTTGTGAAGTTAACCTCTATTGGAATTCTGTTGAGTATTGTTGCATCGGGGAATTTGCATCTAGAGCAAATGGATGTAAAAACAGCATTTTTACATGGAGATCTGGACAAAGAGATCTATAGGCAGCAATCGGAAGGATTTGTGGTTCCAGACAAGGAACACATGGTGTGCAAGCTCACTAGGATCTTGTATGGACTAAAGCAAGCACCAAGGCAGTGGTACAAGAAATTTGACTCCTTTATGACCAAGAGTGGATTCTGCAAAGCTGAAAAGGATCCTTGTCGTTACTTCAAGAAAAACATTGATTCATATGTCTTTCTACTCTTGTATGTGGATGATATGTTGATTGCAGGATCTAGTATGAGGGAGATTAACAATCTGAAGACAAGGTTGTCTGCAGCATTTAAGATGAAAGATTTGGGTCCAGCGAAGCAGATTTTGGGGATGAAGATTTCTCGGGATAGATCTGCTGGCACTTTAAATCTATCTCAGGAGTTGTACATTGAGAAGGTGCTTAGCAAATTCAGGGTTAATGATGCTAAACCCAGGACTACTCCATTAGCAAATCACTTTAAATTGTCAAAGGAGCAGTCACCCAAGACTGCCGAGGAGCGTGATCACATAGCACTTGTTCCATATGCTTCAGCAGTTGGTAGTTTGATGTATACTATGGTCTGCACTAGACCTGATATACCACATGCAGGGGGAGTTGTTAGCAGGTACATGGCGAACCCTGGGAAAGAGCATTGGGAAGCCGTGAAATGGCTTTTGATATATCTGAGAGGTACATCCAGTACTTCACATTATTTTGGCAAAGGAAATGTGACTCTACAGGGTTTTGTGGATACTGATCATGGTGGGAATGTTGACTCAATCAAGAGTACATCCGTGTACATTTACACCATAGGTGGAACAGCAGTGAGTTGGATGTCCAGGCTTCAGAAGTGTGTTTCTCTTACATCTATTGAAGTTAAGTATGTGGCAATAGCTGAAGCTGGGAAAGAGATGATATGGCTGGCAGATTATCTTGAGGAATTGGGCAAGAAGCAGAGCGATAATATTCTTTACTCAGATAGCCAGAGTGCCATACAGTTGGTGAAAAATACAGTCTATCATTCGAAGACAAAGCACATAAGAAGGCGATACCATTTCACTCGCAGGGCAGTGGAGGATGGTGATATGTGTTTGGAGAAGATACAGGGTGCAAAGAACCCGGCAGACATGTTGACGAAATGTGTTGATGTTGGGAAACTGGGGTTATGCAAAACCTCGGTTTGTCATCTGTAGTTGTTTCTACAGATGTTGCGGTGTGGTAATGATGTTGATGATGAAGAAATATTTTTTTTTAGAATGTATTTTTTGGATGACTGAATCTGTCTCCAAGTGGGAGAATTGTTAGGTTGTGGAGCCTGATTAATATATATATAGGCTTTACTATTTATTCTCCATTTATTCTCTGTAACAAAAAATACTCCGATTTATTAATATAAATATACCCCACGGCTGTGGAAGTTTACTTGCGGGGTGTTACCACGAAATATTGGGTTTTCTCTTTCTCTCTCTATATCTCTCATCTCTCTCTCTTGAAAGTTCTTGTGTTCTTCATTCATCAAGTGTGTGTGAGTGAATTCGATCCTAACAATGAGTTAATACCGTTCCAGCCAACCAACCATATATCCACCATTCACACAAGAAGGATACCATTACGGCTTTCGACTTTAAGGATATCATAACTTTCATTCTAAAATGTTCCACATAAATGACCTTCTTTGCTATATTCAAGATCATATTCCTTTCGTTGCTACATATTCATGAACAAGAGTGTTCTAACCTACTATGTAATGTTTCACGACCCAAGAGTACCCCCTAAAAGTTAAGGAGAACCCTTGGATCGTCACAAGGCGTACTTGACCCTTTGGGGTCTTGTACAAGCCCTTTAACTATCATTCATTGCATAAGACATGAAAAGTAGTGCGGAATTTAAAACTTTTCACGACATTTAATATAAAAAGGAATTCTTTCAGAAATACTAAGAAAATCTCATCGTTACAAGCTAAACAAAAAAACACGACATAATATCTTTTACACACGACCCTTTAACTATTAAAAAAATACATAATTAGTCTTAATAAAAAAAACTAAGAAACATAGACTATGTCGTCAAATATATGAGGACATACCAAGTCTTGAGAGAGTGGATTTCCCAAGGTAGACTTCTCCTTGCTTCCTAACCTGTACATGTAGAGTATAGAAAAGAAGTCTTTCATAAACAGTACGCAAGCGGAAGACTTTCATTTAAAATATTAAATCTATGCAATAATCTACTTGAACCATCTAAACGTAGGCGTTTACAACACTTGGGACTAATCACATACAAGACATAAAGTGAAGACTTAAGACATAAAGGACCATGTGGATATAGTCCTCGAATTGATGAGGACTCACCAATACTTCATCTTCAACCATTAGAAATCTATCTATCCTTCATGGCACATCAAGATTTCCATATCCCTACACTGTGGTCAAAACGTAAAAAAAAGGGATTAGGACATTAGATGTACTAAATATGGAAGCCATGAAAAAGGTACATTTAGTAATAAGCATGCTTTTCATCAATTTCTAGTAAAACATCATACTATAATCAAACGAAAAATATTTAACAACTTAGAAACACATAAGAAATTAATCCACAAAAACTCACATTTTTAGCAAACATTAAAGTGAAGTCACTTCACAGTACAGTGAAGTTCTTTCACTTCACTTTAGACACCCTTTAGCATGTAATCTTATGACTCAAACATCTCCTAATATTCACTTAAGTCACACAAAGAGAGACCGCCCATACAACCTCTCTAGATGTGCCTAAACGACCCTCAAGATTACTTATAATGAGTCACGTACACACTTAAGAGATCAACATAAGAACATGAGATTTTCCTACAAAGGTGACTCTAAGGTCCACTTGAGTGAGTTGTGAAGCGAACGCCCATACAATCCCTTACACACACACTAAAGAGATACTATAGACTACCTAATATAGAATCATTCCCATTTTACATATTAGCATATAGGTGATATGACATTCTCCTTCTAAAGGCTATCAAAAGACTTATTTAAGTAAATCAAGAAGATAACATTTATAGTGACCTCTTCCAGATTACCTAAATAATCCTTAAAATTACCTAAGGCTTAGATCATGTCCACATAATCAACCAACTTCCCAAACAAGATTCATTCATAAGACTTCTCTAGGTAAGATAAGAAGTGACCATTCCTATGCCCCTTCACAAGTTAACTAGACAACCCTTAATTACTCTAGATAAGTACTACTTCATTTTAACATACTTTCTTAAATTAAATCATTAATTCATTATTTCATTAAGAGACATTCAACACATCGAGGACATTCAAGTAATGATCTTACACAAGACCTAGGGACTCTAACTAACACATTCAAAGCCTATTGTGCAATGTCTAGATAGCGTCCCATACTACTACCTAAACTTCATTGAACTTCTCTAATGCTAGTAAGTATCCCACAAGATGAGAATAGACAATAAACGACATATACCATGTTTGCAAAGAATGGAATCCAGAGTTCTAACCTACTCCGATGAGGGTGTTCTACTTGCCAATGGTAGAACTAGGACACATCCTATGTAGGCACATGGTTAAGGAATATGAAGGCCGTGCTTTGTATACTAGTCTCATACTTAACTAGAACTACTTCCCCTTTCCATACTCACTCGGTGCTAGCCTTTCTTTCTCATAGAGTAATTCACATAAAGGTTCACATAATAGTGTTCCATAACAAGTTCATAACCCAATCAAATTTACCCTACCAAAGAGGTCCTCTTAGGGATACCTTCAAATGGCGACAAGAAGCTCATTATGACTTTCCTAAGGTTTGATAAGATGTTGTTCAATCCAATCAATGTTAAGTCCATCATCCTTTACTTTGAAGGATACCATTACGACTTTTGACTTCAACATCACTAGGTTCAATGTTTCACATAAAAGACCCTCCTAGCATTATTCAAGGTCACATATAAATTATACATTCAAAACTAAGAGACTTAAGCATTATAATTGACTACATAACATATTCATAACCATACAAGCATCAATTAAGGGACACAAGTCAATCAAGACAAGACACCACATACTTCACCTTAACACATATTACTAGTCATTCTATAAGCACATAGGAATAACAATTCTAATCTTTAAGTCATCCTACACACTACCATATCATCATCAATATAAATATTGTAGACTCATATAGTCAAAGAGATACAACCATGCAGCAATCCTAAGACTATACATAGAAGCTCATAGTCATAGTTTACATGATTTCCTAACATACATAACAAGAACACATACTTTCATATTCCTTCACATATAGATATATATAATCATATTTAACATAAAAAATATATTCAAAAACATCATAGTATTTCAAGTAGTGTCAACAAGGCCATGATCATTATATTGCATAAAGTAATGCCGACAAGGAAAGGTTAATTGCAATTAAAGCCCATAACACCGCCACAATAAGTGGAAGATACCAATCACAACATAATTGAAGTATAATTAACATAAAAGTAAAGGAATCATGGCTTCATACCCCACTCCATCTTACCACTTCGATTTCAAGGCTAAATCATCCGATTCGATATTACAAGGGCCTTATCAAAGGCCATAACCAACAACTCAATACAATTATATCGATAATCAATGAAACTAAGTCAATTCGTTACATACTTATCAATATAATACAACCTAGATATCAGTGGAATATAATTATTGCATAATTAGAAAGCCCATAGAAAATTATATTAGAAATTATAAGCCTTAAGTCAATATCAATTCAATAAGCTTAGCATGCAATAGATCTAAGAGTATCCATTACTCAATTAATCAAATTGGAACAGCCTATACACCATAAACACATAATCTATACATGAATCAAAATCCCATTACAATCTACACAAGAATTCATGAATATCAAAGCATAGTCAATTCACCCATATTTTAGTGAAATTTAGAGATTTGAGAGTATGAAGGGTTCATGTAGAATTTCATTGGAAAACATGAATAATACATCAATTTCAATCATATATATAAACTTTTAGAACCATCTATGCAAGAGCCCAAGACATATAGTAGAAGTTGGACTTTTTCATCTTTTTTCATCTTTGAAAATCATCTTTGAAATTGGCTCTAAGGTGATAGCAAACCTTTGATGAAGAAATCCGATACCTTAATTGAATAATCTAAAGATAATTGAAGAATACACTCAATTTAAGACCCATGTTCAAGATCCATCTTCACTTTGAACTCACATGGAGGTTTTTGGAGAAACTTTAGGAGGGAAATGGTTTTGATTTAGATGTTAGGGTTATAATGAGAGTTTAATGATGTATAAACTCTTAAAATAACAATATACACCTTAAATAATCGTCCTCCTATTTTTAAATGACTTGGGGTGAAATCCCAACTTCACCCCTAACATTACATAAAGCTGGCAGAAAACTGCCTCACAGACGACTTGCCCAACGACGGGGTGTAAGCCCATGCACTGACCGTGTTGGCAACCGTTGATGGGTAAAGAGGATTTACAAGGCTCCCCTACTCACCCAAGACTGATTCCCAACATACGACACCCATCGACGCTGTGTCAATAGGCCCACGAGCCGTCGACGACTCCGTAGTTTGGGGCCTGCCTGGGACAGTCTCGACAACAAGTTTGGGTACTTCCTCAAGGACCCTTGGTTGGTCCTTAGGGATGATTTCCCGGACGTTTCCAACCCAAATGCGATTGTATATGATTTAAAGACCTAACACATGAGTTTCATCCAAAACGAACCCGTAAAACTCGACGAAACATACATATACACACAAGGTCGTTTCAAGGAAAATCTTTCGAACGTCATGGACATTCTTGGGTTTGACCTCCAAACTTCAAGAAAATTGACACACTGACTTTAAACACCATATAAACTCATTTATGAACCATATAAGATCATGCATAACCCATAAATACATAAAACCACATATGAGACCCTTAGGTGACTTAGTCGTCGAACGTCTTCGTCACCCCTTGACGTTTGACTTCCAATGAACCTTAACTCTTAGCTACTGCCTCTCTTTCACATTATACACAAATTTAGGACGTTATATCACCATTAAGACCACATTAGGCTCTAAATTTACCTAAATCACTTTCTCGGTCTTACAATCTCCCCCACTTGGACAACTTTCATCCTCGAATTACACTTGCCACTCTCCGAACACTTCCAAGAGAAAGGATTCAATGAGAAACACTTAAACATTTCATATAACACATCAACTTCAACACATCAATTTCACATAATTAAGAGAATGACAACACAACAAGAAACTATAAAACATTCTATAACTCATCATGCTATAAAACTCACATGCTTCATTCCAAATAGCAAAATCTGATTTTATGTTCAATGTAATACTCATACACATCAGTTATAACAACATTACAATAATTTTAGATCAAATAATCAATTAGTCGAATTGAGAAAAAGTTTATAGCGAACTGTCTAAGTGCATTAAAGTGATTTGAGCAAATTTTTCAAAAATGCAATTTCTAAGCAATTCATGATATGGACGTGGTAATATTTAAGGTAACATCATATAAACTTCTTTTACAACCTAATCTTGGATTCATAAAATACACAATGCAAGAAGTTAATGAAACTCAATTTCAACAAACCTTCAATCAAACATGCATATCATAAGGAGAAAGTTAGGAACTCATCTTCCACGAAGACTCCAATACAATCAAGTTACCAAGAACTCTTTGGTTTAGGATTTAATAAACATATTATGAAAGGTTAAGGGAACCTCACTCCCAAAAAACATACCTTCACCACATTCCCCCGCTTTGGAAAAACCCATTCTAAGGTCAACATAGCATTCACTACAAGGAACTCCCTCAAAGCACCATTAAACCATACTAACACTTTCTTACCAAGGTCTACCTCATAGAGACTAAAGAATCTCCAAAGTCTCATCATCTAACCACTACATCCCCCTTACTAGGAGAACTTACCCTTACTTTTTCAAATCCCATCACCTTCCTTCCTATGGTTGGAGTCTTAACCAACTTCAAACTATCTCAACAACCACTCCTTCACATTCTCACACTTTACCTTACCATTATTTCCAACTTAACTACCTTTCAAAAGGAACCCAAACTAATCTAAGGTTAAAAACACCTTCTATCACAACTCATCTCACAAGTCACATCTCATATTTTCTCTCCCTCAACCCAAACTTCATAAAGTAAACCTCAAGGGGACCAACACATAAGGGAAACAATGGAAGGACACCATGTACAAAACTCTTTGGCATGATTAGATGAACAAATAAGTGAAACTTTCCTTGCATCCAATAGCCTCCTATTTATAATGTGGCGCGCTTCACATTATAGACAAGACTCTACAAGATGTGGTTCATAATACAACAAAGACACTCCCTAAACCTTATGATCTAATACCATCTCTGTCATGACCCGCAAGTACACCGTAGCACTAAGGACATCCTTCTGTCGTCACACGGCAAATGAAACTTTAAGGAGTCTCATCTAAGCCTTTCATATCATTCATTGCATAATAAACATTCTAAAATGACTAAAAATTTAAAACTTTCTTCACACACCAAGAACTCTTTCATAAATAATACGCAAGCAGAATACTTTCATTTAAAACATTAAATCTTTGCAACAATCTACTTGAACCATCTAAACTTTGGATTTTACCACACTTGGTACTAATCCCATACAAGACATAAAATAAAGACTTAAGACATAAAGGAACATGTGGATTTTGTCCTTGAATCCATAAGGACCAGCCAATACTTCATCTTCAACCCTTTGAAACCTATCCATCCTTAATGGAACATCAAGATTTCCATATCCCTACACTTTAGTAAAAAAGTAAAATAAGGGGTTAACACATTAGATGTACTAAGTATGGAAGCCATCCAAAAACCTTGAAAAGGTACATTTAGTAATAAGAATTCTTTTCATGAACTTCGACTAAAACATCATACTATAATCAAAAGAACAATATTTACCAACTTAGAAACATATAAGAAATCAATTAAAAAAGTAGCATTTTTAGAAAACATTACAGTGATGTGACTTCACTTCACTTTAGACATCCTTTAGCATGTAATCTTCTCAATCGAAGCTATCCTAAGATTCACTTAAGTCACAAAAAAAGAGACCGCCCATACATTATTCTATATGTGCCAACACGACTGTCAAGATTACTTATAATGAGTCACATACACACTTAAGAGATATCAACATAAGAACATGTGATTTTCCTACCAAGGTGACTCTAAGGTTCACTTGAGTGGGTTGTGAAGCGACCGCCCATACAATCCCTTACACACACAGTTAAGAGATCCTATGGACTAGCTAAGATAGAATCATTCTCATTTAACACATTATCATAAAGGTGATATGACATTCTCCTTCGAAAACTATCAAAAGACTTAATTAAGTAAATCAAGAAGTTAACGTCCATAGTTACCTCTTCAAGATTAACTAAATAGTCCATAAGATTACCTAAGGCTCAGATCATGTTCATATAATCAACCAAATTCCCTAACTAGAGTCATTCTTAAGTCTTATCTAGGTAGATATGAAGTGACCATTCCTATGCCCCCTTCACACCTTAACTAGACAACCCTTAATTACTCTAGATAAGTACTACTTCATTTTAACATACATTCTTAACATAAGTCATTACATTCATTAGTTCATTTAGAGAAATTCAACACATCGAGGACATTTAAGTAATTGTATTAGACAAGACCTAGGGACTCTAACTAACACCTTCAAAGCCTTTTGTGCAATGTATTAGTAGTGTCCCATACCACTGCCTAAACTTCATAAAACTTCTCTAATTCTTGTAAGTATCCCACAAGATGAGAATAGGAAATAACCGACATAGACCATGTTATCGAAGCATGGAATCTAGAGTTCTAATCCACTCTGATGAGGGTGGTCTACTTGCCAAGGATAGAAGTAGGACACATGCCATGTAGTCACATGGTTGAAGAATATGAAGGCCGTGTGTTGTATTCTAGTATCATACTCAACTAGAACTACTTCCCCTTGCCATACTCACTCATTGTTAGCCTTCGTTCTCATAAAGTAATTCACATTGAAGATTCACATAAGAGGGTTCCATAACAAGTTCATAATCCTATCACATTTACCCTACAAAAGAGGTCCTCTTAGGGATACGTTCACATGGATACAAGAACCTAGTTATGACTTTCCTAAGGTTTGATATGATGCCGTTCAATCCAATCAACCTTATGTCCATTATCCTTTACTTTGAACGATACCAGTACGACTTTCGACTTCAACATACATAAACTTACCACTAGGTTAAAGGTTTCACATAAAAGACCCTCTTAGATTTATTCAAGGTCACTTATCAATAATACATTCAAGAATAAGAGACTTAAGCATCATAATTATACAAGTATCAAGTAAGGTACACAAGTCAATAAAGACAAGACACCACATACTTCACCTTAACACATATTACTAGTCATTCTATAAGCACATAGGAATAACGATTATCATCTTTAAGTTATCCTATACAATACCATATCATCATCAATAAAAATATTATGGACTCGTATATTTATGTAGGAACAACCATGTATAAACCCTATGACTACACAGAGAAGCTCATTGTCATAATTTACATGATTTCCTAACATACATAACAAGAACACATACTTTCTTATTCCTTCACATATATATATATATAGATATACTCATATTTCACATAAAAAAACTATACATAACATCATTGTATTTCAAAGTAGTGCCGACAAGGCAATGATCATCATATTGCATAAAGTAACGCCGACAAGGACACGTTAATTGCAAGTAAAGCACATAACACCGCCACCATAAGTGGAGTAGACCAATCACACCATAATTGAATTCTAATTAACATAAAAATAAAGGAATTAGGGCAGCATACACCACTCTATCTTACCACTTCTATTTCAAGGCTAAATCAACCAATTAGATATTACAAGGCCCTTACCCAAGGCCATAACCAACAACTAAATACAATTATATCAATAATCAATGAAACTAGGTCAATTCATTACATACTTATGAATCAAATACAACCTATATATTAATTGAGTCATTAAAAAGCCCATAGAAAATTACATTAGAAATCATAAGCCTTAAGTCAACATCAATTCAATAAGCTTAGCATGCAATATATCTAAGAGTATCCATTACTCAATTAATAAAATTGGAACATCCTACACACCATACACAAATAATCTATAGATGAATCAAATGCCCGTAAAAATCTATACATGAATTCATGAATATCAAAGCATAATCAATTTACCCATATTTTAGTGAAATTTAGAGATTTGAGAAGATCAAGTGAATGAGAATTTCATTTGAAAACATCAATTATACATCAATTTCATCATATATATCTGTTTGGAAATCATTTATGCAAGAACCCAAGACTTAGACTCGAAATTGGACTTTGTCATCCTTTTGAAATGCTTGAATATCATCTTTGAAATTGGCTCTAAGGTGATTGCAACCCTTAGATGAAGAAATATAATACCTTAATTGAATAATCCAAAGCTAATTGAAGAAGAAACTCCATTGAATACCCATCTTCAAGCTCCATCTTCACATTGAACTCACACTGAGGTTTTTGGAGAAATCTTAGGAGGGAAAGGGTTTTGATTTAGATGTTAGGGTTATAATGAGATTTTTAATGACTTATATACTCTTAAAATACCCATAAACACCAAAAACAATCTTCCTCCTATTTTTAAAAGACGGGGTGAAATCCCAACTTCAGCCCTAACATTACTGAAAGATGGCAGAAAACTGCCTCATAGACGACATGCCCATCGACGAGGCGTAAGACCATGCATGGACGGCTATGGCAACCGTCAATGGGTTCAGAGGCTTTTCAAGTCTCTGTCATCACCCAAGACTAAGACCCTACAGAAGACACCCATCGATGGGGCATCGATAGGCCCACGAGCAGTCGATGGCTCTGCCATTTGGGGCCTGCCTGGGACAGTCTTAACAACAAGTTTGGGTCATTCCTCAAGGACCCTTGGTTGGTACTTGGGGATGTTTTCCCTGATGTTTTCAACAAAAATGTGATCACGTAAAAATCAACAATATATACATGGACACACAAGGACGTTTCAAGGCAAACCTTTCGAACGTCATGGACGTTCTTGCACGTTTGACCTCCAAACTTCATGAAACTAGACACATTGACTTTAAAAACCATATAAACTCATTTAAGAACCATATAAGCTCATTAATAACCCATAAACATATAAAACCACATATGAGGCACTTATGTGACTTAGTCGTCGAACATCTTGGTTGCCCCTTGACGTTTGACTTCCAATGCACCTAAACTCTTAGCTACTTCCTATATATCACATTATACACCAAATAAGGACCTTAGATAACCTTTACAACCATGTTAGGCTATAACTTTACTTAAATCATTTTTGAGGTTTTACACCATTCCACCACCTATCCTAAGTTGTACATTCTTTTAGAAGACTTAACTCACTCAACTCGTATAAGACTAACAAAGAATTCCCTTCCGGAATGCCTACCTAGTGCAATCGATAGATAGCGTCTGATTCCAGTACCTACCCTAAGTAGTATACATTTTTAGAAGACATAGTACTTTCATTTCTTTTGTGGGGGGTAGCTTAAGGTACATACACCATGAAAGCTAGACGTGGAATCCTGATATAAACCCCTATCGGATGAGAGATCCTCACTTTCCTAGAGTAAGGTCATTGTCTTAGCTTTTACATGGCTTTCACAATAATTACACGTATGTGGGCACATAGTTAAGGGAGAAAGAGATTGATGCTAAGTAACTCATTCTTTTCTAACGAGGAGTACTCATTTAAAGAGGTACATTAGAATACAACATCTCAACGAACAAAGTTTAACCACCCCTTCTTCATATCATGTCGGTGCTCAGCATAATTACCAACAGATTCTCAACATTATATACTAGAGGTTAAGGATAACTAGTGAACACCACATCTCAACTCACGAAGAGTGTTCACTCCAAAACACCCTTTTTGACTTAACTTAGCTTCATTCGTTCATTCAGGTGTATGTGTGTACATGTGAACACACCTTGCACATATGCATTCTTTCATTTAAATTTCATAACATGCTTAGACCTTCATTCATCATGTCTTACACACTAGCATGCTAAACATATACACTTACTTAATTTAGGCATAATATAAGCAAAACATGTCATTCAAGCTTCATAATACACATTCCAAGAACCATCTACATTATCACTTCACACATCAGGCCTTCAAATCCACACTTACAATAATTACCAAGTATATCAAAATTCATCAAGTAAACACCACCACAAAGAAGGTGGAACACACTCAAGAGAATTTACTAGATAAAGCTAAGCAACATAAACAACTTACCCTTAATCCAAGCTTCCTTTTCCTGTAATAATTTCTTCAACAATTCTGTATAATATAGACCTCAGGACAGTATCTAAACATCAATATCAAGACAAGAAACCAAAATCTCAAAGACTAGCAAAATCATGCTCATTCAACCCATTGCTTAAGCAAAAAATTGCTAAAAAGCTTTCAAATGTTTTCATTGAAGTTTTAGCATTAAAATCACCAACTAACACTAGAAAAATCATTTAGAATCATATATAATGTTTTCATGAAAGACCCATTTTAAGAGTTAAAGATAAAAGAAGTTAGGGTTGAAAACCCTTTTTGAAAATCTATTAGAAAGGAGTCCTTGAATGGAATAGAGTTCAAGGATGACTACCATACCGCAAGTATAAGAAACCCCAATGATTTTGATGAAGAACTCGACCACCAACAACGCTACTTGCTCCTTCTTGACTTTGGGTTTTAGGAAATGAAGTGTAAAATTAGGTTTCGGGTTTGAAAAACTTTAATATGCCTAAAATACGCTAAAACTATCACCCTAGGTTCTTACAAGACTTGGGTGAATTTACCAAATACCACAAGTGAACACAGAAAGTGACAACTTCACAGATGGATCCAACCAATGGACCGTTTGTCCATCAACGGCCCGTTGGTGGTGATTTGTTGGTTGGGAGTTGGCCTCTTTCTTGTGCAGGCTTGCTTGTCTTTCTGATCCAATCGACGCACCGTTTGTTAACAAACAAACCGTCCTTTGTTGCCGTGGTTTTGTTAGTGCTTGGCAGCTTCTTGCGAAGATATGGGGTCCTTTTCTTGGTCCCCTTGTCAGTCCTAGTTTTTTTTAGGGTGTTACATCAAGGTCTCACATTCATTCATGCATCAAGAAAGGGACATAGGTCTACCTAGAGAATACACACTTTACTTTACATTATAACACAAAACTGCTCATTCAATAACCACATAAAGACAATTAGACATACCTGCAGGTCATCCTATACACTTCTATAGAATCGTCGATATAAATCATTTTAAGACTTACATAACCAAGTAAGAAGAATCATACATCAATCTTAAGCCTACACACATAAGGACATAGTCATAATCTAACATGATCACCTAATGTCAATAGATGAACACATACTTTCACGTTAGTCACAAGTATATAGATTTTATCACACTTGACATAAATCACCACACAAATCATTATAATATATCAACTAATGACGATAAGGTCATGATCATTATAATTCATAAAGTAACGCCGATAAGGCCAAATCATTCTCAAGTAAAGAACATAGTACTGCAACCATAAGTGGACCATACCAATAACAACATAATTCATGACTTACATTAAATAAAATAAAGAGAATTACGTTAGCGTACAACCAATCCACTCTCACAACTTAAATCCACAGCTAAATCATCCAACACTATATTCACAGGCCCTTACCCATGGCCATATCACCAATTCAATTCAATACAAACAATAGACAATGAATCAAAGATAATTAAACATAGATTTATGAATTTAGTGCATCATACTAACAATTTTAACATGATTCTATCATAATCCAATATACCTAATAACACTACATCAGAATTAAATAGTAAGGGACATCATTATTTTACCCATAAAATAGTCAAAACAAGGATTGCATGGTTTTCATGGGTTCATAGAGTTTTTAGGTCAAAATCATCAAATTTAAATCAGTTTCATCATAATACAATGATTAAAAATGTTTTATGCAAGAACCCATGGCTAGATCAAAAAATTGGAGAATTCTTGTTTTGATTATCTTTGAAAAATCATTGGAATTGACTCCTTGAAGAAAAAAGATTCAACTATTAAAAATAGTACATTAATATAGAATATTAACCCACGAAATTTATTGATTAAAACGTGGAAAATCATTTTCCTCCATGGAGCTTCAAAGTTTCAACAATGGGGGTTCTCGGTTGAAGAATGGAGAGGTTTTTTTTTGAGTTTAGTGTGTATCGTTGATTTTGAGTTTAAGGGTATAAAAAGAGTCAATAACCATCAATAAGTCATCCACAAATCATCAAAAAAGACCCCTTCACTTATAAGAAATTTTAACCAACTCAAATTTTACTAAAAAATGACGCGACCATATCTGGGAGTTTACTGCGGGTCGCGGAGGCAATTACCAATCTTGCTTCTACAAAATTTTGAGACAAACTGGTTCATGCTAGCCCTGCATCGCTGGGCAAGAATTTTTCCACTCAGTGTCCGCTACACGACGCACATCCACCACCATATTCTTGCTGGCACATCTGCATGGCTGTCCCATGTTTGGGTCCTCCTTTGGGACCCTTAGGCTGGTCCGCGGGGCGTTGTTCTCGGACGTTTGGATCCTTTGCATGTCATACTACGCGTAGGAACCATCAATACCCAATTTTTCCATAAAACCATCCTCCAAATTATCAATACAAAACATTATGACACACTAGTTCAACTTTGACTAGTTTCCGAATGTCTTGGACATTAGACTTCCAAACACATCCAAACGTTATATACTTCCTAAGAACACTAGTATAAAAAATTTTATGAATTTATAACATCATGACACAAGTGTTAGGCTGTAGTTCAATCTAGCTCATTTTTAGGGTGTAAGATGTAATCCTCCCCACAACCCTAAGGGTCTTTCAGGAGGACCCACGACTCAGCTTAAAGTCTGCCAAACACTGCCCAAATGATGCCTACAATTGACAAGTCATTGGTCAAACCACACTCCATCATTTTGGGGTTTAGCAACACCATTAGTAGTTGGAGCTTATCCCCCACGAAAAATGCCTATGATCCAACTGACACCCAGATGGATGGGTCATCGATCAAATGATGCCCCTTATCATGGGTCCGTCGTTTGGCACCTGCAAAAGTTATCTGTGATTCGGCCAAGCTTGGGGTGTTTTGGTAAATTCACCTCAAGTCTTTTATGAAGCATGGATGATTGTTTTAAGGGTTTTTAGGTATTTTGAGTTAGTTTGTACCCCTAGAACCTATGTTAGTCTTGATTTTCAAAAATCAAAACCCCTCCCATAAGAAAAACTTTCAAAATCCCATTGAAGCTAGAAGTCAAGGAAGGGCTAGGATTGAAGGTTTTGGACGATTTCTTCACCAAATCACGTGGGTTTCTTCTTATTAAGGTATGACAGTACATTCTTGATTCTTTTTTCATTCAAGGAGCCATTCACAAGACTTTTCAAAAAGATTTAGATTCCCTAAATTCTTCTATTTTTTATTCTAAGAATGTTATTTGCATTAAAACATTTTAATGTATTAAATATAATATTGTCAGTGTTATTTGATGATTTTAAGGTTAAAACCCCAATGAACCAATGCTCATGCATATTCTCAACTTTTGACTTATGAAGTGGGTTTAATGTATATGACTAGATAATGTTAGAGTGTGTTTCTTATGTTATATTGTGGATTACCTACTGCCTTATTATGTTTTAGTATGATGATTTGGTGAAATATTGAGAAAAGGTGGTAAAGGCTTGGATGGAGGGTAAGTTTATCTATCTTGAAGAGCAATTTAATGAATTAATGTTGATTGGTATGGTACACCTTTGATGGAGGTGTTTATTTGAAGTATATGAATATATATAAATATGTGTATTGTGATTATGACCTTGAAACCATAGCATGTGAAGTAAAGTGGTGATTAGGATGTCTATGCATATGCCTTCAAAAGTTTAAAATGTGTATCTTGAAGATATTACGTATAAATGAAGTATATGTATATGTGAAGCATGATAGTTTGTGAATTTTGATTAGTGTAGGTATGAGCATGTTTAGAAGACAATGTAATTGATAATGGTAATTATGTCAGAGGTGGGCTCACATGTACTCACACACACTTTAAATGTATGAATGAACATAATGAATGAAAATGGGTGATTATAGGGTAGACACTATTTCTGTGCTGAGATGAAGTATCTAGACCATTCCCTACTATTCCTAATGAACTCTAGTAATGAAAAGGGGGATCTTGTGGTGAACACTCTTTGTTAGTTGAGATGAACTGTTTAGTAGCAACCTTACTATTCCCAAGAGCTTTCCAAAGAAAGCTTGGAGGTTGGATACTCTTCATGAGTTGAGATGTATTATTCGAAAGTAACCTCTAGGTATAAGTACTCTTTGTAAGTTGAGATGTATTACTAAATAGTTATCCGTTAGCCTAAAGTCAATGACAACTTAAGAATATGTGGAGAGTTATGCTTAGCACCGGGAGGACTTTAAAAAGGGGTGAGTACACTTCATGAGTAGAGATGATGTATCCAATGTACCTCTTCAGATGAGTGCTTTCGATTAGTGATAATGAGTAACTTAGAACCAATCTCATAAGCCTTTAACTATGCGCCCACATAGGTATAGCTATTTGAGAACCCATGTAAAGGATAAGAGTATAACCATATCTTAGGTATCACGACCCGCACCTATACCCTAGAAGTAAGGGAATTCTTAGGTCGTGGCAGGGCGTACTTGAAATTTGGTAGGTCTTGTACAAGCCATTTCGTATGGGTCATCGCATATGCATAAATGAAAAGTAGTGCGGAATTAAAACTTTTCACAACATGCGAATAGTCTTTCAAAATCTCTATCATATAAAAAATAAAGGAAACACTAATCTCTTATCATCAAATCTAGACTCAAAATATACTGGTACAAGGCCCATATAATAGAAATATAGTACTACTAAGTCTATGACAATGCTTCAATAAAAGAACTATAAAATAGTCATTCCCTCGAGTCAAATGAGGACGTACTTCGACCTTACTTGAAAGATCCTATAATGCAAGCTCTGCTCCCAAAAGCACCTTCTTCTATGAATAACTTTAGAGATAGATAAAAGCATGGAAATAGTACAAACACATGTACTATGTACGACATAATGCATAAAATCATGATAACATACATTTAATGAAAATATGTTCTTTTTTATTAAGAAACATACTATAAGCATAAGAAAAACATAACACCTTAGAAACACGTATGATAACACATAAACATTTTATAACACGTTTTGAACATTACAGTGAACTATATAATTGTTATAGTGAATTAATTCCACATTATAGTGAAGTTCTTCAACTTTTTCACAGTGAACCCCTTTCTGGCATACAATCTTCCCACTAAGAATTATCCCATGATAACATACAAACGGTCCCATAAAATCAATACCCCATACATCAAATAACTCAATTACCAAAATAGGGTTTAACTGGAGCTCTTGACTCTTCGAAATTCCTCCATCTTGCTGGCACTGATCACATGATTTGGCAAACTTATAATCATCTTGGGGAATGGTTGGAAAATAGTACCCACAGTGCAAAATCTTATGCATAGTCCGGATACCACTATGGTGCCTCCCATAGGCGACGAGCGACATTCCTCCAAAAAGCTCAACATCTCAATATAGGGTATGCAACGGGAATAATCCCATCGGAACAACTCCGGTATAAGTAAGACTCATCCCAAAAGAACTTTTTCACATCATACATGAATTTCTTCCTCTAATGGAACGACAACTCCGAAGTAACAATATCACCAGCCAAATAATTTGAAAAATTTGCGGACCATGGGATCAAATCTTGATAAGCGGTCAATACATGTTCATCGGGGAATGTATAATCTATTTTAACCTTTTCCCCCACTTCACACATATCTTCATCCTCTAATCTAGACAAGTGAACGGCAACTTGATTCTCAGTCTCCTTTGTATATTTTACCTCAAAATCAAACTCTTGCAGTAATATCATCCATCTAATAAACCTTGGCTTCGCATACTTCTTCGTCATTAAATAACTCAATGCGGAGTGGTCTGTATGCACAATTATCCTCGTACCAATCAAATGAGAGAGAAACTTTTTGAAAGCAAACACCACTGTAAGAAGCTCTTGTTTGGTTACCGTGTAGTTCTTTCGAGCTTCATTCAAGGATTCATTTGTATAGTGAATGGGGTGAAGGATTTTATCCCTTCTTTATCTCAATACCACACCAAGAGAAACCCAATTTGCATTGAACATCACCTCAAACAGTTTACTCCAATCTGGGGAAATAATAATAGGCACATGATGTACTGTTGTTTCACGGTACTTTCAATGCATTTTCCTTATGTTTAGTGTGTGTCTAGGGAATTTTTAAGTAATTTCAATATTTTTTATTGTGTTTTGCAGAAAAGTTGTCCAAAATGGAAATGCAGAAGGCATTGCACAAATTAGTACAGAAGTGACTCACGAAGCCATCGATGGGCCGTCGTCCCATTGAAGGACCGTAGGTGGTAATCGTCGACTGGAGGTTCAAGCATATGCAAGCAACTCGGGGAATTCTAACTAAGTATGGGGCTACAGAAGGATCGGCGTTCCTTCGACTAATCGACGGATTTTCCTGGCAAATCGTTCATGAGATCAGTAGCTTCTCCAGTACCCGATATTGAAGAAAAATGTATGTATGGATATGTAGGCATCGACGGACTGTAAGTTAATTGACGGACCGCTGGTCCGTTGATTGGATCATAGAAGATTCTACATGCAATATTTGAAAATATGGTAAGTATGGACCGCCAGACACATTCGACGGTCTGTTGTGTGATCGACGGACCGTCAGTGGGGTCGTCGATTGAAGCCGCGTTTTTTGGACAAACTTTCCTTTTATTTTAGGACACTGTTTTTATAAATAGGGTGTAAAACCTCATTTTTTTTGAAGTTGGATTGTTTGTTATTTTTTATAATTTTGTTATTGGAGATTTGACTTTGAAATTGGCAATAAATTCAAGTTACCGAAATCGATTTTCAAGTGAATTTTGTTGTTTCAAGTGTAATTTCTGGATTTTCTTCAAACTTTTTAAAGTAAGTTCATGATTTATTCTTCAAAAAATATGGATTGTGATCTTCTAAGAATGGGTAACTAAATCCACAATTAGGATTGTGGGAACCATGGGTAATTTAAAAAAAAAGCTTATCTAATTAACAATTCTCAACTAGGTTATTAAATGCATCAACAACTTTTTCTTCTAGAAGTCTATTAGCTAGTGAACGCTTTAGAACTTGCCTTATTGATATTTTTTGTGCGAAGGGGATAGTTAATAGGAAAATAATCATTGACATAAATTTAGTTAATACTATATAATAGGCTAGTTTCGGTTGGTGCGAGGTGATAACTATGCCAAATATCAAATATTATGCTTAATATGAAGTAAAAGGTATAGGTTAGTAATTTAAACACACGTAGCCGGACAAAGGTACAGGGTGAAATTCTCTAAATGCTAGACCAAGGACTTCTAGATACATAACTTATCACTTTGCATGCAAATCCTTAGGTACGAATTGTTATAAGCTAGAGTTATGGCATTATGAACCTATGGGGAACATTTACACCCTAGTTTCTCTCATAACTTGATAAACATTAACAATTTACTCTTGTTACATGTTAAATTTCATAACATTAAAACAATTTTGTTTCACAAACACCCTACCCCTTTTAATTATAAGTTTTCCGAAAGGACATGACAAAATAGAGGTAATCATACATCAAATTTAAGTCTAAAACATTTTCCTCGCGGGATCGACCCCAACCTAATAGTTGCATTGTTTACTTGATACGGCCGCTTATACTTATTTAGGAAAGTGTACTTTGAGCTTATAAATTTTCCGAGGACCGATTGAGAAGAAGGTAGCCCAGCAGACATATAGGAAGATTCAGGGGGTCCATCAGCGCCTCGATGATTTTGAGTTGAGAGTGCTAGCATGCCTAGCCCCCGGCATTGATTTGACAACTCTTCAGGCGACTATGGTGAGTCTGCATGATGATGTTGATGCTATACTAAATTTGAGGGTTCCCGAACATAAGTCTGCACCTCCAGAACATGCAGAGGATATAGTGCTGGCTGCACTGTTCACTACCACTACTTCATCGCCTCCCCCGCCACGTGAGCATGCCAAGAGTCACCGGTCCAGCCGCACCAGTGAGAGTTAGGAGGCTTTGTCTCAGAAGAAGGAGCACACAGATTTAGATGCTGCAAGGAGAGCTTCATTGATTGATGAGGAGGCTCGGCGGATGAGGGCTCGTGAGTTAGCTGTTGGGGCATCTAGCTGCAGAGTAGAGGATGTTGCAAGGAGCACCACTGAGGGTGCATATATTACTGTGGGCACCATTGATGGTCGCTCTACTACTGAGTGAGTAGGGTCCGAGAAATTTGACCCACTAGAATGTTGATCTTCGGCGCGATACGCCTCAGTTTTTCTTCAACAACAACTTTTTCTTTATTTTCTTATGCATTGGGGACAATTGGATGTATTTTTGTTGGTGGTGGGTAAATATAATTTTAGTGGTAGGGTAAAGTCTGAGTAGCCCAACTCACGATCCTCTCTTCGCAGTTTTCTTGCCTGTGTTCTTTTGCCCCAAAAGATTAGTTATTTCTCTATTGAACTGGCATATTTATTATCTTATACAAATAAAGAATGTGAAATCTCAAGCATGATGGCTAAATATGAATGATATCATGTTCTAAAGAGAATGCTTGCATGATTAGGCATAATGAATGTTGAATGTGTTTGCTCTAAGCATGCCATAGAGATGCACCATTGCATGAACCTCCAGCTAATACTCAAACTAGGCGTCTGATAATCTGATATGGTAATGAGGTGTTAAGAGAGTGTGAGGAAAGTTGATTGTTCCACTATATGTATCTAGCTAGAACTTGCCCAGTTAGTCCTACAAAAAGAAATCTGTGTTAGACATTTAGAAAAGGATCATAGGCCCATGTTCAAATTAGTCAATCTTTAGCCTAAATAAATGAAACCAAATGAAATTGATCCCTTTTTGATCCAAATATTTGAGTGTACAATGGACCTTTCTTTTCTACCCCAACTCATCTTCCCTGGGCATAATATATTGACCCTAGTCCTTCCTACGACACATGCACCTCAACTTAGGTAAATCATAATTTCAGGGTGCCTAGTGCATAAACTGACCTCGTCTTGGACAAGACCCAATATTGGGTATTGTATACCTCGACTCATGGCAAAGCCATAAGTTGAGGGTGGCTACTATGAGTCATGTCTTAAAAAGTGGGCATGAAAGGATTAACTAAAAAAAAAGAGTTAATAAGAAAAGTGACTTAGTAAAAGACATTATCAATGAAAAAAATGAGAGAATAGAAAAGAAGTAATCAAAAAAAAGAAATAAGAGTCATTTCAACAAAAGGAGAAAGAAAGGAGAAAACAAGGCAAAGAGTACAAGAAAAGGAAGAGTAGTGCATAATAGACAATGAAAGAGGTAGGACGCTTAGCCGTAATGTCAAGGGAGGCCACAAGTCACTAAAATGTACCCATATGTATCAAAACTGACCCAGAGCCTATGTTACAAGCCATGAAAGCGCTATCGTGATCCTAAGAGTCTAATATGGTGAACTTAAGCAGTGAAAATAAGGGAAAGCCTATGGCGACAAGTATAAACTAGGTGTGAAGTTCTTCTAAGCGTGAGTGTTGAATAATGATCCTTATACTCAAATATGAAATCACTGTGTGAAAAAGAAGGATATCTTTTGAATTGAGGGCACTAGTTGCAATATTGGAAAGTTAATACCTAGGTGAGAGATTAAATATAGAGGTGTCGGTGCTTGGTGAGTCTGTGTCATGTTCTGGTCCACATGAATGAGCTTAGTGAGCCTAAGAGTTAAAGCATCCACTAATGCAGTAACAAAATTCGGGATTTATAGCCATATGATTACAAAATCTTAAAAGAGGATACTTTTGTACAAAGTGTTGTGTTGAGTCATAGTGAGTCTCTTGAGGACGATTAACGAATTTAAGTTGAGGGTGTTGATGTACCATAGTTTCACGAGACTTTCAATGCTTTTTCCTTAAGTTTAGTGTGTGTCTAGGGACTTTTTGTAGTAATTTTAATGTTTTTTATCTGTGTTTTGCAGGAAAGTTGTCCAAAATGGAAAGGCAGAAGGCTATGTAGAAATCAGTGCCGACATGACCCACGAAGCCATCGATGGCCCGTCATCCCATCGACAGACCATAGGTTGTGATCGTCGACTTCAAGTTCAAGCATCTAGAAGCAACTCGGGGACTTCTGACTAAGTGTGGGTATACAGAAGGATCAATGGTTTTCGACTGATCGACGGACCGTCCTGGCAAATCATCGATGAGATTAGCGACTTCTTCAGTACCCGATGCTGAAGAAAATTTTATGTATGGAACAACGATGGCATCGAGGGACCGTGCTACTGGTCCATCGATTGTATCATATAAGATGCAACGTGCAGGCTTTGAAAAGATGATAAAATGGACCGACGGAGGCATTCGATGATTTATCATTTGATCGACGGACCATCAACGGGGTCATCAATTGAAGCCGCGTTTTCTGGACAAACTTTCCTTAAGAGCTTTTCTTTTATTTTAGGACAATGTTTTTATAAAAAGGTTGTTAAACCTCATTTTTGGGGCTGGTTTTTTTTTTCATACTTTTGTTCTTGGAGATTTGACTTTGCAAATTGGCAATTTATTTAAGTATCCGTAATCGATTTTCAAGTGAATTTTGTTCTTTCAAGTATAATATCTGGATTTTCTTCAATCTTGTCAAAGTAAATTCATGATTTATTATTCCACAAAGATGAATTGTGCTCTTATAAGCATGGGTAAGTAAATCCACAACTAGGGTTGTGGGAACCATGGGTGATTAACAAAATAAGCCTAGCTAATTAACAATTCTTAACTAGGTTATTGCATGCATCAATAATTCTTTCATCTAGGAGTCTTTTTAACGAGTGCACGCGTTATAACTTGCCTAATTTCTATTTGCCGGACCTAGGGGATACATAATAGGAAAAATTTATTAACATAAATTTAGTGGATACTATCTAATAGACTAGTTTCGGTTGGTGAAAGGTGATAACTAAGCCAAACATCGAATATGATGCTTAATATGAAGTAAAACCTAAGAGTTAGTAATTTAAACACATGTATCTAGACAAGTAATTTAGTCTTGGTACTTGTTAGATTTCATAACATTACAATATTTTTGTTTCACAAAACCCCTCCCCCTTTTAATTATTAGTTTTCAGAAAGGACATGACTAAATAAAGGTAATCGTACATCAAAGTTAAGTCTAAATCCTTTTCCTTGTGGGATCAACCCCAACCTTATAGTTGGGTTCTTTACTTGATACGACCACTTATACTTCTTTTGGGAAGTGTAATTTGAGCGTATCATCATAGACACCAACTTCTCTTTTAATTTTCCAAACGCTTTAAGACAGGGTTCATCAAAATAGAACTTACATACCTTCTCGAGTAATTTGCACCAAGGATGTGCAATTTTAGAAAAATCTTTGATAAACCTCCAGTAAAAACCAGCATGACCTACAAAATATCTCACACGTTTTACAGAGATGGGGTGGGGAAGACTCTCAGTAACTTCACTTTATCTCGATCAACCTCTATCCTCTTTCTCTGAGATGTGATGGCCCAATACTATTCCTTCTTCCACCATATAATTACATTTTTCCCATTTATGCACAAGATTGCAATCTTCACATATATTTAGTACCTCGGATTAATGACTCAAACATCGGTCAATATAGTCGCCAACTACTCAAAAATCATCCATGAACACCTCAATACTGTCCTCGACCATATCATAATTATCCACATCATACATCACCAGAATGTGACCAGTGCATTACATAACCCAAACGACATCCTTTTGAATATGTATGTCCTATAAGGGCAAGTAAAATTTGGCTTATCTTGATCCTCAGGGGCAATGGAGATATTATTGTAACCCGAATAACCATCAAAAAACAATACCACCATTTCCCTACGTGTCTATCTAAGATCTAATCCATAAAGGGCATGGGAAAATGGTCCTTCTCAGTCCACAAATTAAATTTTTGGTAGTCCATAGAAACTTTACATCTGGTCACTGGCTCCATTTGAACAAGCTTGTTCCTCTCATTAGGCACCACTGTCATCCCTCCTTTTTTGAAGCACACACTAGATAGGTCACACCCAACTACTATCTCAAATGGGATAGATGACTCCAGCATCCAACCACTTGATGATCTGCTTTTTCACTACCTCTTGCATATGTGGATTCAAACTTCTTTTGTGCTCAATACTCGGTTTGTGATCGGGCATGAGTTGGATTTTGTGTGAATAATACTCTGGGGTATTCTTATGATGTCCGCAATAGTCCAACCAATGGCCCGTTTGACCTCTTCAAAACCACAACTAAACAATACTTGTTGCCCATTCAAATATGCTGCAATTATCACTGGAAAAATTTCATCTCTACCAATGAACACATACCTCATATGAGGTGGTAGAACCTTAAGATCTACTTTTAGAACCTCCTGAATAGATGGTTTCATAGGTGGAGATTCGTTATTCTTCATATCTAACTACAATTTCTTTGATTTTGGTCGATATTAATTTTGTAAAAGTTCAACCACTAAAGACCCATACTCTTCAACACAAGCAGTCTCAAAATTCATGATCACTGTCACTAGTGCCTTGACGCATAGTCACTCTTATTTGTACCTTGGATATGCTCTACACTCTGTAGGATATAGAAGATACCATTTTGGGAGCTCACCACTCTACTTCATGGACCTACAAATGTTTAAAGTTGCTTGTTCATTGTTTAATTTAAACTTCATCTGCCCCTTTTCCATATCAACCAATGCATGCCTGGTGGCAAGGAACTTCCTCCCTAGAATAATGGGGACATCAAAATCAACCTCATTGTGAAGAATCATAAAATTGGCCGGAAATATAAATAACTCCACTTTCACAAGCACATAAGGGAGTATACCAATGGGCATCTTCATTGTACAATTGGACATCCGTAACCGCATCGTAATAGGCTTTGGGTCACCCAAGCCCAACTTCTTATAGATGGAAAGAGGCATGAGGCTTATGTTTGCACCAAGATTACATAGTGCCTTATCAAAATGTAGCAATCCGATTGTACATGGAATGGTGGAAGTGCATGGATCTTCTTTTTTCAGCACAAAAGACCTTGTAGCAATAGCGCTACAATGTTGCGCATTTTCATCATCATCAAAACTCACCGATCTATTTTTTGTCACCATATCCTTCATAAACTTAGCATGACTAGGCAATTGTTCCAGATATTCTACCAAACAGACATTGATAGGAAGTTCTTTCAACATAGTGGTAAATCGACAGTATTTGCCATCCTCGATCTTTTACGCAAATCATTGAGGGAATGATGGTGGAGGTCTAGGAATGGGGATTACTTTATGAGAAACCTCTGTTTCTATCGCCGTGTTGTCAATCAACTCTCCATTACTCTATCAAACCTCTTTATCTTTTCTCATATTATCTTCTACCATGGACGACATAAGTGGATCAATGGTTTGCTTACCTCCTCGAGTAGTGACTGCCATGAAATGTCCATCATTTTTAGGAATTTATAATGTTGTTTCTAGGAAGAGTGCCAGGTTGACGTGGATTCACAGTACTAGACAATTGAGTTAACTGTAGCTCAATATGCTTATCCAAATTGGATGTGCATCTCCTTTTGAGAAATATTAGCTAAATCACCTCTCATCTCCTTGGCATGCTCATCACTAGTATCAAATCTACTCATCATCTTTTGTAACATATCTTCAATTCGCTTCATACTACCTCCACCATCCCTAGGAGCAGCTTCCATATTTTGTGGGGGAATATAGGACACACTCTTTTCATTCATATTACCGTAGTTACTTCTATTGAAGTTGTTATCGCAGTTATAGTTTCCATATCGAACATATTCACCCTCTCGATTGTAGTTACCATAGTTTTGAACTTGATTTGCATGACCTTGGCGACAATTCTCCTGATTTGAGTCTTGGGCATTTGGTAAACCCCCCACCCCCGTCTGCTCATTCACTGCAAAAGAACCTTCTTCACAATAATACTCCTCTACCGGCGGTGGTTGTTTAGTAAAGTACTTTACTGCATTTAGCTTGTCTGCACCTCCGCTCACATGTTTCAAAACAAACCCTAGCTTAGTTCTCATTTCTGTCAACTCTTCACGCATCTCAATTTGTTGTTGCACTTTTTGTAGCTTGTACAATAAGGTGTTTCTTCCGTGTCCGACTTTATAGTGCTCCAAGTCTTGTTGTTGCGAGATATCTTCTCAAACTTCTGCGCAATCTCTGCATAAGTGCACTCACCATAGGAACCCCCCCAATAGTGTTGGGTACTTTTTTTATCATCTTAATCGCGATAGAAGTACTCATTCAACAACTTATCATCAATGTGGTGGTTTGGGATGCCTTTCACAAATGTAGTAAATCTATCCCAAGAGATACTCACAACTCCCAGGTAGTGCCACAAAGTTGTTCACTTTCTCTTTCTGGTTGAGCTTCGTGGACACTGGGTAATGCCTTGCAATGAAAGAATCTCATAACTGATCCCAAGTATAAATGGAATTGTAAGGATGATCATTAGACCATATGGTGGCATCTCCTGTCAGTGATAGAGGAAACATTCACAACCCAATGACATTCAAATTTAAATCTAGCCTACCCAGACAACTCTTACACGAAGACCTTAGTTTATCTATGTGAGCATAAGAATCCTCTGATGGCAATTCCAATAATAAACCCCTCGCGATGAGCATCTTTATAAGGCTACTCGTCACCATGAATGTGTGCCCAGGTGGAAAAGGGGGTAGGACAAGACGTCTATTGGACTCAGCAATATTAAAGTCGCCCCTATATTAGGGGTAGGACAAAGGGTCCAAGTAAACTTGAACTTGATTATGTACTTCAACCGGTAGTGGAGGTTGAGGAATATTGCAATCAGATAGATTGGTTGGGTTCGGTTGATTTTCCATTCTTCACATTGTACGGTTAAGTTCAGGATCAAATGGAAGAAGTGGTTCTCCTAGGCTTCATTTACTTGACATACACTAAAGCTACACCTGAAAGAGACAAAAATAACAAAAAAGCAAAAAAAAAACGAAAAATCAAGAAATTGTTGACTAAATATCAATACTCTATTTAAAGTTAATCTAAAAGTCATTTTCCCCGGCAGCAACGCCAAAACTTGATATGCTCAGATTATACCTCCCTAAATAAGTAAAAGCGTTTTTATCAAGTGAAAACCTAATTAGTAGGTTGGGGTCGATCTTACGAGGAAAATGGTTTAGACTTAACTTCAATGTACAATTATGTCTATTTAGCTAAGCTCTTTCCGAAAAGAAGTAACTAAAGGGGGGTTTTGTGAATAAAGTTTATTTAATACTTCAAAGTAAACAAGTAAGCAAAAGTAAAGATTGAGTTTTTATCAAGTTGTGAGATAAAGTAGGGTGTATGTGTTCCCTATAGGTTCATAGCTCCGAATTCCGAGCAATAACAATTCTTTCCTAGTATTTTGCATGCAAAGTTATAAGTTAGGTATCTCTAAATCCTTGGTCCGACATTTAGAGAATTTCATGTCGTACCTTGGTCCGACTACGTGTGTATAAGCTACTGACCCTTACCTTTACTTCATAATAAGCATCATAATCGATGTATGACTTTTTTATTACATTGCATCTATCAACACTAGCCAATTAGATTGTATCTCACTAACTCTATATTGATAATTCTTTTTTTTTATTAACTACCTCCTTGGTCTAGCAAGTAGTAACAAGGTGAGTTCTAATGTTGGCCACCGCTAAAAAGACTTTTCAATGAAAGAATTATCATTACATGCAAGAACCTATTTTTGAGTTTCTATTAAGCTAGGTCTACTTTGTTAATCACCCATGGTTACCACCAACCTAGTTGTGAGTTTAGTTACCCTTGTAAGAAAGAACATAATTCTTAGTTGTGTCGATGCACATAAGGTTCTTCAATGTCCTGCATCGCTCCATCCTTAGAATTTTTCCATCATTGTGTATTGGAACCATCTCTGATCACATCGACGATTTAGTGGTAAGGGCCGTCGATCCTCTGCGTAGTTCCAAACTTACTAAAATTTTCTCAAGTTTCTTCATCACTATGAACTGCAATCAACGGTCACCATCTAAGACCGTCAACTGAACAACGGGACATCGATGTCCTTCGTAGGTCGCCTCTCTACATTAAATTCCAGCTGAATTCTGCATTTTTATTCTAGACAACGTTAGTGCAAAACAAATATAAAAGCATATTAAAACTACTAAAAAAGGTTCTAGATACACAAACTCTTATGGAAAAAGCATTGAAAGCACTGTGAAACGACAGTACATCAATAAGATAATAACACACACATATAAGCACAAAACACACATGAAGCACATAGGTGACTAGTCGACGAACGTCTTGGTTGTCCCTTGACGTTTGACTTCCAATTCACCTAAATCTTTTGACGCTGACTCATTAAAACATTATATACAATTTTAAGACCTTAGACACACATCAAAAATACGTTAGGATCTAGTTTCACCTAAGTCATTTTAGAGGTGTCACATTAGGTAAGTGGGGATCCCTCATCCAGTAGGGGTTAATACCGGGATTTCAGGTGTAGTTCTTTTAGTCGACGTTTGTGAAAGCTAGCCCAGACAAATGAAAATTATGAACTAAGTCTTCTTATGGGTGTACTACTTAGGATAGGTTGTGGAATGGACGCTATCTATCCACTGCACAAGTAGACAATTGGAGGGAGTCTTGGTGTTTTCTTATATGAATATGTATGAATGGGTCATTATATGATGTTAATGATGTAATGTGACTTTTTCTATAATGTTAAGGAAGCATGTTGATATTATGTCTTGTATGATGAAAGTTATGTAAATGATCAATATGATGTGTCTAGTCTTAGGAAATTCTTAAAGAGAACAAAGGTGAAAGTAGTAGTATGGGATGCTACTTTCACAATGCACTAAGTTTAAGTTGGCGGTTGTCTTGGAGGATGGTCTTTATGTGAAGTTCTTAAATGAATGTATGTTCTTGTAGTATCTTTAGTATTGAATGTTGACTTGTTAATGAAATGAAGATGTTTGACCATGGTAGTATTAAGGATCACTTAAGTGTGTATTGAAGAGGTTGTATGGGAGGTCTCTTCATGTCTTACCTTAGTGATTCGTAGGATAACTCTTGATATAAGTAGTCTATATGGTAAATGGTTTTACTATTAAATATAACTTTATGTTGAGAAGTATGGAAATTTACCTTATGTTCTAAATGATGATTTATGTGATGTTTTATAACTCATTTCATGAAGATATTACAAAACTAGCATGAAAGTTTTATTTCAACTAAAATGTCCTCTTTTGCATGTTTTTTCATAGTGCATACTTAGTACAATATTTTTACTAACCCTATAATCTTCTATAATGCAAAGTATAGGTAGAAGGCAAGTGAAGGCTCTTAGAAGGCAAAACTTGGGAAGTTATTTTCTCTCAAGATTAGTATGTCCTCATATGTTCGAGGACATAGACTATGTTTATTTTAGTTTCTAGACTTTTATGATACTTAGTATGCTTTTCATTGAAGGTGAAGGGCCATGACCCTATGATTATTAAGACATGTCTAAGTTGGCTTGTGATGATGAGACTAGTTCCTTAGTTTTTATAAAAGAGTTTTGTATTAATTTATGTTGTGAAAAGTTTTAATTCGGCACTACATTTCATACCTCTGTAATGAATTATAGAGAAGAGGCTTGTAAAATACCCCCAAAGGGTCAAGTACGTCGTGTAACTTCTATGAAATAACAATTTTAGCAAAAGAAAGGTGTAATCAGTGGATCGCCAAGTTGCTCTGCAATGGATTATTTGATCGCCCAAAGTTGCAGACCTTAAAGATGTTAAAGGTCATGGAAGAAGGGTAATGGAAATGTCCAAAGGGAAGCTCACTGAGTTGATTGACGAGCATGACTTACTTCACTGAGTTACGCTTTATAGCATATTTTTTGTGATTATAAATACACTTTTTAACATTGTAGTTGAGGATCGATCAATTAGTATATGAGCGAATATTATTATTTTTTGGAGAGTTTTGAAATGTGAGATAAGTTTTTTCTAGGTTTTCCTTGGCTTTAGAGACTTGAAGTTTTCCACTTTCGAGAAATTGTAAGTGGATCTTTGATATTCTTCAAATTTTAATATTGTTTAGACGAAATCAATCTTACTCAATAGATGGAAACTCAATTTGGTAACGATTTTTATATTTTTATAGTATCTAGCTAAAATCCCATTTCTTGGGGTGTGATTATGTTATTATGGACTGATTTAGTTTATGGGTATTGTTAATTGTTAGTCCAAATGTTGTTTATAAGTGACTTCAATGAGTAATTATGGTTTAATTTCAAATTATAGTTACAAGTGCAGATAAACCCTTGTGCTTATCTTGCTGGAGAGAGAGGCTTTCAAACTCTACTTATTGATTGATGGCCAGTGGGTATTGGGTTGAGAAGCATTCCGCTTGAGAGAATGAATCCTAAACCAAATCCCACATATTCAGCTCGAGAGAGTGAATGGACTCAGGTGTGGGGTGGTCTTATTTTGCTTGCGTACTGATGTTCGAGAGAAATCAGCTTATTTCCGCATAAATTATTTGAGAGAAAATTTATCCCCTCTATGTCATCGCTTACTCACTACAATCTAGATATTTTTAATAGTTGTAATTATCCATATGCCTATACTAGCCTATAATTGAATCACATCCAAAATATCCTTCTCATTTTTGTTTTTTCGTATTGTTTACCACTATTTATTGTTGATAATTCCAAAACCAAAATAACCTTTTTGACATTCGTGTCACCCCCTGATTTTAATTAAGCTTTTATTCGATAATTTTATTCCTATGACTTATTTGTTCATTTTTTGTACTTCCTAATTGATTTTTAAACGTGTACCACTCCCTGTCAGATTCGCCCCCAACTCATTTCGTTGGATATTTTACTGACTAGTGATCGTTGACACTTTTAATTGGATGAATTGTCCTTGAAACGTTAATCATTTCAATCATTTATTGTGGTTTAATTTAACACTTATAGTTGCAAATGTTGTTCTACCCTTGTGTTCTCTTCTTGCTCGAAATAGAGGTTTTAGAGTTAATGGGTTTTTATTGATGGTTTGTGGGTATTGGGTTGACCTTTGTTTAGCTCGATAGAGTGAATCCTAAACCCAATCCCATACATTCCGCTCGAGAAAGTGAATGGATTAAGGTGTAGGTCGTTATTATTTTGCATTCTTGTTAATGTTCGAGAGAAATCAACTTTATATGGGGTAAATTGTTAAAGAAAAAGTTTATATTCTCTATATCCTAACTTACTCACTAATATTTAGCTATTTTATAATAGTTGCAATTAACCATTTGTTTATAACCGCATATAATCGAATCACATCCCAAGAACCCGTCTCAATATTTTTATTTATTAATTGCCATTGATTGTTGTTGATAATCAAAACTAAAAACCTCCCATTTGAAACTTGTGTCACCCCCAGATTTGAATGATGTTTTTATTAGGTAAATTTTATTCATGTGACTGATTTGAACATGTCCATCATAAGGACCCTAAAAGTGATGTACGATTAACTGGAGCTTCACATGTGTTGTATGAGTTGGCAACTTGTTAAAATGGTGATAAATAGATTTTAAAGTTTTTCTTAAAATATTTTTGAGGTCGAACGTCAACGCACGACCAAAACGTTCGTAAACTAGTCGTTTGTGCTAGTTTGTTCTTGTGTGTAGTCGTTTGGTGTGTTTTTGGAGTGTAAAACATATAAAAGAGACCTAGTACCTATGTTTATGGGTAAAACGTTTGGGTACAACTCCCTAATGACCATCCCTTTGATGTAGTCTTGAGACACGGCCAAGACAAGAGTGGTTTGGTAAATTTCACTCTTTGGACAACATTATATAAAGGAGGTTATTTTCAGTAGTTTAGGGTACTTCAAGACTATTATATGGATTAAACCCTTATTTAGTCTTGAATATCAAAAGAAAACCCCTCCCTCTCAAAACGGTTATCTCTAAAACACCATTGAAGGTCAAGGTCAAATTACAGCTACGAGAGGAGATTTAAAGTTATTTCTACTTCAATTTTCGTGGTATTTAAATAAGTGAGGTATGGTGATCCTTTGTCCTTGATTAACCTCTCATTCAATGATTCAAATCTATGGTTTTCCTCAAGCGTTTCAATGATCAAAAATCCCAATTTCTATTCTCATCACAAGTTCACTGGTTAAATGTAATCAAAGACTATTGATGAATTTATGTTTGATTAATATTTTCAAAGATGATTTCTTAGATAATTCCATGAAGAACCCATGATCTTCAAAAACTCCTAAATTGGCTTAAGAAGTACGTTTGTAATTATGATTGCATGTTGATGGAATTATGCTTATCTTTAATTGATTATTGGTTTCTATTTTTATATATACCTATTGATGGTGAATTGTTGGAAAACTGAGTAATGGTGATCATGGCATTGGATAGGGATAAGCTGATTAACTTCTTGACTATGGTGGAATTGTTCTTGTCTTGTTTGATCCATTTATGGTAGAAGTTTTTACTTTTTGCATGTATTGTGAGCATCACCTTGAAGGCATTAGATGATTAACTGAAGTATTTTCATGATGTATATGCGTGGAGGTATATTATAAAGGTTATGTATGTGGTTCTTAAAAGTTAGTATGATTACTAGTGTGTAATGTTAATGTCAAGTATATGTGTGTGGATTAAGATGAATGTAGTATGATCATTTTTCAGAAGATAATGTTATGAATGATGTTGCCTATGTGAAAGGCTTTTCTCTTATATGTACACATACATAAATGGATGAAATTAAGTTGTAATTAATGTTGTTCTATTAAATGGTTTCCTCAACTTTACTCTAATGAATAAGTGGGGTATTTGAGATGGATACTCTCACGTTAGTAGAGGCAAAGTGTCTAGTAACAATCTCAATATTCCTAATATCTTGAATGATAGGTTCGTATGGATACCCTCACGTTAGTTGAGGCAGGGTATTTAGTAGCAATCCTTTAACGTATAATGAATTAATGTACTTAAAGTCGAACAGTCTGTGGGGTTAATTCTAAGCGCCAAGAGGATCTGATGGAGATGAGTGTTCTCCCGTGAGTTGAGGTGGGGTATTTAGTAGTAATCTCTTGAGATGGATACCCTCCAGTTAGATGAGGTGGCATATCTTGTAGAAATATCTTTATCCCATAATTATATGCCCACATAGGTATATAGCTAGTGGATTCCACTTAATCTAGAAAGAGTGACCCTACGTTAGGCAAGTGGGCATCCCTCATCTTTTAAGGGTTAATACCGGGATTCCATGTTAATCTCTCCTAGTCTATGTAAGTTAAGGCTTACCCAAACAAAAGAATGTAATGAACTATGTCTTCCTAAGGGTGTGCTACTTAGTGTAGGTGGTGGAATGGGATGTCACTTATTCATAGAACAAGTAGACATCTGAAGGGGTTCATGGTGTGTTTTAATGAATTAATGAGTCTTCATATAGTGTTAATGAAAAATGTTGGTCTTAGGTATAATGTTAATAAAGGTGTTATGACTTGTTGAATGTAATGTGCCTAGTATAAGGTGATTCTAAAGGAGAACTTGGTGCGACTAGTAGTATAGGATTGTACTTGCACATTGCCCTACTGTGAATTAGGGTTATCTTAGATAATGGTTCTTATAGGAGGAGTATGAAATATAATGTGTTATGAATTTATGAATGAATATGGTTGAATTGAAAAATGAATAGTATGTAGGTCCACCTAGGTTGACCTTAGAGTGTTGCTTAGTTGTGGATGGTGGTATGGAACACTATCCACACATTGCACAAAGGGATACTTGAAGGTTACTTGAGGTAAAAAGGTAAAGAAGTAAAGTAAAAGTAATGGGTTATATGTTGTGAATATATCTTAAATATGATAAATGGCTTAGTATGTTATTATGATTGATTTCCATGTCTCACATGTTGTGTTGCTTGACGTTTTACTAAAATGACCTAAATGCGTGCTTTCAGCTAAAAGTCCCTTTTCTAGCATGTTTTTTCATGGTCATCACGCTTAGTGCATATTTATACTAACACCATCTTCTTTATATTGTTACTATGACGTGTTGGTTGTGGCGAATAGAGGATCCTTCCTAGATTGAAGTGATTGGATTTTCTATTCCCAAGTTTTGCTTTATCCTCAAGCATTCGAGGAAACTTATGTTAGAAGTTTCTTTAAACTCATACTATAGACTTCTACTAGTTTACTTTCAATTATAAATTTCAGTGTCCCTATGATGTTGACACATGTCTAAGTTTGCTATCTTGAGATTTAGTGTTACATCGTTTTAATAAATGAGTTCTGACTGTTAACTTTATTGAGAAAAGTTTAATTACACATGATTTTTATGTTAATATGATGAATGAATTCCGAGGGCTTGTATAGGACCTCTTCGTGGTCGAGTACTCTATCTTACGACCAGAGGGTGGTCTCGAATTGTGACATCCATACTTCCCAACTGACTCTTAAACACGTACCACTCCCTATGGGATTTGACCCTACTTCAGTTAGTCGGGTTATATATTGACTAACGATCATTCACGCTTAGAATTTGATGAAGTGTCTTTAATAGTGTTACATTAATCATGGAACACCTTTCTTGAGCCCTATGGGATGTGAAATCACTCTATAGGATTTGAATTTTGAAGCCAAACTATGGCTCAACTTTAGTATGCCTTTCTCAACCATCCAAGAATGATCAACACTTCATAAATGACGATTTCATCCTCAGCACTTCTCTAATGTCCATCATTCATATCAACTAGGTGATGTTGTTGTTGTTCAAATTTCATGAAAAGTCCAATAAAAAGTTTTCTTGATGTCTTTTCTTATCTTGATTCATTATTTTCCTTATGATTTTGCATTCCCTATAGGTATAATTTATCTAGGTACCACGAGATATGCTAAGGCTTCGAAAACAAAAAAAAAGGAAAATACAAGCTTTAAGGGCATTTCAGAATATTTCAACGTAGGAGATCCTATCTCCTGGTGAGTTGTGACATGCCTTTGATAAGGAGCTCATATATTTCTACTCCAGGTGATCATGCTTATAAAAATCTAGTGGAAACTACATTTTCAAATAAGAACCATCTCATTAAATTGGATAAGTCTCTACCATCCATGATAAATAGGGTAGCCCAAAAAGCATTGAAATGCTTGGTGAAGAAAGAGACGTGTGCATACAAGTTGATATTATTGAATGAGGCATTGTATCCTTAGAGGACTTGTGCAAATGAAAGGAAAAGCTACAATGTCTTTTGGAGACATGTCTTCCACTGAATAATCCATATTTTCCCTTGTCCTTCAACTGGATGGGTAGATGTTTTATTTAATAGTGCATGGTTAAATATGAATAAGGACGTATGTCACGACTACAGAGAACCCCATGGACGTGACACAATTTACAAGACTCCGAAAAGGCTACTACATGCTTCATAGAATTTCATATCATTCGCTATAGAGATAGTTTGGATTTAAAACTCTTCTAAATCAAACAATCAAAACATAATTTAAAATAAATATATGAAAATACAGAACGGAAGTATGTATCACATGGACATCTCAACATGTCTTGAAAACTAAAGTAGGGACATTGCCCCTTTAAAATTAAAAAAAAATTGACTACAATGTGTATTACAGGAATAAAATGAAACATAAAAGTTCTTGTCCTTGAATCCATGAGGACAACCAAATCTTGGAGGAACTCTCAATCCAAACAGATCAATCAAGATTGATGCAATCATTGGCAGGAACCTACAGTTGTAGTAAAACAGTAAGAAATATGGGTTAGCACACTAAAATGTACCAAGTATGACCACAATAATATAACATGATTTGAAGGGGAATTTTTTTCTTGGAAAACATGCATTATGCAACTTTTAATAAATATCATGAACAAAAGCATAAGAGATAGGTCAAATACAAATATAATAATCATACAAGTCATAACATCACATTTAGACTGTCACATCCGGGAAGTACCCCCTAGAAGTAATCGGCGTTGTCGTCCTCAAAGAAGACTAAGACTAGCCTCTTAGCATTTCGTCATAACATTCATAGGTTAAAAATGCAGAAAATTTAAAAATTTTCTTCTATATCTATAAAAATATGTACATAGACCTCTCGCATACAAAAAATATATTCATATCGACTATACATAGACCCTTCGTATAAGAATATTACATTGTCTTCTACCTTTATGGAACATATGTATATATAGGATATAGTATAGTTTTAAAAAAGAAGTATCATATTAGACCATATAAGCAAGATTATGACAATTGGCATAGACCCTACATCAATACAATAAAAGCCACATATCGGGTATACGATCTTAGAATAGATAAAAACAAGTCTAACAATTAATAAATATGTGACACCTCTAAAATGACTTAGGTGAAACAAGAGAATAATTTTTTTTCATTAGATTATAATGTCCTAAAATTGTATATAATGTTGTATTGAGGAAGTGTCTAAAGATTTAGGCGATTTGGAAGTCAAACGTCAACGGATGACCAAGACCTTTGTCGACTAGTCACCTATGTGCTTCATGTGTGTTTTATGTGATTATGTGTATTTAATGATCTTATGAGGTATTTATATAATATATAATAGTGTTTATAGGCACTCTGTAATGTTTCATGATGTTTGGAGGTCAAACGTTCAGAAAAGTCAATGACGTTTGAAAGGTTTGCTGTGAAATGACCTTGCGTGTCTTAGCATATTTTGTCTAGCTTTATGTGTTAGTTTTTGATGAAATAGATACAAGAGGTACTAAAAATATATACAATCATATTTAATTTTGAAATGTACGGGAAAATATCCCCAAGGACCAACCAAGGACCCTTGAAGAAGGACACATTAAGGTGGCCAAAACTGCCTAAGACAGTCCCACATACGGATGGCAATCCACAACCAGTAGCCTGGTCGATGCCCCGTATGTGGAGGGAGTAGGTCAACACTTAATATTGGGAGCCTTATATCTCATGGGCTTGTCTCTGACCAAAACCACAAACCAGTAGTACGGTCAGTTGGTTAGGAGCTTATCAATGGCCAGGCGTCGGTGGTGCCTGCAACCTACGCAATTCATTGTTAATTGGAAGGGTAAATTTGTAAATTCACCCAACTTCTAAATAAGAGTTTAGGAGGTTACCTAAGGGTATAATTGGTATTTGAAGTGGCTTTATAAGTCTTAACTGTCTAAATGAATTCATTATTTATAAAACAAAACCCAAATTCTCTAAAAACTATCTAGAACTCCATTGAAGACAAAACTGAAGAAGAGCTTGGATTGAAGATTTGATTGTTGATTCTTCATTAATTTTGTGATCTATATTCATTGAGGTTTGGTTTTTCATCCTTGAAAATCTCTTTATCAAGGAGACAAGCTTCTAAGTTATTTTCTAAGACTTTCTCAAAAGATGGATTTATAACTTATTATCTAGCTATGACTTCTTGCACAAAACTTTTTGAATCATTGATTATTGACGTAATTGTTGTTAGTTTGATAATATTAACCTAAAATGTTCATGAACCCATGCAAAACATATTCTCTTCAAATTGACCATATTATGATATGATCTTGTCTCAATGCTTATGAATTCAAGTTTAGATTTCTACGGGCCATTGAATGATGTAATAATTGTATTGAATTGATGTATAGGCTGACTTTGATTAATAAATCTATATTAATTGACCTAGATTCATTGAATATTATGATTTTTGTATTGAATTGATGATCATGGTTATGGGTAAGGGCCTTCTGTTATTGAATTGGATGATTTAGCTATGGATTAAAGTGGTGAGAATGGATTGGTGTTACGATACCCTAATTCTCTTTATTTTCTGTACAGTTTGTCTTGAACTATGTTGTGATTTGTATGGTGCACTTATGGTGGCAGTGCTATCTGTTATAATTGTTAATGATGTGGCCTTGTCGGCATTACTTTATGTATTGTGATGATCATAGCCTTGTTGGAAACTACTTGATATAATATGATGGTTTTATAGTTGATTTGTGTGATGTATGATCATATATATATATATATATATATATATATGTTATTATGGTGAACGTATGTGTTTTTCTATTAATATTTTTAGGTGATCATGTTAGACTACGACTATGTCCTTATGGGTGTAGTCATAGAGCTTATGCATGATTTTTCCTACTTGGATATATGAGTCTATGATGTTGATATTTATGATGTTATAGTAGTGTATAGGGTGACCTATAGATGATGTTGGTTATGCCCATGTTCTAGAATGATATGCTATATGTGAAGAGGTGTGTGCCTTGTCTTGGTAGACTTGTGTCCGTTATTTGATATATGTATATTGTGACTATGAGATTACTTGACATAGGATGCTAAAGCCTCTTAGTCTTGTATGTATTAATGATATGTGGCCTTGAACATAGTGAGAAGGTTAAATTATTTGGAGCCCTCAACCTAGTTGAGAGGTTTGATATCCTTGTAGTCAAAAGTCATAATGGTATCCTTCTTGTGTGAATGGTGGACTTAAGGTTTGTTAGATGGAATGGTATGAAATCATCGTTAGTAAAATCATTAAGCTATCCTCATTGCCAATGAAAGACAACCCTAAGAGACCTCGTTGGTAGGGTGATGTTATTGGGTTATGAAGTAGATATGGAACCTCTTCTTGTGATACTTTATGTAAATTACTCTATGAGAATAAAGGCTAGCACCGAGTTAATATTTTAAGGGAAGTATCTCTAATTAAGAATGAGGCTAGAGGGAAAATATATCCTTCATATTCATTAACCATGTGGCTACATGGGATGTGACCATGTTCTGCATTGGCAAGTAGAACACCCTCCATCGAAGTAGGTTACACCTACGGATTCCATGCCTTGCTACTATGGTCTATGTCGGTTATTGCCTACTCTCAACATATGATATACCTACTAATGTTGGAGAAGTTCTATGAAGTTTAGGTAGTGGTATGGGGCGTTATCTAGACATTGCACAACAGGCTTCAAAGATGTTAGTGAATGAGTCCCTAGGTCTTCTCAAGGACCATTTCTTGAATGTCCTTATGTGATTATTGTTTCTTGAATGATATAATGAAGATAATGACATAAGTAAGAAGGTATGTAAATTAATGAGTAACTAGTCTAGATAACTTTAATGATTGCCTATTTAAAGTGTTAATGGAGGCAGTAAGGATGGTCTCTTCATGTCTTACCTAGGGAAGTCTTAAGAATGACTCTAGAGAGGAATATTGATTAATTAAGTGAGTGATATTATCTTAGTTATTCTAAAGGATCTCTTGAGTTTGTGTGAAGGGATTGTAAGGTGGTTGCTTCACAACTCACTCAAGTGAGACTTAGAATCACCTTTGATAGGAGAATCTCATGTAACATTTTTTGATGTATTGTAAGTGTATTTATCTCATTATAGATGGCCTTAAGGATCATTTAGGTGTGGTTAGAGAGGTTGTATGTGCGGTCTCTCTTTGTCTTACTTAAGTGAGTCTTCGGATAACGTTTAGTGAGAAGGTTACATGTTAAAAGGGTTCATTGTAACATTGTTGAGTTCACTATGAAGCTTGAGTTAGTTCACTGTAACAATGACATAGTTCATTTTAATATCCTTTAAGTGTGATAAAATTTTTAGGTGTTATATTATGTGTTACTAAGGTGTTAAATGTTGTTCTTATTCTTATACTATGATGTTTTAATCAAAAAGAGCATATTTCCGTTTAATGTTCATTATCATGATTTGAAGCGTTATGCATACTTAGTACATGTGTTTTTACTAATTTCATACTTTCATATATATAAGTTATTCATAGCTGAAGGTTCTTTTGGGAGCGAAGCTTGGATTTTAGGTTCTTTCAAGAAAGATTGATGTATGCCCTTATTTGACTCAAGGCATCACTTTCTTAGAGTTTCTTTTATACAAACATTGTAATTGATTTAGTAGTACCATATTTCGATTGTCTAGGCTTGTACGGAGTATATTTAAAATTTATGATATGATGATATGAGACTTAGTATTTCCTATGGTTTTTATATGAAATATATTTCTAAAGACTATTCGCATGTTGTGAAAAGTTTTAATTCCGCACTACCTTCCATTTATGTGTATGAGATGAATGAAATAAAAGGGCTTGTACAAGACCTCCGAGAGGTCAAGTATGCCATCTTGCGACCTATGAATTCCCTAACTTCTAGGGCATAGGTGCGGGTCGTAATAGATGTGGTATAATATCATAGGTTATGAAAGTGGTCTTAGGAATCCAAAAGTCTGATCAAGTCACGTCTAGTACTATCTTGACCACCGGTGTGAGTCGCGACACATCTATGGGTGAGAGGATATAGGATGATAGAGTTTCCCTTCTTTTCTATTCCAATGTCGTGTCGTAGAAATTTAGAAGTCATGAGTATTCTTTTCTTATGGTTCTCCTTGTGTTATAGGAGATGTATACAAGGAGGACACTTACTAGGAGAGTTAAGGAAAATGATGAGAATGAGGAGATTTCTCCTCAAGTTGAACAAGATGAGCAAGTTTCCCAAAGTACTCAAGGGTCTGCAGGGGATCAAGGTGCTAGAGATTCTCAAATCCCTATTGTGGAAGAAGGTAATTATGTTCTGTTTGTTCCCCCGAAAATGACTAATGGGGAGATTAGAGAGGTTTTTCTTATTTCAGCCCTAGCCTTGACTACCCATGTGAATAGGAGTATTGAGCCTATAGTGATTGTTGTGAAGAGAAATATGAAATCTATATTAAGAGACTTCGTGAGGACGAATCCTCTTATATTTCTTGGCTCTAAGGTGGGAGAAGATCCCCAAGAATTCTAAGATGGTGTGTATAAGGTGTTGAGTGCCATAGGGTGACTTTAAAGAAAAAGCGAAGTTAGATTCGTAACAATTGATGGAGGTTTCTCATGTTCGGTACACTCAATGGAAGGATAATAGGTTGGTTGAGTCGGGTCCTATTAAGTGGGATGAATTTAATGAAGCTTTTCTAGGAAATTACTTTCCCTGTAAAAGGAGGGAGGTGAAGGTACAAGAGTTTATCAATCTCAAGCAAGGCAATATGATTGTTGAGAATTAATCATTGTAGTTAACTATGGTGTCTAGATATGTACCCATACTTAGTGTCTAACCCTAAGGATGACATAAGTAGGTTTGTGACCGTGGTCACCGATCTAGTGAAATAAGAATGTCGTACGACAATGCTCAATAATAATATTACCCTATCTTGACTCATGGTTTATGCTCAATCCATTGAGGAGCTTAAAATTTGTAGGATCCCTATAAACATGAAAAGGAGTGGTTCAAGTGATCAAAGTCAACCTAGGTTCATAAAGAAGTTTTCAAGTAATGATGAACCTAGGAGTACTAAAGTTAAACTTGAGCAAGGTAGTGGTTCTCATGTTGGCAAGCCTACATGTGCTACTTGATGGAACAAGCACTATTGGGAATGCCTATTGGCTAGAGGGAGTTTTTTTGAATGTGGTAAATATAGACAGAAAGCGAGGGATGTCCTAGTATTGCTTCTAGAGGAAGAGAGGGTAAGCAAGTTCCTCCAAATGCTCCAGGAGGAAATGCTCCAAAGAAGAATCGTTTATATGCACTATGGACTAGAGGAGCAAAGCCGGATGATAATGATGATGATGGTAAGTTCTTGTCTTTCTCTTTATTGATATGAGTTCCTCTAAGTGGGGGAGTATGGCTAATAAATGTGCTAGATGGTCATAGTAGTATTGTTGCATTGTGTTTAAGAGTCTTGTGGAATTGAATTTCATTGATTTGATGCATTGTGCATTTTTTATGAAGTTCTGATTATGTTATAAAATGTGTTTATATGGTTTTAGTTTGCATATTTGCATGTTTCTATCATCAATTGCCTAAATGTTGCATTTTTGGAATTTTGAAGCATGTTCACTGCCAACGAATTTAGCTCACTGTAACACTTTTGAAAAATTGACTAATTTGTTCTTTGGATGAAAATTGTTGTAATGTGGATATAATTGATTTATAAGAGCATGATAATAAATATATAAGGAGTTCATGCAATTTGAAATGAAGAATGTGAGTTTAATTGCATAATGAGTTGAAGAATGAGTTTCTATCTTCTTGTTGGGCTGTGAGTTTCTTGGTAATGTGAAATTGATGTTTTTTCTATATTGTGAATTTTATAATGTTTTATGTGGTATGTTTTTGAGCTTTTAACTGAATCTCTATTCTTGGAAGTATTCGGAGAGTGGCAAGTGTCATTGGAGCACGAATGTTGTCCAAGTGGGGGAGAATCTGACACCTCTATAATGACATAGGTGAAACTAGAGATTCACATGTTTTTCATGACATTTTAAGGTTTTAAATTGTTATATAATGTGTTAATGATGCAGTGTGTAAAGATTTAGGTTAATTGGAAGTCAAACGTCAAGGGACGACCAAGACGGTCGACGATTAGTCACCTATGTGTTTTATTTGATTATGTGTGTGTCGTGATCTTATGCGGTCCTTATATGAGTTATAATTGTGTTTATAGGCAGTGTTTCACGTTTCATGAATTTGGAGTTCAAACGACGAATAACATCCATGACGTTCAAAAGGTTTGCTTTGAAATTACCTTGTGTGTCTTAGCATGTTTCGTTGAGTTTTATGTATTCAAATTTGATGAAATCAATGTGAGAGGTACTAAATTTATATACAATTATATTTGGGTTTGAAACGTCCGGGATAACATCCCCAAGGACCAACCAAGGGTCCTTAAGAAAGGACCCATCATGGTGGACAAGACTGCCTAAGGCAGTCCCACTTACTTATGGCAATCGACGACCAGTAGCCTAGTCGATGCCCCGTGGGTGGAGGGCGTAGGTCAATACTTAGGAGTTGTAGCGTGAGCTTCTACATGTCAGTATCTGACCCAAACCACGGACCAACAGGATGGTCCGTTGGTTGAGACGGCCCGTCGATATCCAAGCGTCGATGGTACCTGGAACATTTGCAGTTTAATTTTAATTGCAAGGGTAAATTGTTAAATCCACCCTATATCCAAATAATAGTTTCTATGGATTCCTAAGGGTGTTCTAGGTATTTTAAGTGGGCTTATAAGTCCTGCCTACCTAGATGAATTAATTACTCATAAATCAAAACCCAAATTCTAAATGAAACTATCTAGAACTCCATTGAAGCAAATCCTCAAGAAAGACCTTGGATTGAATATTTGATTTGTGATTATTCATCAATTTCGTGGTTTAACTTCATTGACGTATGGTTTTTCATCCTTGAAACTATTTTCATCAAGTAGCCAAACTTCAAAGTGATTTTCTAAGACTTTCTCAGAAGATTGATTTGTAACTTATGATCTAGATATTTTCTTGCATAAAACATTTTGAGTCATTGATTATTAATTTAATTGATGTTATATATATTATATTAACCTAAAATATTCATTAACCCATGCAAAATATCATCTCTTAAAATTGGCAATATTATGGATGTTATGATCTTTTCTCAATGCTTATATATTGAAATGTAGTTTTCTATGTGTTATTGAATGAAGTAAGAATTGTATTAAATTTATGGATAGACTGTCTTAGATTGATAAATCAATATTGAATTGACCTATATTCATTGAGTATTATGATTTTTTTATTGAATTGATGATCATGGTCATGGGTAAGGGCCTTTTGGTATTGAATTGTATTATTTAGCTAGGGATTGAATTGGTGATAATGGATTGGTGATATTAAGTAATTTATGTGTTGAATTATGTTGTGATTGTTACGATCAACTTATGGTGGCGGTTCTATGTGTTATAATTATGAATGTTGTCTTCTTGTCGGCGTTACTATATGTATTATGATGCTCATGGCCTTGTCTTTAACTACTTTATATAATATGATTGTTGTGTAGTTGTTTTCTTTTTAAGTTTATGATCATATCTATCTGCATGTCAGTAAGGTGAGAGTATGTGTTCTTCTATTGATGTTGTTTGGTGATCATGCTAGAGTATAAGTATGTCCTTGTATGTGTAGTCTTAGAGTTGAGGCATGATTCTTCCTACTTGACTATATGACTTTATGATGGTTATGTTGATTATGTTATAGTAGTGTATAGTGTGACCTATATATTATTGTTGTTATGCCTATGTGCCTCTAGAATGATATGCTATATGTGAAGATGTGTGTGTCCTGTCTTGGTAAACTTGTGTCCCTTAATTGATACATGTATATTGTGACTATCAGATAACTTGACTTAGGATTATAAAGACTCTTAGTCTTGTATGTATGAATGATATGTGGCATTGAACATAGTGAGAAGCTCAAATTATGTGAAGCCCTCGACCTACTTGAGAGGTTATGATATCCTTGAAGTCAAAAGTCGTAATTGTATCCTTTTTGTGTTAATGGTGGACCTAAGGTTGGTTGGATGGAACGACATGAAATTATCCTTAGGAAAATCATTAGTCAATCCTCTTTGATATTAAAAGACAACCCTAGGGGGGTGAATGTGATTGGGTTATGAACTAGATATGGAACCTCTTCATGTGATCCTTTATAAGAATTAACTCTAAGAGAACAAAGGCTAACACCGATCGAGTATGTTAAGGTAAGTTTCTCCAGTTAAGAATAATCTTAGAGGTTAACGAAACCCTTGATATCCTTAACCATGTGACCACATGGGATGTGTCCAAGTTTTACCATTGGCAAGTAGAACACCCTTCGTCGAAGTAGGTTATAAATCCAGATTCCATGCCTTTCTACCATGGTCTATGCTGTTTATTGACTATTCTCAACATATAGCATACCTACTAATGTTTGAGAAGTTCCATGAAGTTTAGGTAGTGTTCTGGGATACTATCTAGACATTGCACAATAGGCTTTGAAGATGTTAGTGAATGAGTCCCCAGGTCTTCCCCAAAACCATTAATTTAAAGTCCTTATGTGATGAATGTCTCTTGAATGATCTAATGAAGATAATGACTTCAACAAGAAAGTTCGTAATAAGTAACTATTCTAGAGTAATTTTAAGGATTGCCTAGTTAAAGTGTGAAAGGGGCATAAAGGATGGTCTCTTCATGTCTTACCTAGGGAAGTCTTAAGAATGACTGGAGATAAGAATGTTTATGTAACACCTTGAAAATCCAAGACTCATTGTAAAGACTAACATAGGTGTCATAAAGTCTAAATAGTGTGTCTAAGTGCATTTTTAATGAATATAGGTCATTTAGGAGGTTTAAGAACCAAAACGTCCAAAACATCCGGGAAGCTGGTTCAAAGGATGCTAGTGTACCTTTGACTTTTTGACTAACTTTTAGAAGTCGGAAATGTACAAAAATGGGTGGAAAGGTAGCTAATGGTGTTTGAGTTGTTCCTTGGTTGAAATGTTTGGGTACGACTCCCCAAGAACAAATAAAGGGCCCTTGACGAGGACCCATGCAGTTTGATGATGCACTGCCTAGCAATGTGTATTGATGAGACAGATAACTGCCCTTGTGTGGATCGACACGCGTCGATGCCACTGTCATCCCACACTTAGGGTTATGGAGAAGTTTGGTTCACCTGCACAGTTTCTGGATCATCGACAGAATACAAAGGTGCTGGCTACGGACCATGTGTGGATCGATGGGGTATCGATGCCACCGCCGTCCCACACTTAGAAAAATAAAGAAAAACCCCTCTTGCACCAGTCTCTGACCGAACTTACGGATGTGCAGCACGTACCATCGATGGGCAAACAGTCTGTCGATCGAGGTCTCGTCGATGGGGTCTGCAAATTCCTGCACGTTTTAAATTCAATTTATTTAATTAATTAAGTTGTTTAGGGGTAATTGGGGATTAAAGGATGACTAAGTAAGTTGATTAAGTCCTCCTATAAATACCCGCAACCCTTATTAATCAAAGCACAACTCTCAAATAAACCATCTTCCTTCTTCTTATTTCTCTCTCTAATTGGAAGACTCCATAGAAGCTTAGATTAGAAGGTTAATTAATGGCTAGAAAAGGGTGATTAGTCGTCAAATTGTTGAGAGTACATTAAGGTAAGGTTTTGATTCACCTTTGAGATCCTTTCCTCAAAGGGTTCCTTTAAAATAGATTTCAAAAAGTTGAGTTTCTTATGGGTTTCATCCAATTATGAAATTTAAGTTATGGATTGAGTTGTTAATGATTCTTACGGTAATATTGAGTGGATTAACATGTAATTCAATTATTTCATTGTACTTGTTGATGGTTTGGTCTAAATTGAAGAATATGATCCTTTATCCCTAACCCTAGGTAGTGAACTTGACTTATATTGTATTATGATCGTTCAATTCAGTTGGTTGTTGATTTTATTACTATCCTATGGTGCTATTATGTGTAAATTAAAATTAATTATATGCCTATCATGTTAGTTCTTGAGATGTGATTTAGGTTATGAATTATAATGTGAAATAAGCCAACGTACCTTTTCTCAAGTTGTGATCTAAGGATTAATTGTGTTATAGAGATGCGATTGGACTTGTCATTCTATTGGTTATCATTGTGTGATGATGTTACTCCCCAAGTTGGGTTGAGTTAGGGTTTGATGGTAAGAGCTTTATGATAGACTATGAGGAAGACTTGGTAAGCTTAGAATCTCTATCTTTACTTCCAATTGTGATTAACGGTTGTTAAATAATGATATTACCTTTAGAGTATGCCTTATACTAGGATTATAGGGTGGTATGATGTTGAATTGAAATGTGTTGACTATATTGTGACGTTGATTAAGGTATATGTGTTATAAGGATCGTGAAAACTATCAATGTGCCTTAATATGTTATAAAATGCTAAAGTGTTAACCTCACATATATAAATTGTGATGAAAAGATTTTTATTCATACAATTCTTATTGAGCTATTGATGATGATGATTATACAGGGGGTAGACCCTATATCCTAATTAAGTTATGATTGATTATTAAAGGCTTAAAGACATTTCATTAAAGGGACCTAGCTTAGCACCGAGTGATCTTGTAGGTGAGGGAATTACACATTCCAAAGACGGGAAGGTAGGGTTCACTACGGTCTTTACTGGGTGGATAGCTTCATGATCCAATATAGGGTGTAGAGTTGATATTTCCATGGTCCCCTAATATCCGTAAACTATGTTTCCACCATAGGATACTGGCTACTGGATCCACCTAGAAAGCTATGTTTATATCAGGTTTTACTTTAGCCGGTACACCACCTTCCATCGGTGTAAGGTTTTATTACACCGGATTAAACATTTAGATCATGTGGTCTATGTCGGTTAAAGTGAGTGTTCCCTAAACTAAAATGAAAGAATGAAGTATAGTCTAACTAAAGTGACTTAAGGGGTTAGACATAGCCTAGGTAGGGGTATGGGACACTACCTATGCCTTGCACTAGTTTCCCTTGATGGGAGCTTTTGGAATTTAATATTATGTATATGGATGGTGTTCAATGTCAATGTTTTTATATGATGATTATGATGCTTATGAACATGCAAATGACCTTAACGATTTTAATTTCTAAAGATATGAATTTATAAATATATGAGGTTATATTGTGTGGAGTATGATACTAATTATAGTTCTTGTTCGATTATTTGATTAAGTAGGGTTATGGGGCTTTACTTGGTCATTGCACTTGTTAACTCCATGGGAATTTATGATTTGTTACCTTACTTTGCTATCTATGTGATTACTCTTGATCATTATTGTGATGATGTTACTTGGTCATAGAGTATACGATATTATGGGTTCAAGGGTGTTGATATACAATTGATTTCCTCAACTATTGGTTGTGCATATGTTTTTAAAGGACTAAAATGGAATGATTTAACTAAAAGCTCCCTTTTTGCATATTTTTCTTGTATATGTATAGAAGATCTCATACTTAGTATATGTGGAGTACTAACACCATTTTCTTCCCTTTTCCCCAAACATTTTAGTTTCTGGTCGTTGAAGAGTTTTAGGAGGTGTCATTGTTGAAGGCATGGATTCATCCTTTCATATAAGTGGGATAGGTCCTCAACATTCGAGGTCAATGACATCTTCTAGCTTTGAATTTTGTTATGAGCTTATTAACTCTATCATTCCTTTCCTTGTTATTTGAATATTTTATTTTTGTATGACCTATGCATGGTCTTGTTGAATTGATGTAAGGGATATGCCCACATTTTGATATTCATTTAGATGGTATGAGATGAGACAACCATTGAGACTTTATTCTATATTCTTATATATGTATGTGCAATAAAAGTAGAAGGCTATGTAACCTTTCTATATGGAGGGTCTATGTATACTCGATATTAATATATATATTATGTGTATGTAGAGGTCTATGTAAACCTCCAAGTTGTGATAATAAAAGTTTTAAATTATTCCATACCTTTCAACCTATGAATGTAATGAAATGAAACTAAGAGGCAAGTCTTAGACCTTCAAAAGGATGACGATGCCGGTTACGTCTGGGGGTAAACCTGGATGTGACGGTTTATTAATGAAGTAAGAGTGATCTTATTTTAGTTATTATAAAGGATCTCTTAAGTGTGTGTGAAGAGATTGTATGGGTGGTTGCTTCACAACTCACTCAAGTGAGCCTTACAATGACCTTTGGTAGAAGAATCTCATGTAATGTGTTTTTATGTATTGTAAGTGTATTTATCTCATTATAGGTAGTTTTAAGGATCATTTAGGTGTGCTTAGAGATGGTGTATGGGCGGTCACTCTTTTTCTTACTTAAATTAGTCTTAGGATAACTTTTAGTGTGAAATTTACATGTTAAAAGGGTTCACTGTAACATTGTTCGGTTCACTGTGAAGCTTGAGATACTTCACTATAACAGTGACATAGTTCACTGTAACATACTTATATTATGATAAAATATTTAGGTGTTATATTATGTGTTATAAAGGTGATTAATGTTGTTCTTATGTTTATACTTTGATGTTTTAATCAAAAAGATCATATTTCATTAAATGTCCGTTATCATGATTTTATGCATTATGTGATATACTTAGTACATGTGTTTGTACTAATTCCATGCTTTAATCTACCTCTAATGTGATTCATAGGTGAAGGTGCTTTTGGGAGCGAAGCTTGGATTATAGGTTCTTTCAAGAAAAGTTGAAGTATGTCTTCATCTTACTCGAGGCATCACTATTTTAAAGTTTCTTTCATTGAAGCATTGTAATAAATTTAGTAGTACAATATTTCGACTGTATGGGCTAAGTCCCAAGTATATTTTGAGTCCAAGATTTGATGATATGAGACTTACTTAGTATTTCCTATGTTTTTATATGAAAGAGACTTCGAAAGACTATTTGCATGTTGTGAAAAGTTTTATTTCCGCACTACTTTTCATTTATGTATATGTAATGAATCATACGAAAGGGCTTGAAGAAGACCTCCGAGAGGTCAAGCACGCCGTGTTGCGACCTAAGAATGCCCTAACTTCTCGGGTATATATGAGGGTCATGACAACATTCTTCAATTCCAATCAATTTATAAGCAAGATCCAATATTTTGGAAATTTCGGGAAAGGGACATGATCCACACGAAATTTCCTTAAATAGCATTAATTACTAAATAATTTACACTTCATTAGCCATTATTAATCACAATTGAACACAATAACTCATCACTTTCGAGTTTAGAAGAAAACCCATTAGAATAGAAAAAACCCCTTTGTCAATTTAAATATTTTCATCGCACCTCATATTCTAGAAAATTTATTTCAAATAAAAAAAAACGTAAGTCCTAATACATTGTTATACCCTAAGTCTCTTTTCCATCTTAGACTTAACAACTTTGGAGTACATTAGGGACACGACCGTTAAGACATAAACATAAATACATATTTAAGACTTTACAGTAAACCATAACATAGGAAATCCTTCGACTTAAGGATTCCTGTCCTGGAGCATGGAGATCACCTATCAAGATCCTCAATCATATAGACATCCATTTAAGCATCCATAACCTACACTTTGTGTAAAAAGTAGAATAGAATGGGATTATTACAAGAATGCAGTAAGTATGGCAACCATGCAAAACATGCATTTAAAAGAGACATTTTCTTGAAATCATACCTCATGCCTTTTTGAGTAAATATTTATAAAACATTTAAATAATATCATTTATAACATTCACATACTTCATATAAGAATATTCAAAGGCACTACATTTCATAATATCACATAATCGAATTTATTACATATATGAGTCGCTTTACAGTGAGCTTAATTTCTTATACAATGAACTACTGTCTTTTTCATTAACCTTCCCAAGTAACCCTCTAGTTATAATTGGTGCAATGCATCACCTTAAGGCCACAAGAAAACAAACATACTACTTTCACAAGTCAACACATATCATCATAGAAGTATAGTATAACATAGACATAGTTAAGTCAAGACCTTCATCATATAGTCAACAAGATCAACATCATTCATAAAGACTCATATCATGAACATCATCATAAAAAGTAGACAAATACTACAATGTCATGAATAAAGAACAAATAAATAGTGACATACATTAGAACACCTTCCTAGAACTTCCTAAGGAGCTACTTGTGCAATGTCTAGATGGGTTCATAACTTCCACCTATCTTAAGTAACCTCCCTTAAGTCATTCTAGTTAGGGTCCTAGTCATTTACTTCCATTGTCCATTTTTCTTTAGGGAAACTATAGCCTTAACCGACATAGACCATGTGATGATAAACATAGAATCCGGTTTCATAGAACCCCACACCGAATGTAGGTGGTCTACCAGCCAAAGTAGAAGCAAATGTGACATAGATTTATAGCTTGATCTAATAGCTATTATACTATGGTGGAAACATAGTTATGGAACTTAGAGGTACATGTGAAAACCCTCTTCATACCAGTATTAGTCATTGTAGTTGTTCGCTTATGGACACTCTATTTATGCCCATTTAGGCATTCTGGTTATCCACCTGATGAGATTTATGGTTATTTTCCCTCTTACCATAGGAAGGGACACACACTCATATTCAAGTTCACTCGATGCTAATCTAAGTTCCCTTAATTGAAAACCTTTATTATATTTTTTCTCTATAAAACATAAGATTAGGAGAGTCATCCCCTGATATGATTAACTCATGGGTCATAGATGGATGTTCGTCAACCTAAATCATTTGAAGAATCCGTTCACATGATAATTGCATATGTAAAGCATCATCTATTTTAGGGTACACATGAATACACCATTCAAGGCCCCTCTTTTAACTAGGTTTTCATACATATGTGTGTGTGTAAACATATATGTGACCTAAACTATCACATAACACATTAAGACACACATGTTCATACATACATATTCATACATATAGAAACTAAAACTAGAACTATCCTATAAAGGTACACATATGCAATGCATAGGCAAAGTCCCTTAGCCTTACCCATACTAGTACACCTATCAAGTCATCCTAGCTAAGGAAACACATATCATGCTTTCATAAATATCCTCTTAACATGCATAGTAGTAGACACTAGTGAATATGAGAACTACCTTTCAATTAAACACCATCACCTTTACAACTTGTAACATGCATGTAACGTGAGTATGTGTGTACATTCGTCAACATGATCACATAATGCATATTAAAAACATATTGAGGCAGTCACCCTGTTAGACCGTAGTACTCTTTCAAGCATAAACCACACAACACACAATAGCATAGGAGACAAGCAAACTTCATATTACACTTAAGACCCCTAACTTGTGCTATTAATGTATTCTCATAGGGGTATATAGTTAAGGGATTAATACCCATTTTTAAATCATCAATGGTAGAACCTATACTTCACCCTAACATGGATATACATATGCTTACACACTAGCCATACAACTGAAATCACAACTAGAATAGGAAAGTAGGCATAAGCTTCACATAGTATCATTATAGGAACATGCTCATATATTCAACAATTTTCCTTCATATATATGGCAATCACATATATAGATTGAAAATAAAGTAAACACCACCACCATAAGTGGTCCATACCACACTATGCCATTCAAGGCTTAATCAACATTACTATAAAGAAATAGAGAAGTATAAGAGTAGAGGAACTCATAACAGTCCTTTAGCTTTTGGTCATCATTGACAATTAGTACTCCTTTATCAATAAATCAAGTATAGTATCTTAAGGTACCATAATCATTCATAAAGTTAAACATAAGCTTCTATAATGCCATGCTGCAACTAGTACAATATATCATTAACATGCTAGAATGTAAAGGACATAGATAATCAAACAACTTCACATGCATGGATTATAGATCATATTTCATAAATAATAACAATCCAAGGCAGTAGCAAATCATAGACTTAGTCACATCAAAATCATGCTTAAAACACTTCAAGGTCAAGCTACTATCGTAGGCATTAAACTATCAATTCAATGTAGAAAAAAGAGAATAGACCATCTTATTAATTTTACCTAAGTATTAATCGTCAATAACATTTTACCAATAAAGTACATGCTAGGCAGTAGCTAATGACATCATAGTCTAGAAGAGGCACTACTACAATTGCCATGAAGGTCAACACAAGCATGCTTCATATTAGAAGTTCATGGAAGGTAAGTTTACATAGGCTAATCCTATTTAAACTAACATGAATTTACCCGTATTTGATTCATTTAATATAATTCATCCTCATATTACGTTATAGGCTGTAGCTATAGATTTTAACAATGATCACATAATATAACAACTAACGTAACGTAAAGATCACAAGTTGCAACTCTATAGACTAGAAGAACCTAGATCAATTCAAACCAAGCCATCTTTACTTTGATCATACATAATTTATATCCACAATTCAACCTTGGTATTAGACTAAAAAAGAAGCTACAATACCACAACATAATCGAAATTAACTTTTTAATCAATTGATGACCTACATTACAATGATCATCATAATGAAGACTAGGATAGGCAGGTTCAAACCTTCATGCATTGATTCACTTGGGTAATTCATAAATGATTAACCATAAATATACATAATATACAGTTTACATAATCATATTAACATAATTTAATCACAAATACGCATGCATAAGATCAAGATCATAAAACCATACATAGGCTAAAATCGAGTTTGTGAAAGTTGCATGGGTTCTTCATGCAATAGGATCGAAAATCAGGTCGAAATCAGTAGATAATCATAAATATATTCACATTATGATTTTCAAATCAATTTATTAAAGAACCTATGGCTATAACGAAGAAGAAGAACTTGATCATAATTTTCTCTTTGAAAACGTTGAGATTAACTCTCTAGATAGAAGGATAACTAGAGATGAAGGATCACCATAAATTTATATAAATTAAAATATCTAAAACTTGATGAATCATCCATGGAAATACAATCTCCAAGTTGTTCTTGAGCTTCACCAAAATTGGTGGTTTCTAGAGAGAATATTCTTGAGGGAAAATTTCAATTTGTGTAAGTTGTATTTGGAGTGGGGTTGATCACGTTTTTACTCACTTATATACACCCAAAAGTAGCGATATAATCCTATTAGAATCAGGTTAGTACGTGGGGTAAATTTCCCATTCACCACTTAATTAAAAAAGAATAGACAGTAACTTAAAGGCCACCATCGACGAAGCCATCTACATGCCGTTTGTCAGTCGACGGGCCGCGCATTGGCTTCCGTCGTTTGGTCCTTAGCCAACTTTTGGCTTGATAACTTACAATCAAAGTAATAATATATTTTACCTCACCTAAAGTCCATTCTTTGACCAACTGGCCGTCGTTTGGTCCGTCGATTGACACTGCCAAGCCAGTGTCTCGACCAGCCTTTGGTCCTTCTTATGGGGCCTTTTGCGGGGTCCTTTAAAAGTTCTACCTTGTCGATTCAAACGTAAATACAAACCTTAATAGGTTTTAGAACTTCCACATGATTTTCACCCAAAATCAACACTTGAATGTCTTCCAAACAGGCCAGGCCCCATCATGACACACTAAGCGTCTTAATTAGTGTTTTTTGAACGCCTTGGACATTCATGGTCGTTTGACCTCCAAACATCTCTAACTCCATATACCATATTTAAATATCATTAAAACTTATTTTAAAAATTAATAAAATCATGAAACACAGTATATAACACACATGGACCCATGAGACACATAGGTTACTAGTCGTCAAACATTTTGGTCATCTCTTACTTCCAAATTATTTCAAAGTTTACACACTGCCTCTAGACCATATTATAAGTAATTTTAGGACCTTATGACCTTAATACAAACATGTTAGGATCTATACACCCTATCTCATTTTGGGGTCTTCCAATATCCCCCACTTGGGAACATTCGTCCTCGAATGACACTTAGGGCTCTTTAATCACAACAAGGACTTTAAATGCATCATAGTTCAGTTCATAACATTCATAGCAGAATCAAATCATTTTAGCACTCAATGCACATAAACAAGCAAAACCATTACTGAGTCACTCTTTAATGCATCAAACACAGAGTCTCTTATCATGTCCATAGGAAGAGCATCCTTCTCCTAATCATAACATGGTAATAACACCTTAATTTATTAAGAGATCATCTTGCAACTCCACACATAGGCAGATTTCAGCAATAATTAAAACATGTAGGCACTCATACTTCAATGCACATTGACTTGAGTTTATTTAATCAACAAAGATCTTCATTAATTAGACCTAGTGCCATGAAGGTCATACTCAACCATACCATGTTTAGTGGTGTCCATGGAGGAATATCCTTCTCCTCAACACAATAAAATGTATCATGAGTATTCACACCTAAGTAAGATACAAGGTCAATTCCCTCTTAAAAAGAGAAATTCTCAACTTTCAAATCAAGGCATGCTCATGTTTCCTTCCTAGTGACGTATAAGTTGTAAGTCACACCAAGCACATCACAACAATAAGAAGAAATTTCACAAAATGTCAATTTTGTAACATATTAGTCACCTTCACCGTAAGCATATTTTTAGAACAATCAAAAAATCATAGGCACACACATGAGCACTTAGCTAAACATGCTTTCACTTTTCAAGAATGAGTCTACAATTATGCATTCCAAATCATAAAAGTCATTTCGTTTTTAAGAGACTCAACATATTTCATTTGTAAGAGAATCAACTTTCTTTTATAAGGCTGAACATTACACCTCACAAGACTATTACCATGCTTCTTATCTTATCTTATGAAGTCAAATGCACAACTAGCATATCAAGATGTAATTTAACATGAGAAAACATGGATTTTATCAAAAAATTTCATTTATGCATTTTGGAAAATTCATAATATCTTCAAGGAAATGTCAATCAATACATACCAAACATATAAGGTCATGCAATTCATACTTTATGCAAAACTGTTATTCATGAATAAGCCTACTAAGAACTCAATGTGTTTAAGTATAAGCCAAAATAGAAGGTCAATGGTAGAAAATATCTACAACCTTACTACTCAATCAGCATCCCCCACATAGGGTAGACCCAATTAAGAGCAACTTAACCCCACCATAAGAGGATCTTAACTAAACAACCTTCGTTTTCATCACTTAAAAATGATTACAACTTTAGAAGGAATTTAGAGTAAGTCAAGATAGGAACACCAAGGTATTCTAAACTTTATATCCTAGGCGATTTTTTCCCAAATATCAAGTTTGGTCCATCTCATTCAACTACATAAGGTTTTTATACAATACAATAGACACCAAGGTCATACATAATTCGGGGAAACAATATAAGAGACTTAGTCTTAAGGATTCTTCCTTTTCTTTCAACATTAAAGTAAGGAAACTTCTAGGTCAATCAAACCCACATCACCATACTAACAAGACAAGAATACTACCATCAAATCTAAGGAAACACAAACTCCACAACATAAAGGGACTCACAAAATAATAAGAAGTTAGAAACAAATATACGACTCATCACGCCATAACACTCTCATTCTTCATTCCAAATATCAATTCTTCTTTCTACATTCATTATCATGTTCATATACATCAATTCTATGCACATTTTTACAACATCTAATCAAAGAACAATTTGGTTGATTTTTACAAAATGTTGCAGTAAATTGCCTATCATTGCAGTGAACATGCTTCCAAATTCCAAAAATGCAACATTTAGGCATTTGATAGGAAAATCATGACAATATGATGTACAAAACTTTACCATGACAAGCATACTATCATCACACCTAGGATCAAGTCTATAAAAACAACTCCAATACATACTAGGAAACTTATAAAGGACCACATGTATACAAAAAGAAACATTGAACACCTTTAAGTACATATTCTTAGGGTAGCATGCTTCCATAGGTAGTCACTAAGTATTTCAAGCTCAAATCACAATATAAGGCTACCGTCATGTAAAACCATAGAGTAAGACATTATTCCCAAAAGAAACTCATTCTAACCATAATAACTTCTAACATGCTTTAACTTTATCATGACATACATTCCTCAATATAACATACTATTTCACATAAACTTTATATATAGCCATAATTCGCATCACATCATCAAAACATACCAAAATTAACCTTCACATATACTCATTCAAACCATAAAACCAAGATAAGTATTTAAAGTCACCTTTTATCCTTCAAGCATAGATAACAATCTCATCCAAGCAATTATATCTAAAATACCACTGGACAAGAAAACAAAAGAGAGAGATCTTATAGAGTTACGTTCTATGGCACAATATGAGAAATATGAGAAATATGCGACTCACCACCAATGATACAAGACTCTACTAGACGTGGAAATATGAGACTTCCTGGACCCTAAACCACCTTTAAAAACCTCGTGCTCTGAGACCACATTATTAACAACCGGGGAGCACCCCCTATAAGTAACATGGAATACTTAACCTCTAGGAGTTCTTATATAATCCCATCGTTATCATTCATCGCATCGACAAAGTAAATTTAGCAAAAAATTTATATATTTTCATCGCACCTCATATACTAGAAACTTTACTTCTTACACATATAAAAAAGATAAGTCATAATACATTGTTAGACCCTAAGTCTCTTTTCCATCTTAGACTCAACAACTTTGGAGTACATTAGGGACACGACCCTTAAGACATAAACATAAGTATAATGTTTAAGACTTTACGGTAAACCATAACATAAGAAATCCTTGGACTTAAGGATTCCTTTCCTTGAGCTTGGGAGTCACATATAAAGAGCCTCAATCATATAAACATCTCCTTAAGCATCCATAACCTGCACTTTGTGTAAAAAGGAGAGAAGTATGGGATTAGTACAAGAATGCACTAAGTATGACAACCACGCAAAAACATGCATTTAAAAGGAACATTTTCTTAAAATCATACTTCATGCCTTTTTGAGTAAATATTTATAAAACCTTTAAAGAGTAGAACTTATATCATTCACATACTTTATATAAGCGTACTCAAAGTCTAAACATTTCATAATATCACTTATCGAATTGATTACAAATTCAAGTCACTGTACAGTGAGCTCAATTTCTTTAACAGTGAACTATTTTCTTTTCTTTTTTCATTAACCTTCCCAAGTAACCCTCTAGTGATACCTTGTGCAATGCATCACTTTAAGGACACAAGAAAACATACGTAAAATCTATAAAAGGCAACACCTACCATCATAAAAGTATAGTACAACTTAGACAAAGTTGAGTCAAGACCTTCATCATATAGTATACAAGATCAATATCATGCATAAAGACTAATAACATGCACATCGTCATAACAAGTAGACAAATACTACAATGTCATGCATAAAGAAGACATACATAGTGGCATGCATTAGAGCACCTTCCTAGAACTTCCTAAGGAGCTACTTGTTTAATATCTAAATGGGTTCACTACTTCCACCTATCCCATTTAACCTCCCTTACGTCATTCTAGTTAGGGTCCTAGTCATTTACTTCCTTTGTCCGTTTTACTTTAGGTAAAACTATAGCCTTAACTGACATAGACCATGTGATTCTAAACATGGAATCCGGTGTATTAGAACACCACACCGAAACGAGGTGGTTTACCGGCCAAAGTAGAATCAAATGTGACATAACTTTCTAGGTGGATCTACTAGCTAGTATCCTATCGTAGCAACATAGTTATGGAACTAGGAAGTACATGTGAAAACCCTCTTTATGCCAAGATTAGGCATTGTAGTTGTTCAGTTATGGAAAAACTATTTATGCCAATTGAGGCATTGTGGTCATCCACCCCATTAGATTTATTATGACCTACCTTCTTACCATATGAAGGGACACACCCTCATATTGTGACCTACCTTCTTACCATTGAAAACCATTATTATACTTCTTCTTTATAAAACATAGGTTTTGGAGATTCATCCCCTTATATGCTTAACTCATAGGTCATAGATGGAAGTTTATCAATCTAAAACATGTAAAGAATCCCGTCACATGAACATAGCATATGTAAAGCATCATCTAGTTTAGGGTACACATGAATACACCATTCCAGGACCCTCTCTTGACTACGTATTCATACATGTGTGTGTATACATATATGTGAGAAAACCTTTCACATAACACATTAAGACACTCCTGTTCATACATATATATTAATACATATAGAAACCAAAACTAGCACTGTCCTATCAAGGTACACATGTGCAATGCATAGGCAAAGTACCATACCATTGCAAATACTAGTACACCTATAAAGTAATACTATCTAAGGAAACACATATCATGACTTCATAAACATCATCTTAACATATATAGTAGTAGAAACTAGTGAATATGAGAACTACCTTTCAATTAAACACCATGACCTATACTACTTGTAACATGCATTTAAAGTGAGAGGTGTACATTTGTCAACATGATCACATAATGGCAATCAACAACATATTGAGGCAGCCACCCTCTTAGACCATAATACTCTTTCAAGCATAAACCACATTACACACAATATCATAGGAGACAAGCCAACTTCATCATACACATAAGACCCCTAATTTGTGCTATTAATGCGTTAACATAGGGGTACATAGGTAGGGGATTATTATCTATTTTTAACTCATGAATGGTAGAACCTATACTCTACCCTAACATGGATATACACATGCTTACACAACAGCCATACAACCAAAATCACAATTAGAATAGGAAAGTAGGCATAAGCTTCACATAGTATCATTATAGGCGCATGTTCATATATTCATCAATTTGCCTTCATGTCCATGGTGAACATTTATATATATATATATATATATATATATATATATATATATAT